>NW_022987708.1:1597715-2197715 GCF_902827165.1 Trematomus bernacchii | reverse complement strand
CATCAAAAATGGGCATGGGGAGAATAGCCACTTAATTAATGAATAAGTAATTAAAACACTTATGAAATGCAAATCAAAGACCATTACTCCTAAAAGCAACTCCTACTGCCACTGTGTGCATATATGCATGCAGTGCGTTTGTGGCTGCTCAGCTGTATAAAGTCTGCAAGTACAAATGCCAGTGCTATATTTATCAAACAAAAACATGGCAGGGTTTGTATAGAAACATGGGAGAAAGGGAATAAGAGATCATTTGTTATTTTAGCAGGCATTTCTACATACTTTCCAGTTATATATAAAAATCTGTTTGGAATAAATCCATTCCTCCGAACATTGTCATACTGGGTTTAAGAAAGAAAAACATCCGCAGTCCAAAAAGCCATTACTATGGTTGGTAATGGGATGATAAGATATCAATAACTATTAAAGGCAACATGATAAAAGCTCAACATGCTGGAAGCACATTTACTTTTATCTAGGACTTGATCAATTCTAGCTTGAAAGATATGCGACCAGTATCTCTTTAAGAGTCTCTTGTTTGCCAAAGCACACCATTTCTTATCAATAAGTTAATCCTTTGGATCTAAAACACTTGTTTATTGGGATGTTTCCAAATATGGCGCTATCGTTTGTCTTTGTTGATATAACCAAGCTAAAAAAGTTTGCAAGGTAAATGTCAACCCTCAAAGGTACGATGTTATCATTCACTTTGCGATTTCATGTTAGGAAATGTCCACATTAGATTTTTGGAAGCAGATATCACCATGGTTTTAGGACAATCTTTGCTGTGACAGACGTACGGCACATGACTCTTTCGAGCAGTCATGAGCTACAGCCAGATGTTACCTTGAGAAAACTTCTGACAACCAAGGTTAACAAAAATCAAATCAAATAAGGAAAGATAACTTTTTTAGGATATGTATTTTCTACTGTTTAGAAAGTTTGTGTGCAGCTAAGTGGTCTGCAAAGGCTAAAATCCCTGTGTTCCCTCCAGAGGGAGTTTCTCTCCCACACACTTCGCCTCTTCCCCCCGCCTGAAACGCCTCGATTGGAAGCCTTTGTTTACTTCAGTAACCAAGTGACATCACTATGTAACACTTGCGCTTCTATTTGATGAACTCCAACACATTCTACAGAAGAGGCTAAGGGGCAGGACATTTCTGACACATCTCTAAGCAGTTGACCAATCACAACAGAGCTGGCCAGCTAACCAATCAGAGCAGACTGGTCTCTGGTTTCAGACAGAGGGTGAAAAGAGGTGCTGCAGCACAGGCAGTATGAGAAAAATAAAGAGCTTTTTGAACATTAAAGCATGGAGACATGTCACAGTAGAGCAGGGGTCTCCAACACGTCGATCGCGAGCTACCGGTAGCTCGCAAGCCCTCAATAAGTAGCTCGCCAAGCAAATCCAAAATGTAAAAAATACACCAAAAATAAAGGAAACGTAATTAAAATAATCTACCCTCTGCATAAACGAAACCTCAATCATAGCTACTTACTACAACTCTATATCTATCTAACACCCCTCCTCCCCCCTCCCCCCACAATGAATATCGACCAATCACGTTCTTGCTTGATTTGCGGGACCAGCGTTGCAGTCTGGAAGAAAAGCAATGTGGAGCGGCAGCTCACCGCTTCATAAGGAGTTTGACCTTGTCTTCTGGCAGAATCTACACAACACATCAGCCCCATTGAACAGCCTAGTCATGCCAGCCTATACAACACATGAGGGGCAGAGTTTTACTGTGTGTGTTGCAACTTGCATATTTATTGCACTTGACGCACACACACACATGGCGTAATTTCCACTGGGGACAGTCCCCCCCACTTTTCGAAATCCCATTTGTGTCCCCCCACTTTACAAATCCCGGGGGTGCATGCCCCCGGACCCCCTAGAGGATGTGAGGTCCACCCCCAAATAAAGCAGTTAAAATAATTAAATTGAATACAATTTATTTTAGTAAACACTGAAAATGTGTCCCACAGACCCAAACAGCACACAAAGGTTAAAGGTCAGCATATCATAATGTTAAAATGTGCTAAATATATACACTGCAAAAAACAATAAAAAGAGGAGTAAAAGTAGCTCACGACTTGTTTTATTTTTTGAAAGTAGGGAGACCCCTGCAGTAGAGACACTACATACTGAGATGAACCTGAAAATGAGCAATAGGGCGCCTTTAACTTTATTATTATGGTATTTCCCGTTATTTATAGGATGCAGTGAATAATTTGGTTGTATGGTTGACTGCATCTTGACATCAAGAAAAGGTCACAGAAATATGAAACAGAAAAACAGGTGATTTAAAAACAAACCACGCTTTTTTAAACTTTGTTTTAAAAGTAAGGCATATGCTGAAATTAGTATTCAAACTGTTTATGGTAAACATTCTTCACAGTTCAAAACAACTGCCAGGTTCAACTCTGACCTACTCTACTTGGCACAGTTTTTCACACGCACAGGTTTCCTGTGTGATGATGGATTACTATGGACTGTTCCTTTTCAGTTTTTCCTCCTTTAGATTATTTCCTTAGAGTTGGTTTATTTACAACCTGTCTACTACTGATTGTATGATTACTAGTTTATTCGCTTACTGGATATCAGCAATTCCCTTAATATAACCCTAGTTTTAACATCATTTATTGAAATGATGGCAAAAATATAAAAAAATAAGTCTGAAGAGTAATTAACCAGCATTATATGTTATGATCAAGGCATAAATTAAAGTTATTAAATGATAAAATGGAAAGACATTTGGATAGATATATTGCTGAGGCCCTCTGATATATACTCCTGCCAATAGGGGGCGCAGTGTAACCAGAGTAACATACAATGTTAATAGAATAAGTGTATGCCCGGGAGTTGATGCTGTGGCGGTTAAGCATGAGCAACAGGAAAGAGCTTAGTACCTGTATCCTCTGTCCCGTGCTTCATTAATGTTCTTTTACTAATACAAAACAAACTGGCGATGAGGATGGCCGTGGCTCCTACTCCTTTACCTCCCACCTTTCTTCAGTGTCCGGGAGAACCTACTATGCCATTTGGAACATGGCTAAAAATGTTCGAAAACTATCTGCTAGTGATCTACGTGGAAGGAGCCAAGTGGCCGGATACCCCTATACGTGCTACGCTGCTACACAGCGTCGGAACCGAAGCACAGAGGATTTTCTACACATTAACTGAAACGGGAACTACATACAACCATGCCGTGACTGCACTACGGCGCATTTCGTGTTGAAGGTAAACGTAATTGCGGAGAGACACAAGTTCCACCAACGAGCCCAGAGACATGATGAAACAATTGCACAGTACGTCTCTGCGCTACGTGAAATGATCGTTTTGTGTGAATTTGGAAATGCAGAACAAGATATGCTGCGTGATCAGATTGTGGAACAGCAGAGATGAGGACAGCAGAGATCTGACTGCTTTCATTCCAAATCCACCCTCAGCAAGGTCACTAACATAACACTCACCATCGATGGCACCATTGTTTCCCCCTCCAATCAGGCACGCAACCTTGGCGTAATCTTTGACCCCACCCTCTCCCTCGAACTTCACATCCGCCAAACAGTCAAAACCTAATTTTTCCACCTCCGCAATATTGCAAAAATCCGACCCTCTCTCACCGACGACTAATCCATGCCTTCATTTCCTCCCGCCTTGACTACTGCAATTCACTTCTTTACGGCATCAGCACTATATCCCTCAACAGACTCCAACGGGTTCAAAATGCAGCTGCACGACTCCTCACGCATACCAAATCATGGCATCACATCACCCCAGTCCTCAAAGACCTCCACTGGCTTCCTGTCTCCCATCGCATCAACTACAACATTCTGGTCCTCACCTACAAAGCACTCCACCATCTGGCCCCCCCATATCTCACAAACCTTCTCACCCCCTATCAACCCCCACGGTCCCTTAGAACCACCGCAGCTGGACTCCTATCCATATACATCCACACCCTGTGTCTGTGGTGACAGATAACGGTCCACAATTCACATCCTCAGAACTCGCCTCTTTCCTAGAAGAATGAGACATCCAACACATCAGGACTACAATCTACCATCCAGAAGGAAATGGAGCTGTGGAGAGGCTAAATAGAGTGCTGAAGGAAAGCATTCTCACTGCACAGAGAGAGAACGCTCCGTGGAAAGCTCACGTTGCTGAGTTTCTTCAGGTCTACAGAGCTACACCTCATGCCACTACAGAGACATCCCCTTTCCAGCTCATGTATGGAAGAAAAATGCGAACCAAACTCTCAATCTTGCCAAAGCTTACTGATACTCAGGATCAGGAACTGAGAGACAGAGTGGAAAAGAAACAGTGGCACATGAAAACATACACTGACGCCAAAAGAAATGCCAAGATTCCCAAAATACATCCGGGAAGCCTGGTGCGTGTGAGAAACCCGCTGCATGTAAAAAAAGGGAAGCCAAAGTTCAGTGAGTCTCTGAAAGTGACTCAGCAGAAAGGACCTAACAGTTACACACTTGGTGATGGAAAAACCTGGGATGCTTCACACCTGTCAGTGCTTCCAGAAACATTGCTGTGGCGGTTAAGCATGAGCAACAGTAAAGAGCTTAGTACCCGTATCCTCTGTCCCGTGCTTCATTAATGTTATTTTACTAATACACAACACCTATCTCCCTAAAGGCTGAATCATCATGTTAATCGTTGTCACATAGCTATTGTGGCGGCTCAATCCCCAGTTGCGTTTGAGTCGCCGAGAGGCTAAACTTGGCTATAAACTGTGACGCGTTTTCGAAGAGAAAGTCCATAGTGAAGCAAGATAGTTGTTGGGATATTTAATAAACAAAATCATAACATGGACAAAACGGTCAACAGAAAAAATGACAGCACAAGCTCACCCTCTGTCATCCGCACTCGACATGAAACAGGTGACTTAAATACACAAACCACACCCATGTGACAATTACCGGAAGTGCTCAACAAACAAATAAAAGTGATGTAAACAAATAATAATACAAATAATGAACTTGGGCTAAGTAGCATTATGGCACCTACAGCTATCATATGCCTAAAAAAAGTGTGTAATGATGCTCATCTAGGTAATCATACTACCTGCCATATACGCCGTTATACACTTGGCCTTTGTTATCATGTGCACCTCTGTCCTTGAAAGAGTACATTCAGAATTTTTCCAACAGCAGGATAGATACTAAGGATACGTTAATATCCAATCCTATCCTAGCACTCAATTTTTGAGGAAATACAAACGACACAAACATTTGGTCAAGCCTGTGTTTTGAATAAAGGTAGCCGTTTTAAGGTCCTTACACACCAATCTGACACCAAAGAACACGTCCCGACGGACCCGACTGTTGTGTCGCATCACGTCTCCTGCGTCTTGGCCAACAGTCGCACTGGAACACACCGCAAAGACTTCAGCCGACGCCCAAGTAGCACGTACGAATTGCGCATGCGTGAGTGGCAATAACTCTCCTTACCAGCAGGCGGCGGTAGTGTGTATTCGTCATTCAAAAGAGGCAACAACCGGAAGACAGACTGCGTGATACACAGAGAGAAGAAGAACAGACTGCGTGATACACAGAGAGAAGAAGAACAGACTGCGTGATATAAACAAACAACAAATAGCGTGTGCGTTCCATTTTCACTCTACAGCGAGAAGCTCATGGGGCTTTCCCGAACCTGTGTCGAGAGCTGGAGTTAAATGAAATCTCAGATTTGCCTTCTTAATAGTTTGTTTGGGTCCCTCACTTCCGTTTCGCTTCTCATGCACTGATTCGCTAAGCTATACAGCCAATCAGAGTGATTTCTTTAGCCGACAGCCTTTTACCGACAGCCTCCCGATTCAACATGTTGAATCGGTGGCGGAAGGTGTCGGCAAGGCCGAAAAGACACGACGGGGCGGGACACACCAATCTGAGTAGGGCGACAGGACACTCATCGACGGCCAGACATCTATCGACATCTATCGACGCCGAAAATCGGCTTGGTGTGTAAGGACCTTTACACAATAATGTTGTTAATTTCATGTATGGTTTTGTAATATCCATTTAGCAATGAGCATACTTTGCATTTAAGTTCAAACTAGTTCTTTAATATATGTTAAACATACACAATATGAAAAGCCATCACCAGTGTTGCAGTCCTCCTTCAGTCCTGGAAGCCATCTTGTGCTAGTGCCCATAGGGGGGCCACGCCCCTACACTATACTCATTATATGTGCCTTAGAAGTAGGCGGGGTCTAAATTGTGATTGGTAAGGGGATATATGACTTATTGGAAGGCAATTAAGTTCAATACCCAGAGGTATATGGCTAATGTAAATGTTTGGAAAGTGAAGTATCTTTGTTAATAAAGTAGATCATTAATTGATGCATTTTTTATCTTGTTTAATGTATAAAAAAACGTGTATTTCTCGGTTTAATTTGAGACATGACCTGATTGGCCGGTTTGAATTGCAGAGGCGGGCTCTCTTGCTTCAAATGTGACTGAAAAAAAGAGGGAGGGGGCATTAAAGCCAATAAACCTCAGAGCAGAAGGTATCATACAAATGGGTGGGTGATTGACAGATGGTCTTTTGCTTAATACAAAAAGTATTGCAGGTGATTTTACCATTCTAATCTCTAAATAATCATTTTCAAATTTTCCTCAATTTTCCTGCAGCTGGCTTAATGCACTTTTAAGAGCTACTGACTGTTCCCTCTGGCGTGAAATAGGGAGGATTAAAAGCTATACGATAAAGCGTGGTTAAATTGACACAAACTTCGAAGTCAAAGTGGTGTTATGGTATCAAAGAGCGAGTTCACACCTGCAACCTGGAGACTGATGAAATCTGAAAGAGGGAGAATGAGTTTAAAGCATAGTTGGGCAGGGAGCAAAAACACCCAAGATTTCTGAAATCAAGCATATTTCACAATGGTTGCCATTATTATATTTATTTATATTAGACTTTTGTTTCAGCAAACATTTTATTAAAGAGGACATATTATGCTCATTTTCAGGATAATTTGTATTTTGTGCTTCTACTGTGACATGTTGCCGTCTTAATTTGTCTGATACTGCCTGTGCTGCAGCACCTCTTTTCACCCTCTGTCTGAAACCAGAGCCCAGTCTGTTGTGATTGGTTAGCTGGCCGGGTCTGTTGTGATTGGTTAACTGCTTAAAGCTGTGTTGGTAATGTCCCGGCCCTTAGCATATCACGTACAATCTGTTGGAGCGCCAGTGGTACTACAACGTCTGTGTTAGTCTGTGACGTCATTTGGACCAAAAAGAACATTTCCCATTGTCTAACCAGTACAAACACTTGAATAGCCCTTATTTAAAAGCAGATCCCAGAGTTATTCTCCTTCTTGATTTGTTTCATTAAGCCGTGACTGGATGTGTTTGAGCGGATCAAAGGCGGGGCTTAAGAAAAACACAAATACAACTGCTCTATGGGCCAAAGACCTCTGATGGTTAGCATTTTTGTAGTCAATACTAAAAACATTCTGGCATGACAACCCATAGAGCATGACACCATCTGAAGAGTGGGCCATAATCATAAAGTCTTATCCCTGTGAATAGCAGGGGCTCAAACACCACACAGCCTTTATTGGAGAACTGCTGTTTAAACACCTGTGAATGCACAGTTAAAGTGTCCAGCCAAATCAAGTAAACAACATGTCATTGCTATACACTGTGAAGGGCCCAGAAATCACCAGATCTTCAACTACAGGGAAACTGTGTGTGTTGATCAAGAGGGTAACAACTGTGATGAACACAGAACAAGTTTTGATGTGATGAGGGCAGAGTGTGAGGGCCGGTGGGGGTGTTTTATCAGATCAGATCAAAGATGTCAGGCTGTGGGGGGCTGCAGGTCGCTGCATGCTACACTGAGGTGTATGACCCAAGGTTCTGAACAATGGTTAACAGTCGGGGTCACAGCATCACACAGGTCTCTGTGGTCTTTTTTGGAAGAGCGACGGGTTGATTCCAAAATCCATAATATGTAGATTTTGGCTAATACAAGTCAATAGCAAAGTTATATCTGTAAGCTTTGATTGGACAAAGCTTTAGTGAAATGTACATCTGTAAAGCAGAAGTACTAATTTACCATTGACAAGTCTGGATTTATATAAAGATTGCTGCAAACTTTCCAAAGTTTTCCATATATACGTTTCTTATCAGCTTGACCTTCAAATTCACTTCAATGAGGTCACTTGCCCAAAAGAACTTTCAACAAACATACTTCTTTGTACGGGTCTTTGTAATATAGAAAAATCTTATCCAATAGTTTGAATGTTAATCAAAGAGATATATTAAATCATCACAATTCAACACACAGGATGGTTAATTGATACAAGCCAAATGTATATCATTTAAGTAAAGAGGCTAGAACAAAACGGACACCTAAGATATAAATGTTTTATAAAAAGTCAAATTTGTTCATCTTTATCTCCTTAGTTATATATTTTCATACTAATAAACTCCACCCCCAATATTGCTGGCAAAAGTATTTCTAATTCTGAATCTTATATGTATATGTATATGGAATATGTGTTTTATCTGTATTTTAAACTGCAACATGTACTGTACAGACACTGTTTAGCCTATATTGATCTTCCCTTATTCATATATTATCTCCAAAAATATATAACAAAAAAATATGCCGTCTTTAATTGATTCTAATTGTTTGTGTTTGGTGAAAGAGCGACAAAAGGAAGGAAAATGTATAGATTGGTTTACAGTATAGGCTTAATTCAGATCTTTATCTCTATTACGGCCTTACTGCATAGGACTATTTTACCTGAATGTATTTTATACAAAACCCGCTTAAAGTCATGTAGATATCTCAAGGTTGTGTTTGTTGTTTGTTGACTTTAAATCCTAAATCCTCGGAAACATAATTATGTTTTCCATTAATGGGTGATACGGAACGGCTTTACCAGTGCACAGTAAAACATTACATTTTCAGATTTGCAATGTCTTTGATGCACATGTACAACATGTTCAACAACAGACATCAATTCAAAAACGCTGGTTGAATTGTTCTCCGATGTCATACTTTTACACCACAAAGAAAGAAGAACCTCAATCTGTTGTAAGTAAGAAGTTACACATGCTATGTTTACTTTGCAGAAGGTGCAGCAAGTTAGTTAATTTTGCAAATTAAACTGTCAATGATAAGAAGTTCATATATAAAATGTAATAAATGACTATCCAGTATGTGGAATGGATTTGGTTAGATGAATACACAGAAAATGATCACATGCATTTTCTGAGTCATTGTTTTGTTTTTTTGGCCCACAATTCTGCTCTCATCAGCCACAGAAAACTATTATTTTTAGTTAAAAAGTTCTGGAAAACTACCTGGCGAACTTCAGTGAAAACATTTAAAACTAACACATAATAGATAAACATTTTGCCGCTTAAAATACAGATACCGAAGAGACAAACAATGCTATAAGCTAAATTTAGCTAATATCCAAGACTCTCTTTTCTGAATATTTTTGTTAGCATGTCTTTCATAACAACTTTGCATTGTGACTGTTGTGTGAGATAAGTCATTGTTATGACATAAAAACAGTAAATGCAGCTTTAAAATGACCCAGTTGGATTTTGGACTGGTAGCCCATAGCTTAATATTTCTATTAGCATCTCTTTGTTTTGTTTACCTCGTTTAACAGATTGCTCATGCAGACGCATTTAAGCATCTGAGCCCTGCAGGAAACATGAATGCACCATTCAAAGGTATGGAAGAGGACAGATTCTAGCAATTGTGGGTAGAGAAACAATCAACTCTACCAATGTTTTTGGAAGAAGGAAATAGTTGCAACAGATTTATTAGGCCCCAAGTAAACACATTTGGTGAAATGTATTGTGTTTACAAAGTGCATTTGGTGAAGAAAACATCTATTTTTCAAAAGAAAGAAAACAGTCAAAACTATTTTTTATCTTTTAATGTAACTTACAATTTTAAGAATTCAGACATACTTTGTACTTTCCTCACTTGTGATGGAGGAAAGGTCACACATGTTGCATAAGGGCTACACTGCCATGGTTGAGCAACACCAATTTTTCCACTGCCTGGGTTGTCTGATTGCCTAATTTAAGGAAGACTGTTTAAGAATAACATCATCAGGCATTTTCTTCCTTCAGCCAAAGAGAGTTGCGGTTTCCTTATAAACAAAATCAATCTCTCCCCCCTCTCTCGCTCCATTTACCCGGTCATGGTAGATCTCTAGCTGTGTGTTAATTGTCCGGGCCCAATGTGTTGGCATTGATTATTAACCCTTCAGAAAATCCCAGCGGGATGGCTGTGAATGTTGACTAAGATCACACCTCTAATACCTCGCTCAGTCTACCATGCGCATCTCTTTTTCGTGCTTCTTGTAATGGTGCCATTTTCTCCTTCCTTTTCTTGCTTGCTTCCTTTGAATTCACACATTTTCTGTCTTTCTCCAGTCATGCCTTTCACTTATCCTGTTTCTCAGCCTCTCTAAACAAACAAACAATAATTTGATGTCTGGTTATTATTTTGGAATACACTGGAGAATTGGCGATACAAGCTGTCACACACTTTATGAACACACACACAACATATCCCAGCCTCATTCTCAAGCCCTGGGTCCTGACATCACAACAATTTGTACTTATTTGTCTTAATTTTTCACAACATGTGCTTGCCTCTATATTTATTATATTAGCTTACTATTTATATTAAATATTTTTGACTATTATACGCACTGTCACTTTTGCTGTAACAAAATGTCCCCGCTGCGGGTCTAATAAAAGATTTCTGATTCTGACTTCTAAAAGGGCAAATGAGGCTCCGGGGAAACATTTTCTCAAAATAAAATCTAAAGGGAAAAAATAAAATGAGGCTTGACTTTGTGTGGCACTCTCAAATGTTGTTGTGTTAGAGCCCCCGAAAGCCTGGAGGCAGACATTTAAAGGTAAGAACAGACTTTAATACCTGCGGTTGTTGATTTGTGCACTGTTCTTCTGCTTGCACCCATTGTAAAGAGCAAGATGCATTCAGGCTCACTTGCCAGTGTTGTATGCGTTTTGCTTTTTGACACTGGGTCCCTTTTATTGGGACTATTTAGAATTTATGACACTCAAACTTAAATTCAAAGGGCTCACCTGTTAGTGTAGTATATGTATTACATGCATGCATTCTGTGTGAGAGATTGATATTGGGCTACAGTAAGCCAGCCTGTAACTATTGCCGACACCATTTATGTGTATGTGTGCTTGACTACATAGTATTACATTGAAATTGAAGTCTTGAGTGATTGTTGAATCTGTAATTGGTACACATTAGGCATGGCTGATGTTTGAGCAGGTTTTAAGAGCAACAATAGACTTGTCATGGTGCCCAGGGGTCCATGGCAGCATTATGTAACCATTTCACCATCAAATATCAGATTTTAGAATCATTTGGATGCTCCACTGACTTTGAATAGGAACAAGGGTGTCTCTTTAGGTCCTACTCTGCGCCCCAAGCACCTTTTCTGAGTGACTTTGGCGGGTAAGATGTCCTGGGAGAAGTGCGTAGGCTTTGGTAAATGTTTTTTTCTGGTTTTCCCTCCGATGTCCTACAACTGTGTTGCCTCACATCTCTGTGATTTCTGAAGCATTACTTGTTGCTAAAGTATCGCTAACTGCGCTAACCAAGCTGCCCTGAGCTAGTTAGCTCAGAGCCATGTTGCTGGGAATGGGTCAGTGTTGGTGTTTATACAATATATATATATTGAACTAAAACGACAAGAATATCATAGGAACATTGGAAACAGTCTATTCAACTCAAAATGGATTCCGGGGTTGTATTGATTCATTTTGATAGAGCCGGGAACATATGCATGCCTTAACCTTCAGTCAGGGTCTATGTTGTATCATTAGCCTCATCTCTTTGTCTTTAAAGGTAGGGTAGGTAAGTTTGAGAAACCGGCTCGAGATACACTTTTTGTTATATTCCATGGAATGCTCTTAACATCCCGATAGCAATGAATAAGTGCTTTGACAAAAAATCCATAAAAAAATGTAATCTGTGGAAGCCGTAATACTGTAAAAAGCACGACCAATCATTTTAGCCGGCCCGGCTAAAATAACTGGATGGCCTACCTGCCTGTCAGCCTTCCATCTGTGCACAAACTTATCTCGTGCCCTCATTGGTCATGTGCACGTTCGTGTGTGTTTGAGGAGGGGCTCTGTAAGGAAGTGGCAGATTTTCTCTGGTTGTGTATTTTCAAATTCTAGCGATCTCGAGCCGGTTTCTCAAACTTACCTACCCTACCGCTAAGTGCTCCATCTCCAGCTGTGATTCATTTGTATCTTTTGTTTTTATAAAGAATCGCTTTTTGAACAAATCAATGACTGGATGTGTCAGAACTTTCTGCAATTAAACAAAGATAAAACTGAGGTAATGGTTTTTGGAGCCAAGGCAGAACGTATAAAAGTTAGCGCTGAGCTTCAGTCTGCAATGTTCAAAACAACAGATAAAGCCAGAAATCTAGGTGTAGTCATGGACTCTGACCTGAGTTTCAACAGTCACATTAAAACAGTTACTAAATCAGCATACTATCACCTAAAGAACATATCTAGGATTAAAGGACTAATGTCACAGCAGGATTTGGAAAAACTTGTCTCCACAGGTCTCACTAAAAAATCCATTAGAAAGCTGCAGCTGATTCAGAACGCTGCTGCTCGAGTCCTCACTAACACTAAGAAAGTGGATCACATCACTCCTGTTCTGAAGTCTTTACACTGGCTGTGTGTCAAATAATTGATTTCAAAATACTGCTGCTGGTTTATAAAGCACTGAATGGTTTAGGCCCAAAATACATTTCTGACCTCCTGCTGACCTCGTGGGAGACTGTAGCTCAGTGGATAGAGTGCTGGACTTCGAATCAGGGGGTAGCAAGTTCGAGTCCCACTGCAGTCAACATGTCGTTGTGTCCCTGGACAAGACACTTCACCCCAAATTGCTCCTGTGGGGATTGTCCACAGTACTGAATCGCAGTAAGTCGCTTTGGATAAAAGCGTCTAACAAATGACATGTAATGTAATGTAATGCTAAATTATGAACCATCCAGAACTCTCAGGTCTTCAGGGACTGGTCAACTTTCTGTCCCCGGAGTCAGAACTAAACATGGAGAAGCAGCGTTCAGTTATTATGCTCCAAATATCTGGAACAAACTCCCAGAAAGCTGCAGGTCCGCTGCAACTCTGACTACTTTTAAATCCAGGCTGAAGACTTTTCTTTTGCCGCTGCTTTTAATTGATATATTCATATCTTAAACTGCACTGTAACTTTTATTATCTTTGCTTTTTATCTTTGCTTTTAAATTAGTGTTTTTAAATGTCATTGTATATCATTGCTTTTAAATGAGTGTTTCTAGATATCATTTTATAATATGTTTCTTAATGCTCTTAATGTCTTTCATTTCTGTAAAGCACTTTGAATTGCCTTGTGTTGAAAGGTGCTATAGCACTATAAATAAACTTGCCTTGCCTTAAAGGTTTGATGATTCTGGCACCTCTTGTCCTCATTTTAGAAGTTTGTTTAATCACTCCTACATCATTAATTTTTACAAACCAAAGCTATTATTATAATCTTGTGATGATAACATGCACAATCAATTTTGTCCGAGTTGAGTTTAATAGCTCCTTTGCAAACATTTTGGAATGTTTGGTTATTTCGTTAATGAGTATTTCTATTGGAGCATCAGACAACATTTGGATGTCTTTTATGAGCTCGCTGATCAGAGCTGAATGCATAATTAGCTGTTGCCTCAGTGAATCAAATGATTTCCTCCACATTATAAGTTAAAAGTAACATGTAAGGCAAATATGTGCTGCATTTGTATGTATTTATTTTTAACCCATAAAATGAGCTGTATAATGTGTGTTTCTTAATCAACATGTACTTGAATAGCATAAGAAATATCTCATTAAAACTAAATAAAAGCAGCGTGTGGGCATGGCAACTGTCTTGCTCCACAGAATCAATACCATGTAATGAGTAACAAAAGGGTGATCAACCCACACTAAGAAAATATAATTTAGTTTTTGGATCTCACTAATGTATTCTGATTAAAGGTAGGGTAGGTACGTTTGAGAAACCGGCTCGAGATCGCTAGAATTTGAAAATACACAACCGGAGAAAATCTGCCACTTCCTTAGCCCCTCCTCCAACACACACGAACGCGCACATGACCAATGAGGGCACGAGATAAGTTTGTGCACAGATGGAAGGCTGACAGGCAGGTAGGCCATCCAGTTATTTTAGCCGGGCCGGCTAAAATGATTGGTCGTACTTTTTACAGTATTACGGCTTCCACCGATTGCTATCGGGATGTTAAGAGCATTCCATGGAATATAACAAAAAGTGTATCTCGAGCCGTTTTCTCAAACTTACCTACCCTACCTTTAAAGCAAGAAAATAACTAAATAACTGGAGTGTTTTCTGGTAACTTCAGCAAACATTCCTGCAAATTACTTGACTCAACAACATTCACTAACATGGTGGTTTCCCAGTAATTATATACTTGCCAGATTGACAGGAACACCTTTCAGGTCAAAAAATATATTTGATGCCAAAAAAAAGGCCTAATGATTTTCCTAAGGGGGCACCACATTGATTGTGGTAGTCTGGCCTCGATCCCAGCCCATGCATTGCATTCAACATTTCGATATGTCCTTGTGCAATATACTTAACAACAAATTGCTTGAATGTGTGTGAAAGTTAGCTTCACATGTTAGCCTCGAATGTGTGTGAGTGTTAGCTTTCTTGAGCAGGTTGCTCTGTGTGAATAGGTGAATGATTACTTGTACTGTATATGTAGAAGTAAACATTTGATAAATCGCTGTATAAATGAAGTCCATTAACCATTCCATGAACGAGGCAACGGTTGTGGTTAGTACATGTCTAAAACAACAGCAGGACAGATGAGTGTTGATTTGAACTGCTATGTTTAGTTGAACGAGTGAACTTTAGATAATATTGTTTCAAGCTTTCCAGTAACAAACAGGCTTGGTGGTGAAGGAATAACACGGCAACACACAGCTAATGGATTATGTGTTCTTACGAGGAAATCTGTACCACTAATCTCTGCAAACCCTCTCCTATGTATTTTTACACCATATGATGTATGTTAATAATATAATAGTATTTTATGTTTATGATGCTAATTCTACTGTAAAATGTACATGATGTGTTACTCATGCTCCCATCAGAAATACAGCGTTCTATCGCATATGGACAGGGACATGTTAAGTGCTCACACCTTTTCAGCGGGAAGCCACTCTAATAGTTTTTCCAATATTGGTGTTTGGATTTTCTAAATCTCATTTCAAACATGCACTACAACCCTGAAATTACCTAAAGATTACCCGGACAAGCTGCATGTGAGAACACAAATGTCCAAATCAGTTAAACCAGGCATTAATCACACCTAACCTCGCCAGGGCTCTAGTATAAAGTCTGTGCAAGGTCCGAATGAGCCTATGTGGGATTTGATCTTTGATGTTATTTTATCGCAGCTGGTGTGAAACTTGAGAAAAACAAACAACCATGAGTGAATAAAACATGTTTAACTGGAGAGACAATGAGATTTGGAACGTCTCTCTGTAACGGCCGACAGCCCAATCTTCAGACAAATTAAAGGAACCGCAGGAGACTCGGTTGTTAATGACCAAATTACAAAGAGACGCTTTACCCGGGCGCCAGCCATTGGTTACATCACACAAATGCAAACTAAGGTAAAATAGACAGTGTTGGTTAAAACTGGCGACCCATCTGGGTGTCCGCTGCCAAGGTGATGTGTTAGAAGATGTCATCACCTATATCTCCCCCTTCACCTCTGTTTTTCAAATAAAGGCACTCTCTGGTCCAAAAAACTTAAAAGTAAATAGAGACTATATTCATTCTTTAAAAGGTAGGGTAGGTAAGAATGGAGAAACCAGATCGAGTGCGCTAGAATTTGAAACTACGTAGCCGAAAAAAATCTGCCCCTTCCTTCAGACTTCCTTACAGAGCCCCTCCTCCAACACACACGAACGCGCACATGACCAATGAGGGCACGAGATAAGTTTGTGCACAGATGGAAGGCTGACAGGCAGGTAGGCTGATAGTTTGCTGATAGTCAAGTCAAGCAGTTGATAAATGAGCCTCTGATGGTGAAGCATCACTATTATAGAGAAGATAACAGCAAGGCCTTTGCTATGTGGTCAGTATTTTTAAATTTATCTTTTTAGTTTCCTCGCAACAATTTTGATTACATTTTTGTGGTGAATGAAGCAATGCTAACCCACAAGGTCACAAGCATGGTTCTAAACTTGAATTACAGTTTGTAAAATATTTCCCCTCTAACTGAATATCGTCCATGGATGGGCCATTCTGCTCCAAATAACCATGGGGATATGTCGGTGTCCTTGGTTTTTTAGATAGTAAGAGATCTGTTGGAGGTATTCCAAGGTTACAATTGGAATGCAAAATAAATTGCAAATTCCTCTGAAAATGTCCTTGTAAACCCTCAAATAGGTATCACGTTATTAGGCAGATATATTGGAGGTATATATATACATTTATATATAAACTTGACTTGACTCACAATATCGATTGGAAATTCCTATTACTTCCATTAAGAAAAATTAACTGCGTACCAATAGCTGGAGCTGCGGCGACAGCAAATGTAACTTAAAATGTTACCGCCCACCAACTTTGTAAGTCTGTTAACATTTTATTTTCAAGCAGTCTTTAACCTGTTAAGCCCCAAGCCTGTTTTTCAGGTCTCAGGCTCTAAAATGACATTCCCAGAACAAATGACTATAACTTCACTTCTAAAAGGGGTAAATTAATCATCTTTTTTCTTTTTTTCTCAAAGCAATGATACACCTGTGATTTGGATGTAGAAGAGTCAGAATCAATATAGATTTTTTTTGTTTCGGTAAAAATGGTTCATATCGTCAGTTAGCTGAGTTTCTTCCCGTTAAGTGGGTATGACACATTCATATAGTTAATTAAATGTTAAGAAGCCCTGAGACACAGTTTCATGAAAAAAAAGCTTAGCAGGTTAAACAATTCACGAGGAGCCCATACCTTTTCCTGATATTGTTTACTTCCTGTCTTTTTCTGCTAGTTTCTCTGAACCCCAGCACTCTCTCTGAACTTCTTTCCTTCTCTTGTGCTCTTTTTCTATTCTTCGCTGGGGACAGTTTGTTGTCCACACCTGACATCCGTCCTTCTCTCTGCGGATTGGTAGATCATAACGTCTGTTCTGCTTACCAAAAATTAGCAGACCTTTGGATCGTTCAAATTGACCAATCAGAATGTAGTATTCAACCAAGCCATGAAATAAGAGAATAAGAAAGAATATCAAACACGCAGCTCAAGGGGCCTTTGAGTTGTGTCATGCTGAGGATACCACTATCTACTTATAGTGGCTAGTCAGATTAATGTTTTGGGAATTTATAGCAGATTGATGTTTTGCACTGTATAAAACCTGAACTGAAAATTAGGAGAGAGTATGCTAATATAGGGATCAGCTTTAGCTTGTTATTCATTGCTTCTCAAACTCATAAAAACCTGAATTTACAGAACATTCACCGAGTTCTTGATTTTCCTTGTCAAATTCCAGTTTAATGTCAATAGATGTTGGGTGAATCTCTATCTTTAATACCACCACAACCATGAGCGGGCTAGCCTCAGATAAGGTAGAAAAGACCATATTAAAGGAGATCGGCTTCTTCCATTTTACATCATTGATCCTTCATGCCTTATCCAACTCTCTGCAGTCCCTCCTTTAGCAGGCTGCACATGTCCGTGATCGTGTATGGTTCAGTATCATGGGCTTTAATAGCTTCATGAAAGTTGTAATCCTCCCTCTGCTCCATCATTGATCCATGTGTAAAGGTTTGTCTAATTACCTCTCATCATAGACTCATGCAGTGAATACACTAGCACACACACACAGCTAGAAGATATTCAATAAAATACCTGTTCCCGTTCAAACCAGTCCACTCAGCACGTCTTTCGCACTGCATTCTCAAAGTTGTTAGATATTTTGAGATAAATTAGTTCTGTAAAAAACAGCAGGAAGGTTGGTCACACTTCACTGAAGGTAAATAACTTTCTAAGTGAATGTAGAACAATTTTAGCTAGACTCATGCATGTTTGGGCACACAAAGTACTATATTTGTTTCATGTAGCGCATGGTCGCAAGGTTTTGCAATGCATGAGTTTTAATTCAGGTAGATGCAACCTTTCTATGACTTAGCTTGTTTTTTCACAAAACCTTTGCCTCCTCCAGAGACTTCTACGTTAAGAATCCTTACGACAGCCATTAGAACCTAGAGAACAGCAAATGGGGCATTTCATTTGATGAATTTACTGTAATATGGAATGTAAAACTTATATTTATGTTGCTAACATATGTTTTTCCTCTCAAACCTGAAAAGCTATAAGTCATGTTAGGGAATATGTCATATTTAGAAGATTGATTAACCCTGATTCACATAACCGTTGTAAGATTATCTGTTTTCAAGGAAAGTTGTGTCATATTTGACACCAAAGCTGGTCAGTATTATTCACACAGTGGTGAAGTTGAAAATAGATATTGCAGTTTGCTGTAAAAAATGTAATTCACACTTCCTGATGATCCCTTCCATCTAAACGCACACGCTCCCAAAATGAAAGACAGCTTCCGTTAGCATCAAACCTTTCCTTTCGGAAACTATTACTTATTCAATTTCCTGACTTAATCTAAATTAATTTGAAACTAAATGTTGCTTCCACTTTGGTGTAATCACTCTTGAGTCTGTCAAGTGTGTTTGGCATTTCCCCCCCTAAACCTGTTCATTAACACATTGATTCACTCTGAATGTGACACTTAGACGTGATGAAATGGAAATCACATACTTTACAAAGTTGTGCGTGGGTAAGCTGGAAGTTGTTTGTATGATTTGAATGTTCTGTATAATTTAAGCCCTGAGGAGCATGTTTTTGCAGCAGCACATGCAATCACATCCCATGTAACACTTAACTCTCTCCTGTGCACTCCAGTGATTCGCTGTAGTCACTGCTCACCTTGCTCTGTTTGAAGTCAATGCGTCACCCCAGGGTGATGACAAACATTAGGCATCATGATGAAACCTGTGCTCATGTGCAATGCATGTGCCGATATGCAAATGCTTTTTGAAGTCATTCTAGCTGCAGGCATTAGAGAGACTGATATCAATGGAGCTCTTTAATCTTTAAAACGCAAGATGTTATGCTGTGCCTTTGTACACCAACACAAGCTATCAATCTCAACCCAACTACTAATTCCTGGCAAAATCTCAAACACATGAAAAGTTTATAATATAAATATAGTTGGGAAAAATCTCTAGAAATGTCTATGTATCGGAAAGTTCTCATCATCCTACGCTAAGAGGGGTAGAGGAATTGAAAGGAAATTAGGCTGAGAGATAAAAGAACATTGAAAAGTTACTTAAAAAAAGAGAAATTCAAAATCTGTTGCACATCCTTCATAACTACCACCACCAGTTCAGCTCATTCTACAGATTCCAGAGGTGGGAGTAAGTCCTACATGTGCAAGTCATGAGCAAGTCTCAAGTCTTGACCTACAAGTATCAAGCAAGTCCCAAGTCACTGTGGTGAGAGTCAAGCAAGTCAAGTCAAGTCATTGCTCAGGTCAAGTCAAGTCAAGTCAAGTCATACGAAATTCTGATGAATAAGCCCAGTTTCCACATTTAAATCAGTTAATTATTGTGGTTAATTACAGTGGTTATGAAAATGGATTCAACCCACACTATGATCTTCATTACATACACAGTTAATAATTTGAATTCTAATTTAGACCGATGACAATCATATTAGATTCATATTAACCCTAGAACTGCAGACAATATAACTAGGACTCAGTCAAAAAGTCTGTTCAAAAAGGCAGAATTCCAGGTAAGAAAATTATATATGGCATTTGCCATTACACATATTTAATTTAATAAATAAATCAAGGAATGATGCACTTCTACAAACAAAAACAACATAATTAAAACATTTAAACAAACTACTAAAAGTAGATGAACTACATTATTCAACAGTTTACAGTAACTTCTGATAATAACACAGGGGAAATAAACGAGGCATCTCTTTTCCTCTCTCTCTCTCTCTCCCTCTCCTGACAGCCCGTCAGTATCGGGGTTAGTCAAAATGAATCCCTTGGAGGTTCTAGTGTTCATTTACCGTTTTGTCTTCTCTTTGTAATGCTTAATCGATTTGAAACCAAGTCTAACGTAGCTTAAACTTAACGTTAGCTTTCTAGCTAACACAACACATTCACGCACCTTTCTCTGTGGGTTTTTTTGTAGTGACGAATGAAGTTGGATGTTGTGGTGGTCGTGTCACTGATCTTTATGCTGCAGACCCTGCATACCGCTGTTCCCTTGTTATTAGCGTCATCGACAACATAATCCTTGAATCCAAACTTCACTATTTTTGGAGTAACGCTAGCCGCTGCCATGTTAACTGACACTCCTGCCGTCTAGTGGGTTGCCAGGTTTGCGCGCATGGCGCTATAATCACCCGATCACGTTTTTCGAAAAAACTAAACGTAATATCTCACTACAAAAACAAACGCAAATATTTAATTTTAAACAGTCAAGTCCTTTCAAGTCATCTGTCTCAAGCTTAAGTCAAGTCTCAAGTCATGAATACCAAGTCAAAGTCAAGTCAAGTCTTTTATCAATGTTAGTCAAGCAAGTCTCAAGTCAAAAAATATGCGACTCAAGTCTGACTCGAGTCAAGTCATGTGACTCGAGTCCCCACCTCTGACAGATTCCCACAGGAAAAAAATCCCTGATGCTCATTACAAAGTGTTAATGACAACATCTGGCTCTGAAAACAGTCATAAACACGGTAATATAACCTCTACCAAAATACTTTGGTGAATTTGACTGTTGTTTGTCTTGCCTGTTTGTTGCCTCTTAATGCTAGATAAATACTACTAAGAAATACTACTGCATGTACTAAGATACTTAATTGAATTACAATGTTTTACATTTAGATTTATGGACTTTATGTAGATGCTCATTGTTGCTGTTGTTAACCAGCGAAAGAGCAGTCAAACAGTGGTTGGGTTGGTCCATTAGTCCACCATTTTGGTCCTGATTGGAATATCTCAAAAATAATGTAATGAATTGCTATGACATTTTGTACAATCATTTGACTAAAACCTAAAAGCAAACAGGACAAACTTTAATAACCTTGGTGATCAATTATATTTTACTATGCTACTATCTGTAACTAGTGCGAACACAGGCAACAGACACCTCAGCACGACTCACGGACAAAAGGCTTTAGTGGGAAGAACAGTCTTTGATTTGCAAAGTTCGGTACATGGTAGATCAGTCATATAAAAATAGACGAGGAGAAGGCAAAAAGGCAGGGTCAGGAAATGTACCAAGATCAAGGAAACCAGAGAATACTAAACACTAGGTAAAAACTGCAGCAATGCTTAACACCGAGATAAAAAGACGAACTGGCAACGAGGGCTTTGGGGAACCAGACTAAATACACAAGAGGAGAGGGTTATGGGGCACAGGTCAAACTAATAAGGGGGATTGCACAGACTAGGAGCACTCAAGGGCAGGAAATGATGACATTGAAACCAGAAGAAAGGTAAGTAAAAAAACAAGAAAGACAAAATGACAATGTACATCCTAGACTTTTATGTAGGATGTACATGCACAACTATATTCAGTTTCATCCTAACTTTATGTCTAGTGTTGATTGGCATGTGCTAGCATAATATATTGCACTTAGACAGTACACATGGTTAAAACTGTAGGCTGCTTGCTGGACATTAGCATGTGAACATTGTAATTGTGAGCATGTTGCATGCTGACTTTGGCAATTAGCTCAAGGTAATGCTGCTACAGTAAGTACAGCATCACAGAGTTACTAGTGTGGCTGTAGACATTATTATTGTTTCATGTTCTGTGTCTTATCTAAACAGCTAGTTACCTAATTTAATTAAATCTAGCTGCAAGGCTTATTACCTGTAAAAACTCTGACAACCACCTCTGCTGCTAGATAGCTAGATAGCAACAAATGTTTGCGGTACAAAATGATTACAGACTGCTCAATAAACCATATGATATTAACAGTGGCTTCTTATTCGGCACCAGTACAGTGGTACATTACTTAAAAAGTGAAAATACATACATATAACGTTTATTTCAACAGTCTCACGGCATTTCGTGTTATAGTCACAAAATTAATCTATTGATTTGTGTTCACCAACACGATTTCGCCATTTTTTTCGTGTCACACAGAACTATTTTAAAAGCAATGTAAATAATAACAAATTAGAAGGAAAAAAAGGTGAAAGAAAATGCAGATTTCAGTATTCTGAGGCTCTGAGCCCCATTTCTTTCCCTCACGGACGGCAAAAAAAACTCCAACATTATACAATTTAAAATAAAAGGGATAGGGTTAGGCTTAGGGTAAGATATTGAGTAAGAAAATGTTTTTATGAACCACACAGCTTCTGGTATTCCAAGACCCGACCGGACAAAAAGACGTGGTGCAGGCATGAAACATACTACCGATAGAAATACATTGCTTTTAAAATCGTTCTGTGTGACACGAAACAAATGCGAAAATCGTGTTGGCGAACACGAATCAATAGATTCAATTGATTTTGTGACTGGGTTGTTTATTTGTATAGTGCTATGTTTACCTCAGCAATCGCGGCCGGTCGCCTAACTTCTGTTACGCAGCCAAGATGGTATAAATTCCACACGCAACTTTTTGACCGTCACTGCACGATCAGGTTCAGGGCTGCCCCTGGCCAACTCGCAGCCGCGAAACTGTGGCGTGCTTAATTGCGCTGCATTTGCGCATAAGCTGAAGTGCGCCGCATTTGCGCATCAGAGAGGCTCCCTCCGCAAGATGAGGCCCCCTCCACAAGATGAGGCCCCACGCAGTCTGCGTGATCTGCGTGTAGGGAGGGGCGGGCCTGATCAGGTTACTCATGCTTTTTTGTTTCGCATTGGGATGCACTTTCAAACTGAAAACAGCAATTACATTCAAACCTATCAAACACATTTGATATTTGTGACCTTTTTCTGGTTATTGTTGTCCATTTTCAAAGTGAATTACAGGACAATCAACAGCACATTAAATATAATTATGCCGAAAACCAAAGTGGGTTTTATCCATAACATTTGTAATTGAGTGGTTTCCAACAACTAACTTCTAAATGGGTATTGGGACTCATGTTCCTTTAATAGCTTTCTTTACTTTTAAGAAATCGTGTTGGCTTGTAGAACTAGCTCTGAGCCTGTTTACACTTGTTTCTGATACTGCTGTGAATACAACACAGCAATGTTTAACCCAGGCCCTTCGGGGGGGGAGCTCTAGATGGATGGGATGACTGAATTACGGGGTAACTGCAGCTACAGTATCATGGCTGCTGTTGAAATTTGTAGCGTCTTACCAGTGTGTTTGTGTGGCTCCGGCTGGGTGATGGCAAAGATTCATGGCCGATGCATGGCTGTGTGTTTATTGCTGGGTCTCACAGGGCACTACACACTGGGCTGGAGGGGCATGGCTATCAGTCAGCATGACACACACACAAACACAGACAAATGTGTTCACATTACGGCTGCACACTCTAAGTTGACTAAACAGTTTTGGTTTTAGCCAAGCAAGATTTCCGAAGTCGATGAGTCATTTCTGATGCTTTTAGTATTCTCTATAACTTATTTTTGTGTAACTTATAAGTATATCTTTGATTGATTATTTGTAAGGACTACTACTACTACTACATTTTACAGATCTGTCAAAAAATCAACAATTTGCTGTCAATTGGGGAAGAAGAGGATATATTTTGATGTGGACAGCCTTAGCTCACGGACATACAACATTGGTCCACACTCCAACATTTGTAGGCCATGATTGGTCCAGTATATCAGCATGTTGTTCAATATATTCAATCATTGTTAAATTGGTTTGAGTTTATCATTTGTTTCTCTCAATCTGCCTCCATTTTCTCTCTGCAGCCTGTTGATTGGTTCACACAGCAGCATATGTGTCAGTAATGATTTTCCAAGAAGCAGAACAAGTTAACTTGACTTATTCTAGGGAGCAATCTCTGCCCTATAACAAACATGAAGCTACTTTGTCAGATAATCTAAAGGTGTTTTTACAGAGGGGTTCATCAAAGCCCGGAGGCTTTGCTTCCTTGAGTTCTGTTCATTTTGGAAAAGAGTTAATGTATCAGACCAAGGCCATTTTAAGATTGCTCATGAAGGATTTTTTATTCTACAGTTAATTCTATAAGAATTGGCAGGTTATTTATCTCATGTGGATTGATTATGTTTGCTATACCTGCTGTGGTGTCAGGTACGTTTTCTTATTTGTTGGAAAACGGTTATTTTTGCTGTCACTTTTGTCAGGACAGTGCACAGCACATATTGTGTTCACACTGTGAGTTTTATCCATATAGTTTTAATTAATCCACTGTTTTTTTTTTACAACTTATTGTTATATTGGTATTCAGACTTATGTTCTGTTAATAGCTGTCTTCACTTTGAAGTAATCTTGATGGCTCGTAAAACTACCTCTAAGCGTATTTTGATACTGCTGTGAATACAACACAGTGATGTTTTATTTTATTCTAGAGTCATAACCCAGGGTTATTTGTGTCGCATTATAATGTTTTTTGTACCTGCTGTGGTGTCCAAATACTTTTTATTATTATTTGTTGGAAAAAAGTTGTTAGATAAAAAATAAGTTGTACAAAAAAACTGCAATTTGCTGTGTATTCGAATGATACTCTTTTTTTTGTTTGATTAATGGGTGGCGCTTAAAACCCACATCAGACCCAACTAGAGAATGCAATTCCTGAAGAAATTGCTAGTGGGAATGCTTTATGCTGAAAAGTAATGTGTAAGAAGAAAGTGAAGAATTTAGATTGAAATGATACATGAACACTGGGGGCTTGAATGTGTGATGAGAGAAGAAAAGAAAGTAAAAAAGGCTTGGAAAAGCAGCAGAATATTTGAACTGCAAACCTTTGAACTAACTTGATGGTGAATGATCTGTCGCCATGCCAACGGCATTTGAAGAAATCTCGAAACTGTCCCATAGATGTCTTCACGGCTGGACTGTTAGCACACATGTGAAGTTTGAGCACTTTTTGAACATTTTCATAGGAGTTATAGCGACATCGTCTTTTATGGCGAGGGATACGCATCCCTCCATGGAAACGGCATATGGTGAGATCTCAGATTTGGCGTAGAGCTGTTGAGGCATGGACCGGTGATATACAAGTGAAGATTGGGGGACGATCGGACCGTGTCCATTGGACTTACAGCGACATCGTGCTTCATGGCGAGTGGTCTGTCGCCATGGCAACGGCATTTGAAGAAA
The DNA here is from genome assembly GCF_902827165.1 of Trematomus bernacchii. NCBI lineage: Eukaryota > Metazoa > Chordata > Actinopteri > Perciformes > Nototheniidae > Trematomus > Trematomus bernacchii. Next base: position 2,172,304 of record NW_022987708.1, on the reverse strand, counting down.
TCTCAAAACTGTCCCGTAGATGTCTTCACGGCTGGACTGTTAGCACACATGTGAAGTTTTAGCACTTTTTGAACATTTTCATAGGAGTTATAGCGACATCGTCTTTTATGGCGAGGGATGCGTTTCCATGGAAACGGCATATGGTGAGATCTCAGATTTGGCGTAGAGCTGTTGAGGCATGGACCGGTGATATACAAGTGAAGATTGGGGGACGATCGGACCGTGTCCATTGGATTTACAGCGACATCGTGCTTCATGGCGAGTGGTCTGTCGCCATGGCAACGGCATTTGAAGAAATCTCAAAACTGTCCCGTAGATGTCTTCACGGCTGGACTGTTAGCACACATGTGAAGTTTTAGCACTTTTTGACAATTTTCATAGGAGTTATAGCAATATCGTGTTTTATTGCAGAGAGAGAGAGAGAGAGAGAGAGAGAGAGAGAGAGAGAGAGAGAGAGAGAGAGAGAGAGAGAGAGAGAGAGAGAGAGAGAGAGAGAGTGTGTGTGTGAGTATGAAATGAACAGTTAGAACTGACGGACCGTCCACACAGCAGCGTTAAAAAATCTTGGAACGCTTCTGCCCATTCACTTTGAATGGGGTGACGTCACTTTGCCTCACTTTTCGCCGAACTGCATTGTGGGCAGCAGAGCGGAGATTTTCAGGATTTTCAGGATTCAAAGTTGAGCAATATTCAACTTTTGAAGCTGAGGTGGAAGCGTCAGCCAATCAAATCCCGTGTATGCAAATCTGACAGTTCAAGCGCTAGCCAATCAAACCGCGTGTATGCTGGGAGAGACATACCGCAGGTCATTTCCTCATATTCCAAAAAATGGAGGAGAAATTAGCGGTAGGGAATCACCCGGTGCTTTATGACCAGTCCCTATTTACCTACCGGGATATAAACCGGAGGAGCCAGGCATGGAGGGAGGTGGCAGAGACAGTGGTAGGTTTTCGCCTGTTTGGGGAGTTTATATCCAGTTTACTTCAGGCTTTTTTGCTTCTTATGTCGGGGGCGGGAGATTCATGTGATTGGTTGTTGGTGCCTTGCTCGCAAAAAATCCCCAAGCTTCAGATACGCCCACCTCCAAGATTTTTTTAACGCTGCTGTGTGGACGGGCCGTGACTGCTGTCAGTTGGAGTGATGACATCATCGTGTTCCATTACACAGGTGTTTATAGTTGAGCTAACGAGCTATGAAAAGATCAAAGGCTTCATTGTTCTGAATGAGAGATGAACCTCTTACATGTGAACGTTTTGTGGAAGAACGATAACAGATATCTGTGAAATTTCAAAACGTGAAGCATGTCAAGGAAGTTGAGTATCTGAAGTGTAATTTTTGTGTACTTTCGGGTTAATAATGTGGCCTTTTTGGCAGTTTAAGAAAGGTGTGCGGCTGCTGCTGTGAGGAAATATCTGGCTGAAATTACAATGGGCTTTAATGGAGACATGTTGAACGTTTTTGTCACTTCATGCCCTCAAGAGGCATTTTGTTTAACCTCTTAAGCCCTGAGCCTGTTTTTCAGGTCTCAGGCTCGAAAATGACATTCCCAGAACAAATGACCATATCTTCCCTTCTAAAAGGGTTAAATTAATAATCTTTATTCTCAAAGTAATGATAAACCTGTGAGTTGGATGTAGAAAAGTCAGAATCAATATAGATGTTTTTTATTTTAAAGAAAATTCAGATTTTACATAGTAAAAAACTGTAAATTATAGTGTCCGTCCAAAAATATTTTTTTACTTATAGTGAAAACTACCCTTGGACGATGGGTTAGTAGACTAAAAGCTTTAGGAATCCAAAGTACAACATATAATAAGTACCCTGTATCAAGATTGATGCAAAACAAGTGAAATTTGACCTTTTTAGAGAGATTTAGCCAAAAAAACCCACTTCTGGGGTCATTTGGGTGGATTTGACCTATCTCTGGCCCCCCTTGGTCGATTTTGATGAATGAAAGCTCTTTATAACCGCTAGAGACAATGGAATCGAGGGAAAGTTATATACACACCAAAACGTTAACAAATAAGGAGTGAGAGTGACGCGTTACCAAAACCGGAAGCTGCATACACTCTGGTGGCTACCATTAGCAGCTAACTTTTCCGCTGCGATTTTTACATAAAAAATGGAATTATGGATTATAAATAATTTTTTAAAAGGTACAGGTACATTATCAACCTATGGATCAACAGTTGTAGACATTTTTTTTTTCGTTTTAATGCCATTGAACACGTCTTTTGACCTAATTGACAGCTACGGTGAGACGATCTGCCGTAAAACCTCCGTAAAGGTACGTGTTGTGATGTCTGTGTTTGCTTCCCCTGTCGCAAGTTCGGATCGCTCAGTGATAATACTATACCTAAATAATCAGTGGAGTCTCAGCTTTAATAGGCTATATTGTATGTGCAGCTACGATAAGTAATAAGGGTATCTTTATCTTGAATTGTGTGCCGCAGTGCGTTAGAATCTTTTCGCTCAGGGGTCATTTAGACCCTTCTTATGAGACTTGTGTTTTGTTTTGGTAAAAATGGTTCATATCTTCAGTTAGCTGAGATTCTTCCCGTTAATCTGGTGCTACACATTAATAGTTTCATAAATGTTAAGAAGCCCTGAGACATTATCTCGAAAACAAAAAGGTGGGAGGGATCCAATGGGGGGACCGCCGTGCTTAAGAGGTTAATTATTTTTTGCTTAATTATTTGTCATTTTTTAAGCTACGAGATGTTTTCCTACGTTTATCATGAACAATTATGTCTCAAGAATGTAGGGTTTGGGAATTATGGCAGTTTTAAAAAAAAAATATGAAGGCACATTTCAAGATTTCTTACCCTCTAGCTGTGACATCACGCACTCTAGTTAATGTTAAAATCTGAAGAAAACCTCTTTAACAAGGTCTGAACAATGTTTAATATCTCTAAAAGTAAGAATCAGATTTAAAAGTTGTGTTACACGAATAATGTCAGAAAGATGTGTAACATTTTAAAGTTGGAATGAGGTTTCTGAGTGAAAGTATGAATGAAGATTTGTTGAAGTCTGAAGAATATCTCCATTGACTTCAATGGTTAAAAATGTGATGTATTATGGGATGTATCTCTGGAATTATGAAAGTTATGAATGATAAAAGTAATAGCGCCCGATTCCCGACCGAGCTGAACGTTTTGATGTTTGAACGGAGTTTCTGCGATGTTGAATTTGTGTGTAGTGGGAGGAGAAGACGGACAAAATAATTGGATGGAATAATAACTTGTTTGTGCGTAGCATAACATATAGTTGGAATGCTGTATCAGCATTCCCACTAAATTAAGACGGGGTCACTGTCGTGGTGCCCTTAACCCCCCCCCCCCCCCCACAGCTGCCCACTGCTCCTAGTACTAGAATGGGTTTAATGCACAGGCCAAATTTCACTGTGTGTGCTGTGTACATGTACATGTACATACATGTGTGTGCCAAATAAAGAGGATTTCATTCAAATGTCAGAATCATGGTTATTAATAGTTATTGTTTGGCTGCAACTAACCAGCTGACATAGGAAACAATTAAATAAATGTGACTATTATAAATTCTGTTTCTGTCCTGCATTCTTCTTACTTTTGTCATCAGCCAGTTTAATGTTGGAAGTTTCCCTTATGGGGCAGCAAAATAAGAAAGAAACAAAGACCGATAATAAGACTTGGAAAAGAAAGAGGAATGGGAGGGCTGCCAGGCGGACCAGTGGATGTTTTGACAGTTTACTCACAGCCGGTACAGTCGTGGCAGCAGCCTGTCACTCTCAGACTCTCTCCTGAGGCACATTTATGTGTGTGTCTCTCCTGCTTTCTCTCTCCTGGTTTGTGTTCTACTCCTCCGTTTCTCTCCATCCTCCAACTAGCTTTTATTTTTCTCGCTTTTCATCACACAGAATCATCTCTTCTCTCCTGCCTTCCCTTTTAAGTTTTAAGCAGAGACAGCTCGAGAGCTCCTGCTATGATCTTTGTCTCACTCCACATCCAGACCTCCTTCTGTGCTTTAGAGTTCCTGACAAGGCTAAAGTATCCAACATCTATTCATATATCTTATGCTGCTTAGGGATTGTATTACTGTTCTTGAGTATCATGCTCTGATGTTATATTTGAATGAACCACACGCCATTAAAAAAACAAAACAATATTATAACTGCCACTTAGTCACTTTAACCCTAAATTGTCATTCACATAAATATTTTGGAAAAATAATGCATTGCTATTTACTACACAACACCAACATAATACTGTTATTACACCCATATTAATAGACCCCTATTAGACCCCTGTTACACTGCTATTAAACCCATATTACCTGGCTATTACACCCTTATTATGCCCATTTTTAAACCCATGTTAAACTGTTATTAGGCCCAAATTACAGCCATACTTCACTATTATTACATCCATATTACACATTAATACGACCGTAATACACCCATATTAAACCTATGTTACAGTGTTATAGCACCTTTATTACACTGTTATAAGACCCATATGAAATGCATTCAACCATAATATTACAGCCATATTACACCATGAACTACACTGTTATAACACCCATTTGACAAATGTACACAGCCTGTCAAATGACTGTCTCCCCCAGGATACAGATACCAATACCTTTTGTGTATTGTGTCTGAAACCATATGTTGTGCTGTGTATGCATACAGTTTATTTGGAATTAAGCTACATCTATATTGCAAGATTTTATAAGCACATTTATGTATGGATTAGCATGCGATCTGGACATTGTATCTGAATAAGTAAACTCCTCAGGCTACATTCAATGAAGATTTATATGAATGCCTAACAATCAATAAAAAGTGAGTGTTGTGTCTCGTCAAATGTGTTATTATGTTTATGTATTTTGTCCGTCATTTCCTGTTTTATTTTGTACTTACCTCTTGTCTTTCATTTCAGGCCCTGTGTCTTCCTCCCCTTGTGTGTTTTTCCCACCATCATCAGTGTCTGCCCCTCCCCTGATTGTTTCCACCTGTTCCCACTCACCTCATGTTTAAATAGTCCTGTCTCTCCCCTGTCCTGTGTCAGTTTGTCTTGTTTGTTTCTCCGAATGGTCGTGCCAAGCCTCAGCTCAGAAAGGATCGCTTTCACTCATGTCAGGTTATGCGTCTTTTGTTAATTTATAGGCTTAAGTTTTTCTTAAGTTCTCTTTTTGTTATGTTTAGTTTTTTCCTCCTTGTGAGCGCCTTTTGTTATTTCCAGTACCTATTCTGTTAAGAGGGATTACCTGATCTGTGAAATAAAAATTACATTTTTTTTACATTCAAGACTTTGTCTCTGGGTCGTGCATTTGGGTTCATCAGTTTGTGGAGGTGGTGTGATTTAGATCTCAGCCAGGTGTAAAAAACAATATGTGCAGTATCTATTCATGTTATCATTGGATGAGAGTAAAACTCAAATAGTTTGGCAAAAGAAAAGTACTTATAGCCAAACCTCTCTCCAAAATATAAGCAAAATGCCTCACATGGACTAATTGGTACACACTTAGACTCAAGAGTCATATGGGTACATAATTATACTTTTATCACATTTTCACAAAGTTATATACAGTAAAGCTGTATTAAGTGCATAATCGGCCACGTTTGCCTCTTGTTTATTTTGGCCCAGATTTCCACTCTATAATGCTTCAGTGCAGTCTGCAACCATGGTCCAGATCAAAGCTACAGAACAGAGTGAAACGTATTTACAACTCAACAGAGTGAAATAAAGAGTTACGGGCTTAATAAAACCTTAATAAACCTTAAGTGCATTTAAGAGCCTTGAAGAAGGTTGGAGTTTGGCTAATATTGCCCAGGTATATTTCAGTTATTCCCCTTAAAAGTGGGCATAAATATAGGTAGTGTTTTAATGCTTTTGCTTTGCATATTGTAATTGAACAGATATTTAGTGCACAGTTGGAGATCAGACTGGTGCATCATTGGACAGTACATTATAGAGAGAACTGTGTGTTCCAGACGTTTTTGTCTCATTTGTCTTACATTTATTGCGTAAAGTATTTTAAACTTTAGTATAAGTCAATTGCATCTGTAGTTAACATATTGAAAGCACCTTCCTGTTTGACACACTACAATCCCACATATTCCCTAACATCAGCTTCTTGAATTAATATATAGGTTTTATAAAACACTATATTCAAAGAATTGAGCATTAAAATATTTTTAATATTTTAAATAATTATAATGTATTAATGGCCTTGGCCAATATATGATGTGTCAACTGATCATGAAATGAATTATCGAATTAATAAACCATTTGTGTCTTAGCTTAGTATGAGCCCTTCATTCCTGCATAGGGAGCGGGTCTTCGGTCTCTGATTCCCCCACATGTTATTATCTACACATTGTACTTAACCACATACACACATGTTATATGAATACAGAATTACAGACACATTGAAATACACATAACACTCATTTTCATCTTTTTTACTATATGCAATACATATATTCTATTACTTGGCCTACACTACAGTATGTAACAATATCTGTCTGAATTGTCACAGTTAATCATATACACACTGCCTTTCTATACACTGCATGGTTATACCCATTTCCTGAAATAAGTCTATTACACGGTACATTATAACGTATTATGCATTACTATGCATTGATAATCAAGAACTTATGTCTTTCCATTACTACTTTAAGAACTAAAAGAGTCAATACTAGATTAGAGATGTTGTTAAAGGGATATTTTGTAACGATTTGGTGACTCTGTGAGAGTCCAATCTACTGTAGGCTTCAGAAGCATCCCCTAGGGGACGTTAGCCTCATTGTATAGAGCTGCTAGCGCTTGCTGCTAATACCTTTATTGATCAGAGGGACATTGATGTGGAAGACAGAACAGTGGCTAAGTAATTACCTGTAGGTTTCACACTCCAAAGAGTATACGTGTATGTGAATGCGTGTAGAGCGCGTAAGATGCACGCGCACAAACTGAAATTGAAAATCGGCACGTTCAACCATAGAGAACTACATTAATGTCCAAGTCTCCGGCTTATAATAAGCTCAGGTAATTACCCAGCCAGGGACGTAAAAATAAACTCACGGGGGGGTAAGTACTGCAGGGCAGTAAGTGGATACATTCTTATTAAGGGAATTGTTGATTAATGCCTTATAGGTATAATCCTAATAATGAATAAAGAGAAACGGTAGAAACTAATTTGTCTGAATGTCACCCAGCCAATGTTAGAAGAAAAACTATGCAAATATATTATAATGGCTAATGATACACATGACATGTATAGATATGTAAACATATTTCACATCACCACAAATGAACCCACAATGTATTACAAGCATGTTGTTGTATAACATGCAGCCCGAGGGAACAAATACATGTTACATGCTGTTGGGAAAATACTAAATGTACTCTTTCAAGGACAGAGGTGCACATGATAACGAAGGCCCAAGAGTATAACAGTGTGTATGGCAGGATGTATGATTACTGTACCTAGAAGAGCATCATTACACACTGTTTTAGGCATAGCTATGTGACAACGATTAACATGATGATTCAGCCTCTATGGAGATAGACATATGACAAGCATGATAATTTCTGACATGGGAAGAATGCATTGTATACTGCATTGAACCTGTATTCCTCCATCTTGTGACTGTGTAACACCCGCTCTCGTATATAAGTATGTGAAGGACATTGTTCGGGGAACTAGTAGTACCATTTGCCTGTATGTGATGACTACTTCCATTTTGGCAAGTATAATAAATACATGTATCTTGATACTGAAACTCAAGCCGGTGACGAGTAAGATTTTTCTAACACATGCATAAGAACATTCATGCTGATAAATGATTGGAAATTGAACCAAAATAATATTGATATTGTTATTTTTCTACGGTCAAGTAATAGAGTAGTGCAGTAATGTGTCTTAAAACCTAGAAATGAGTTAGCATTAAACCACTCTCGATGTCTGTGGTATTTGAACATGTTTTTGGTTAGAAGCCTGAAAAAAGGTCTGTGGTTAAAACAAGCTGAAGAGATTTTGTGAATTACATTTTTGAGTTATGTCGACTAGACTTTACTTTGTATTTCCATTGGAGGCTACTTTCATTCTTCTAATCCACTACAATTTGAAATAAAAAGAATGAACTCTTTACTCACTACCCACTCAGTAAATTCAAATTATTAACACAAAAATGTAACAAAATAAATTATGACATATTCTTCTTATGGATACCTGGCAGTAAAATTGTGTTCACATAAATGGATCATTCATTATAATGAAGCGATAGAATGCATTTGAATCTAAAATGGCCATTCAGCATCATGAGTACTTTAAGAACATTTGGATGGTAATACTTTTGTACTTTTACTTCACTAACAGTTTGAACCCAGGACTTTTACTTGAAATGGAGTATTTTCAGACCAACGTTTTTTCAACTTTATCACCTACTGAGTACTTCCATCACTGCTTATTAATCTGTTTCTATTGACACTGGATCAAATTACTATGGAAAACATGACAGGTTTCGCAGTGACAACCCAAAAAGCCATATCACCAAACTTTGAAGTTCCTCTTTACTTACAGTATCCTAACAAGTTTTGTACTAAATGTCAGACTTTTAATTGTAACATAGTATTACTACACAGTGGAGTGTGGGGAAATAAACGATTAAACATCATAGCGCTAAACATTAGCCACCTTTAGCTTAGCGGTGGTGACGCGCAGCCATGTTAGATTGCATTTACCCTTCAAATATAATATATGGAGATTTACTACTGAACAAAACGTTTAAAAATCATAAACGTGTTTGCCACAAAGCTTATTTTCCCTGCATAAATCCCGAATTACAATGGAAAATCTCCATTGCTTTTTGTCGATGGAGCCCTTGCGATGCTAACATCCTGGTTGGCTTACAAAAATACATCATCACTATAATAATAATAATAATAATAATACATTTGATTTATATAGCACACTTTAAAGACAATGTCATCTCAAGGTGCTTCACAAAGCTATAAGGAGAAAATAATAAAATAAAAAAATAAAAAGATATCTAAAGGAGCATATTGAATAAAATATGGTAATATGAAAAATTCAAATAAAAGGTTAAGAGGGGGTGCAACAAGCCTTCCCATTGGGGCCACACACTCTCACTGTGTAAACTCAAGTGCTCACCAACCAGTACATAATCCCCTCGTATGTGAGCATTTGAATGAGTGAACGGCTCTCAGCCATCCTAACGGCCCTTTTTTCCCACCGGCTCCAGATAAATGACTTTCCACTGTAATTTGCACTGAGCTGTGCAAAACGACTGTAACGACTATTTGTTTATTTATGCGTGGAGGGGGCCGGGAATTACGCCAGGGAAATTCCAAATGGTTTCTAAAAAGAAGAAAAAAAGAGAGAAGAATAATGAGTGTGAAACTTTGGAACCTTCTTTCTTTAACAGCCTCAGAAGTGCAGCCAGCAGCGTGCCGGCCCACCAGAGGCTCTGCGTTTGGTTGGAACGTGTCAAACTATCGTCAGCAGCCATCAAGGCAAACGGTTTGATGTACATGAAAATGACAGGCAGCAGAGACATCTGCTCTGATGGTAAGTGACACAAACACACACAAATGCACACTTGCTCCCCGCCGAGCGCCTCTAGCACCAGCCCTCATCAACACTGCTGATTTGTTGCCGTGGCAGCTCTCAGCCATGTTCCCGGCTGATTGGCTGCGTAACCTTTTTTAGTTGATGTCTGACTGTCTTGTCACATTTCAGCCACAAACAAAACCCTCTCCCATCAACTCGCGCAACATTGATTTTTGTCTGTCTTGTCATCTCTTAAGGAAGGAGTGTAAGGAATGATAGATGTTGAGTGTTACGTAAGGAGAAAAGTGGGATGGGGTGTCTTGAGTAAAGCAGTGTGAAGAGAGACTTTTCATGTTCCTACATTAAACATTTCACGGCCACAAAGGGGAGTGGAAAACAGGCAGACATTCTTACAAACTACCAAGTATATACCCACATGGACACACAAAGCTATTTCTATTACTGCATTGTGAGCTCGCTGCATGATTACCACAGCCTTGGCTCAGAATGCTGAACACGACATTAAAAGGGCTCTTTTTCTAAATGTCTTTTTTTCAAATACACACCAGCTATAGGATTTTGCCAACATAGAAAACACAGTACAGATTAAAATGAAGCACATACTGCTTAAAATAATTGGATTGCCATTGATGATGTCAAGCTGTTTCTTCTTTGTGTTTCTATATGGAATTGATTTTTATTCACGGATTTATTATTGTATTTTCTTCAAAATAATTTTTGTGTTTGATTATAGAAGGGTTTCACACTCAATGCAATGTACTGTAGATTGTTGCTATGGGGTATTACAAGACACATAGAAATGTATAATCTTATTTTGGATATAGATCCACACACTATTCACAGATGTTGTACTAATGGGATATCTTTGAAATATGATTTAACTCAGTTTTATTTAGAGGAGAAATGCACATATATTGCATCAGAAAGTCCTCCACGTCTTTATTATATATATTTGTATAATGACCATTGAAAGCTTTCCCATAGCTACAAATCCACGTTGTCTGTTGGGTTCAAGGTTCAAGGTTCAAGGCTTTTATTGGTCATACGTACATAGCTACAGTGTAGTTATGACAATGAAAATCTTAGGTCACAGGCTCCTCCAACAGTGCAACACAATAAAACTGAAAAAACAGAAAAAATAGTGCAAGTAAATACAAAAAGAAAAAATAGTGGAATAGTGCAATAGTGCAATAAGAGTCTAAGGGTCTGTTTACATGTGACAATTGGGAAGCCAAACACTGCATTAGCATTACCAATCATTATGATTGCAGATGCTGTATTATGCATGCTGTTTGGTTTGTCAGCACATTGCCAATGAAGAGTACAGGAAGCAGCAGGAGATATTCCCACAGGATCCACACTTCATCAGAGTGACACCATGGATGGCTCAAACTTCTCCTTAGCTTACCGTACTGTCAACATGGACCTAACCCCTCTCCAATGCTTCCATCAGTGTCTCCATGATGAGTCCTTAAGACATATCTTTTTAATTTAACACATGAAATGTAGAGGAGTTCTAGACTAACTAACTGCATGTGAGAGGAAATAGGAAGAGGAGTGAGAGAAAAGGAGAGAAATACATAATAATTATTATTATTATTAGGGATGCTCCGATCGATCGGCCGCCGATCGTTCTTGGCCGATCGATCGGTGCTCTCTATAAAGGCCGATCAGGAGAGCCGATCACGTGATGTGAAATACATGACACTTTTCTCTGTGCGCGGCAAAACAAGCTCGCCAAAATAGCCTCACTGGTCTGGCAGTATTTTAAGGTGTCCGAAAATGACAATAAAATAGCGGTATGCAACGTGTGTGAAGTAGAAATCCTGCAGCTCCGCCCGCTGTGACGGACCGGTGAGCGGAGCAAAACACACTAAGAGTTAGACCTAACACACTTAGCTATTTGATCTACCTCTGGAACTAGCTAAACTAGTTATACATATATTTATTCTTCACTGTCGGGTCACTCATTACTGGATCAGCGAGCTGCATGAGATACTGACAGGCTGTCAGGGGAGAGAGAGAGAGAGAGGGAGAGAGGAAAAGAGAGCGCTTCCGCTAATTTCTCCCGTGTTATTATCCAAAGTTAATGTACACTTGAATAATGTACTTCATTTGAATGTAATAATTATGTTGGTTGTTGTTTGTGGAAGCGCATCATTTATTGAAAAATTAATCTGAACTTTTCAATCCGTTACGATTATAAACTGAAGCAAAATAAAAATGAGCCCCATTAACTGAGTTTTAAACATCACTTTAAATGGAAGATCCCCATAGCCCCCACCCACCCTATGATCGGATCGGCGATCGGTATCGGCCGATACTGATTCCGGTGATCGGAGATCGGCCCCAAAAACCCTGATCGGAGCATCCCTAATAATTATCATAACAATAATACATTTAAAATCAACAAATTAATAAATAAGTATACGTAAGTAAGTAAGTTCAACTATGCAAATAATATTGCTAATGATGCTACTGTAAATATCAATACGTTTGAAGTAAAAAATCAAAATCAAAATCAATCCAATAATAATTATAATAAAATTAAATAAGGATTGAATATATGCTTCAGTCAAATTAAATGTTTGATTAAATAAAGTATTCGTATCCATTTAGACGTTGAGGTAAATGTTTTTCCACTGGATGGTCAAAATATCTTATTGATCTTATGGATTTTATAAGACCATTTATAATACAGTACAGCTATAAAAAAAAAAAAGTTTCTCCAATATAAATTGTGTTTTCTTCTTTTGGAACGTCTAAGATGTTACTTCAAAGAGTTTACTTCAAATATTACTCAAACAGGAGAAAATAGTTGAATTATTTAGTTACCGTTTTAGAGGTGGATTATTTCACATGTGGCACTTCAGTATTTGCTTTACTATCTTAACTGATCAAGGGACTCACCCTAACATTTACATTTTTACTGACTAACTATTAGACAGTGTTTGGTATGTATCTTCAGGGGTTTGACATTATAATGTAAATGACTCAATAAAATGCAGAGAACTTCTGAAACTGGAGGCTAGTCTGTGTAGGAGAAGCAATTACTCCTGCAAAGTATTCCATTTATTCCATTTTAAGATGCTAATAAAGCAGAAGTTATATGGCAGAGCTCAGTTGACCAGATATGCATTGTGCAGGTAAAACATTTGTGCACTATTTCCATGCAATAATAAAAAAAGCACAATATATGATTTATATATGCATTACACAGCATACAGTGATGACTGGGATTTGATAACCTAGACATGTTTCTTTAACAGTGTTTACAGTGTGCATCCTCTCTAAACTTTCAATTGAAAATGGATTTTGAACCTTTGACCTTCCTGACTGGATTGACGCTCCTTCAACCTGACATTATGATAATAAATTGAATATGACACATGTCACTGATGCACCACGGCTCTGCTGCAGATTGTTGGGATCAGCTATGGCATTTAACCTTAAACAAAACCTTTCTGTCTGTCAAACACACACACACACACACACACACACACACACACACACACACACACACACACACACACACACACACACACACACACACACACACACACACACACACACACACACACTGCTTATACATATAAAGTAAGAATAGGCTCACACTTCTCCACACCAATGCAAACACATGTGGTGTTTAAAGAACACATAACTTCAGTTGTGGATTTAAAATGACTTTCACTTGGTTTCACTTTGCAGGAACGGATTTATTAAAGGGGCATCTTATGTAACCTTTATATTCATAACTAAGCCTTAATTCAATCCTATGATACATTTTACAGCAATACACGTTAGATTTAGTACAAAAACATCTGATTAGATGAGATATATTAAATTCAACTTTATCTCTATTACAAGTACTGGGACAACAAAATGCACTTTACATCTAACTAGAAGTGCAAAAGAAGTGTAATGTGATTATTTTGTGTATATAGTATCAACACTGAACAGTATTACAAATGTGACCTGCTCTATCGAAATCAGTCGCATTGACCCGGAGACACATTTTGAGTTGTATACACTGTTGGAAAGAGGAGATTCCTAGCTTTCTAATGATATCAGGATTGTTTTTGTACTCCAAATATTAAGCAAAATATGTCACATTATATAATGACTGTCACCCAGTCATCATTTTGAGAAAAAGGCCTTCAAAGTTTCCTCTTCTCTGGAATCCATCGATCTGATTGATTATTAGCGGAGCAAATGATCAAAATAGTCCAGAGGGAAAATATTTCCGTTTGGATTACTGGTCTGGGGGAAGCTCGCGAGTGTGTGAGTGTATGTGTGTGTGTGTGTTTGTGTATTTTTGCATTTGTGTATATTGTATTTGTTTCCGGGGGAAAACACTCACGAGAAACACCGGCTGTTGTTATGCCTGCTGTGACGTTAAATTACTCCGTTCTCCGCTTGTAATTATGCCGTTACAAGCTTCATAGTTGTATTTATCATCTAAATTTGCCGAAACAAGTTTAATATTCTGAAAGCCAAGACTTTGTTTATTTGAAATCAGATGAAAACAAACTGTAACGGACCCTGCCGTGTTATCTATGATTACTATATGCCTTACATTCATAATTTCAGCCGGAGGGAGGGGGTGCGGCGCTGAGGAAGAGCAGATTGCGAGTGAGAGGTGCCTGTCATCTTCCCTTTACAAGCTTCAAAAATGTATTTATCGTGTGATTTTGGAAATAAAAGTTTCATATTCTGAAAGCCAAGACTTTGTTTACTTAAAATCAAACAAAACACCCGAACCCCGAAAAAATTGTTTTTTACGCAAATCCACGTTTATTTTGAAATGAGCCGTTGCGACTTCCGACTGATTTTGATAGAGCGGGTCACAAATATGAATACACTAAAGAGCTGGTAAAATAAAGACAGTATGATATACTCAGAATAAAGAATATATATGAAACAGTATAGGCCGTTATTGACACTTTCACTAATAATATGTATTTGGAGATGGTTTGACTGGGCATACAGACAAATTGTGTCTCTCCTTTTTCATCAGGATGCCTTGTAAAATTGGTATTTCCTGTATGCTGGGGGGGTGAGGTTATGGTGCCATAGGGGCGCATAAAAACAAATTGAATAGCTTAGCATGCCCTAGCATCCTTGAATCTAGGTTCAACAATAAATTCAGCATTAATCTGCTTAATTAATAGGTTATATTTACAATTATTTCCGAATGAATTGTAAAGTCTCCAATAACCATCATACACAGTACAAGAAGCTTTATAATAATTTGAGTGGTTGAATCAATTCTACTATCCCATCCATATGATACCCCTGTAGGGCAGAGATACATACTGTGCTAGGCCGTGTAGGTCTGCAGCATATCCCGGAGCCTGACCCTGAGCTGGGCGGACGCAGAAAGACAGACAATCATTCACACAAAAGGCAATTCAGAGGGCCGATTAACCTAACGTGCAGGTCTTTGCACCGTGTGAAGAAATCCATACAGGAACAACAAACTCTAGACAGAAACACCCATCCTGCTGTGAAGCTAAAGTGCTAACCACTGTACCACCTCGCCAATCATTTAGTTAAGCTGCAGTACATTTTAGAAACAAGAACATTCACCATGAACAAATCCAAACAGAACCTCAGTATTTTTTCAGTTTAAGACTGGGCTGCCTGCTTTCACACACAACAACAAATGCTAGCAATGCAAGAACTCCACTAAAGATGTAAAGAAGGCCAAACAAACATAACTGTTGTGCTACCGAAAAGATTGTGTTCCTACTACACGACTTATATCTTCGACAACTTTTCAAGAAAAAAAAAGTGTTTTGCACATATTGCTAATGGATTTGGATACTTATTAAAGAGAAGATAATATGCTCATTATAATTGTGTGCCTCTACTGTGACATGTCTCCATGCTTTAATGTTAAACAAATTCTTTATTTTTCTCATACTGCCTGTGCTGCAGCACATATTTTCACCCTCTGTCTGAAACCAGAGCCCAATGTGCTCTGATTGGTTAGCTGGCCAGCTCTGTTGTGATTGGAAAACTGCTTAGAGATGTGTCAGAAATGTCCCACCCCTCAGCATACCACACGGGACACTGGGATTTTAGCCTTGCAGACATGCACACAAACCTATACAACACACTACAGGTTAGGGAAATTCCAAAAAGCATAATACTGGCTGTACTGCCATGTTTTGTTCGATCAAGTATGTACCATGGTATATGACATCCCAAGTTTGGTTCTGATCAAGGACTGTTGTAATACCTCAGTAGTGATATTCATACCCCTTTCGTCACATTAGTATGCATAACAAGTGACAGGTGGTGTGACAGGTGACACCTCTCCCTACTTATGTTATGACCCCCAATAAACCTTTGATGTGAGGTGTGATGACAGATGTCCTACAGGTGTCATATGTTTATGACCCATAATAAAAAAACCTTTGATGTTAGGTGTGAGGTGTGATGTCTAATCTTTATGACGTGTGATGACAGATGTCATACAGGTGTCATATGTTTATGAGGTGTGGTTTTATGGTGTCATATGTTTATGAGGTGTTGTTTATGAGGTGTTGTTTATCATAGTATAATAAATCTTTGATGTCCGTCCTTTGATGACTGTCTGATGACCTGTTGTTCAATTGCCCTCTCTAAAAGATCAGTTTAATATTATTTGTGTTAATTAAGGATGTTCTTTTAAGTTGTATGGCGTGTGAAATAATGTTTAATTACTTGATTAATTATAAGGAAGTCTCTTTTGAAGTGGGTAATAATAATTTAAAGATCTTAATGACCCATTGATCTTTTATTGTTTAATTACTTTATTAGCTAAGGAAGCCCATTTGAAGTTGTGTTTCCCTGGATGATGGAAATAGTCTAAATGCCATATTAGGGGGACATTACGGAGCTCATGAGTCTGCCCTTTGAGGCTTGAAGAGCGGACAAAGAGAGGTGTATTTACTGGTGTTGATCCCTGGATGATGTAAATAGTCCAAGTGCAATGTTAGGGGGACATTACGGAGCTCAGGAGTCCGCCCTTTGAGGCTTTGTCAACATTAATGCTTTTTGCTTTGTTTGTGTTACTAAGATACTTTTAGATACACTTTTATGTATGCAAAACCTTAAAAACTAGAAAATAAAATACTTTGTCTGAATAGATTTTCTTTCAAGGCACTTTGATTTTAACGCTATTTTAGTGGAAGAATCCAGTTTTGTTAACATCAATACTTTTTTCTCTTTTCTTGTGTTACTAAGATACTTTTAGATACACTTTGATGTATGCAACACTTTACAACTGGTAGAATATGAAGTACTTTGTAAGGAATTTGGTTTCTTGGTAGAATATGAAGTACTTTGTAAGGAATTGGGTTTCTTTTATGGCAGTTTGTGATTTTTAGGGGTGTTTCAGTGAGACAATGCAGTTTTGATCATTTCAAGTTTCAAGAGGACATAGAACAAATAAAACAGATAAAATAGTGCAATAGAATGTTTTGAGATGACAGATTTGTGCGAAATTCTCTCACAAAGGAACTGTAAGATACACGTTTAGTATGCAAAAAGTTAAAACTAGACAAATGAAATACTTTGTCAAAATAGATGTTATTTAAGAATGCGACTCTTAATGGCAGTTTTTGATTTAAAGTGGACCTATCATGCTATACTATAATAATATAGTGTAGGACCATACCTATATAAGGCATATATTTTTTTTTCAAAATACCAAACAGATCATGCATTTTAGCCATGCCTCATTTTGCTCAATTTGAAATGTTTTAGCTCTGTTTTTGCAAGGGCAGATTCTGTGAGAACAGCACCACCTACAGGCCTGGCATATGTACTACAGCGTCTCCAGCGCTTTCGAATGGCAATGGCCGTGGCTGTCTCCTCCTGATTGGTGGAGTTGGCCCAATAGCCGTAGCGCCACCGTCCTGACGTCAGGACAGTGTTCAAATCTGGATCAGTTTTTATCAGATCCGTTGCAGCCCCTTTTTTAGAGATTTGGAGGAAAATAGAGAGGGTTGTGTTTTCTGACACTTGGTGAGTTCCCTGGAACACCGGGGACACATATTCATGTATAAAATACGTACAAAAGTGCATTTTGCATGATAGGTCCCCTTTAAGTAAGACAATCCAGTTAAACAATGTCGTTTTTGATGACTTTACTGATTTTTGCTTTTTTCTGCTACAAAGATACTTTTAGATACAGTTTGTTGTTTGAAAACTTTACAACTTGTAGAATGTCAATCACTTTGTAACACATTTTTTTCCTTAAAGACTGTGACTCTAAAAGGCAAGTTTTTGTGATTTTAACACTTGTTATTGACAAGTAACAAGTGATACTAGGCAGATTTTAGCTTTTTTTTTCTCTCGCCAGGATACTTTTAGATACACTTTTATTAATGCAAAACCTTAAAACTAGAAAATTAAATACTTTGTCCAAATAGATGTTAAGAATGTGACTCTTAATGGCAGTTTTTGATTGTAACACTTTTTAAGTTAAACAATGTAGTTTTTGATGACTTTACTGATCAAAAAGACTTTGATAACTTTACGGATCTTTTTTTTTTCTCTCACCAAGATTTTCTCTCATCTCGTCAATTACTTTGTAACAAATGTATTTTCAGACTGTGACTCTAAAAGGCAAGTTTGTGATTTTAACACCTCACATCAAAGGTTTATTGGGGGTCATAAACATATGACACCTGTATGACACCTGTCTTCACACCTCACATCAAAGGTTTATTAGGGGTCATAAAATAAGTAGGGAGAGGTGTCGCCTGTCACTTTTTATGCATACACTCACCTTCTCTGACTCACTCACCTTCTCTCTTTACCCCAGGAAGACCAATCAATGCTAATCTGCACCTAAGCAGTGAATAATGTAGAATGCTGGAACATCTTGCTGGTTCAACTACTCATGTGTTGAGACTAGAGATGTCCCGATCACGTGATCGGGGATCGGAGCCGATCACGTGATTTTCAAAAGATCGGAATCGGGAGAAAAAAATCGGGGATCGGAATTTTTATTTTTTTATTTTTAATAAAATATTTTTCTTATTTTATTTAATGTTACAAAACAAAAATGACCATGTTCACGTCTTAAAGTCATCCTGAGGCCTTAGTTTTGGTTTAAAATTACACAACATCATGTATGTGTTGCTTCTTTTGGGCTTGTTTTCATAGACCTGGTTGCTTATTTCTCTCAAATCTGGCAACAGAGTGGGCAGGGCGCAGTGTCTAATAGTAGCAGTAAGCTAACGAGAGGCTACGTTCAGCTGGTGACTCGGGACAGAGAAAATGTCAGGAGTTTGGAAGTATTATAAAATTGAAAGCGAAGGCAGTGTAACAGCCAGATGCAATGTTTGCAAGGCGGAGGTTCTGCGTGGTGGAAAGAACAGAGCTACGTTCAACACGACCAATCTAATACGCCACCTGAGAAACAAACACCAACAACAACACAACGAGTACACAGCGGCCATTCAGGTAACGGCACTGAAACAACCAACACTTTCAGAGACTTTTAAAAGGAAAGAGAAACTGCCCCAGAACAGTGAAAAGGCCACAAAAATAACAGCCAAGATAGCTGAATTCATCGCGTTGGATGACCAGCCGTTATCTGTGGTGGAGAACGTGGGGTTTAAGGGACAACTTGAATGCTTTTCTCCTTTTTTTTCTCTTAATGCATTGCATAAAGATCGGATCGGGAAAAATCGGTATCGGCAGATTGTCAAAATCAAATGATCGGAATCGGATCGGGAGCAAAAAAAGGTGATCGGGACATCCCTAGTTGAGACCGTGTCACTGTTGGTCCGTCCTGTCCTGTTGTCTGCGGTCTGCGGAGGCCTGCTCCCACCTGTCGAGTACGGCTGAGGTGGTTTTCCCCCGGAGAAGTCGCGAAGAGACCGAGCGGCTCCACCGGCTGCTGCCTGCTTTCCACCTGTCAGGTGTCTACGATCTGCGGAGGCCTGCTCCCACCTGTAGAGTACGGCTGTGCTGAGGAGGATTTTACCCCGGAGACATCGCGGAGAGCCGGAGTGGCTCCACGCTTCGGGCTGGGGCCTGCTTCCACCGGGCATGTGCTGCTGTGCGGAGGAGGATTTGCCGCGGCTGGGGCCTGCTTTCCACATGTCCTGGTTCTGCTGTTGCGGAGGCCTGCTCCCACCTGTCGTGTGCTGCAGTGTCGTGTGCTGCTTTGCTGAGGAGACCTTTTACCCCGGGGATACCACGGAGAGACTGAAGCGCTTCCACGCTGCTGCTTTCGCCTGTCCTTTGCTGCTGTGAGGAGGAGGATTTTTGCCCCAGGAACATCGCGGATACTGTGTGCTGGTCTGGGAAAATGGCCCATATCGTGATTCTGCTGTGCCTGTTAACTGTTTTGGACTATGAGAAGATCTCTAGTCATTCTGAGAAGTCTACTGGATTCAGGTCTGTTCTGCCACCCGCAGTGGGCATCCCCTGCAAAGGGTCGGATGTGTTACACAAACAATTACCGGTTGCCTTGTCGCAGAAAATCTGCTCGACAAAATATGTTTGTCTCTTTTGTTTGCCTGCGATGATGGTTCTTAAGGACTGCTTCTTAAACTCTAATCACACTCTCGCAGACTTTTCCGGTGATTCTAAAGTAGATGACAATGTATGTGTGTCGTTTAAGAGGAAAAGATGCCTCATTTTGAGCATTTTGTGTCCTGTGGCTCTCTTTTTGATTCTGTGACTAACTCTGCTTCTGTGAACACCACAGTCTGTGACTCTGAACAATGTGGTCTGGAAAACCCTTTCAGTTTTACTCCTTTTACTGTAAATGTTGTTCATGAAGCATTATCTAAGTTAGATCCTAAGAAACCGGCTGGCCCGGACAACGTAGAACCTTTCTTTTTAAAGATAGCTGCAGATTTTATTGCTCCACCTCTTACTTCTCTTTTTAACCTCTCCCTCAGCACAAATGCAATTCCAAAAGTATGGAAGTCAGCTTATGTCTTGCCTTTACTGAAAGGAGGGGAGGCAACTATTTTAAATAACTATAGGCCAATCTCTAAATTGTCAGTTCTGGCGAAGTTGCTCGAACGTCTAGTGAGTGAACAAGTAAAGGAGTTTTTATGTAAAAATGATATCCTGTCTAAACATCAGTCAGGCTTCAGAAAGAAACATAGCACCATCACTGCGACAATGAAAGTGGTGAATGACATTACAAGTATTTTAGATAAAAAGCAGAGTTGTGCAGCTCTATTTATTGACCTTTCCAAAGCGTTTGACACCGTCGATCATCGCATCTTAAAGCAGAGGCTACTCAGTATTGGCATATCCAGCCATGCAGTGGGGTGGTTTGTGAACTACCTCTCTGAAAGGTCCCAATGTTTTCACTTTGATGGGCTGAGTGGTTAAACATTACTAATGGTGTTCCTCAAGGTTCTGTTTTAGGTCCACTTTTATTCTCCATCTACATCAATGGTTTAGGTGAAAATGTGGATGAAGCTACTTTACATTTTTATGCAGATGATACCGTGATGTACTGTGCAGGTCCCTCGATTAAGGAGGCGGTTGTTAAATTACAGGCTGTTTTTAACATTATTCAGACTCAGCTCGCTGAGCTTAAGCTTCTTTTAAATGTTGAGAAAACCAAGGTAATGCTCTTTTCTAAAGCTAAAAAGACTCCAGAGACTGCTTTGGATATTGTTACTATGCAGGGACAAGTACTCGAAGTGGTTACCTGTTATAAATACCTTGGTATCTGGCTTGATGATTGTCTTACTTTTAAACTTCAGGTCATTCATCTGCTTAAAAAGCTGAGGGTTAGACTAGGTTTCTTTTTCAGAAACAAGTCCTGTTTCTCTTTTGAAGCCAGGAAAAGGCTAGTCACTGTGACCTTTTTACCTGTGCTGGACTATGGTGATTTGATCTATATGAATGCACCTGCCCATTGCCTGGAAAGGTGCTCATACTGAGCACGGGGGCCCCCCAAGGATGTGTGCTCAGCCCCCTTCTCTTCACTCTGCTGACCCACGACTGCAAACCCACCTTCAGCACCAACCACATCGTGAAGTTTGCAGACGACACTACTGTGGTGGGTCTCATCAGTAACAACGATGAGACTAACTACAGGAAGGAAGTGAACCAGCTGGCCCTGTGGTGCCAAAACAACAACCTCTTCCTCAACCTGGAGAAAACAAAGGAGATAGTTGTTGACTTCAGGAGAACCCACCGTCGACCCCCACTCCCCCTGACCATCAACGGCGCTGCTGTGACGCAGGTGACCAGCACCAAATTCCTTGGTGTGACCATCACTGAGGACCTCACCTGGAAAAACAACACCACCGCTCTAGCGAGGAAAGCCCAGCAGCGCCTGTACTTCATCCGGAAGCTCAAGCGAGCCGGAGCATCACCCCCCATCATGCTGTCCTTCTACCGAGGCGCCACCGAGAGCATCCTCAGCAGCTGCATCACGCTGTGGTTCGGAAGCTGCACCGCCGCCGACCGCAAGAGCCTGCAGCACATAGTGAACTCTGCCCAGAGGATCATCGGTGCCTCACTCCCCTCACTACAGGACATATACAACACCCGCCTCACCCGCAAAGCACTCAGCATTGTGGGTGACTCCACCCACCCCTCCAACAGCCTCTTCAGCCTCCTGCCTTCAGGAAGAAGGTTCCTCAGCCTCAGCTCACGCACCTCCAGGCTGGGCAACAGCTTCCTCCACCAGGCGGTCAGGCTGCTGAACTCTCTCCCCTCCCTCCATCTCTTCCGCCCTCTGACATCTCTCCCCTGAACTCTCCACCCTGCCTCCGACCTTTCTCCCCTGCCCCAAATGGTCCTGGACTCTAACCCCCTAACTCACTTTTCTGCCCATCTCCCATGCTACTGCACTGAAACTGTACTTTAAACACTTAAATTATATTATTGACATTTTAAACTGTATACCCCGGTTATCTAGGCCCTTTGTTTTGTTTAATGTATACCATGTTTATCTAGGCCCTTTTTGTTTTTTGTTTTATGTATATATGTCACACTGTAGGACTGCAGGAAACGATATTTCGATATTTCTGGATGTACAACATGTAGAATTATTGACAATAAAGCTGACTTTGACTTTGACTTTGAGATGCCGCCTATCACAGTGCTCTGAGATGTGTTACTAACTGTAAAGCACTTACTCATCCCTGTACCCTGTATGCCAAGGCAGGTCTGCCTTCACTTACTGTTCGGAGGCTCAGTCATTATACATATTTATATAGAAAGCCATGCTGGGTAAACTACCGACTTATATATGCTCTTTGATCTCACAGAGAGTGGCAAGTAGCTATTGCCTGAGACCCCAGGATGTGTTTTTATTACATGTGCCAAGTGCTAGGACTGTTTTAGGTACTAAGGTTTTTATGTGCGCTGCTCCTCTAGCTTGGAACACTATGCAACATTTTTTGAAACTGAGCATTTTGATTCCCTTGCATCATTTGAAAGCACGGCTGGATGAAATGTTATTAGATACCTGTCACTGTGAATAGGTTGCTAATTTATACCTCTGTAATTATGTTGTGATGTCCTTTTTGTTTTCTGTTGTTTTTATGTGTAACCAATGTACCGCAGGTCTCCCTTGAAAAAGAGATCGTTGATCTCAATGGGATTTTTCACCTGGTTAAATAAAGCTACAAACAAACAAACATACTAATGTGACGAAAGGGGTATGAATATCACTACTTACCTCAATCAAATCCAATTCACAAAAATATAAATCCATAAACAGGACAAAAAACCTTTGATAAATGAAATCAATACAGCGGAATATACCGTAAAACTGATATGGTAGCACGTACACTATGGTAGACTGCACACTTTTCAAGCAATGAACGAATCTCTACCTCTGCAGCCTCAACTGTAAATCAGACTGTATTATCAGTCACTTGACCCAGTTAAAGAGATTTAAATACATCATGGAGAAATGCTTTCCCTAAAGAGTTTAGCATGTGCTGGAAAGCACGTGGAAATGAGATGTCAAACTCAAGGACATCAAAACATACATGAAACAGCTTTTTCTGGGTCTTGACTGGCTGCTAAATCCTTAAAAGCCTTCAGAAATAAGAGAGACGGGCAGATAGTCACGTATGTCTTCCAACATAAATAACTGGAAAAGCTTGCTGCATTATCTCTTAACTTTCCAGTTCATTGAATATAGATATGTTACACATTTAAATTGAGACACATTTTCACACATGGCCACTTTGGTCAATTTTTGAATACATTAATGGATTGGTGATTTCTTGTGTTACCTTTACAGATGTTGTATGGGAACTTGTGTCTAAAGATCTCAGATTTCTAGGTCAAACCTGCTATGAGGGTCGGTGAAGAAGATGTCGTAATTTCAAAGGGGCCTTATTGGGCTTTTCCTTTCCTGTAGTGTCTAATATATGTTTTTGTGCATGTCAATGGTCTGCAAGGCTAAAATGAAGCAGTGTTTGAACCAACCTCGTAATATCCACTTGAGACTGTCACAAAAGTAGTCACAGAAATCGCAAACATGCCTGAACGTGAGCCTTCAAAATATTAGTCCATAGACCAGTGGGTGCCATTATTGAATTTGTATATGAATATGTAGCTTGTTGGTTGATTGGTTTGCTTTGGTTTAGAAATACCACTTGTTATCTTCTAGCAATTCTACAGCTCAGACTATTACCATAATGAGAAAATCGTTTTAATTAACATGTTGCCTTATTGCAAAATGTTGCAAACGTGTTGATACTGCATAATTAATAATTGGGAACTCTTCTGTTCGTTTAAGGAAACATTGTGTCCTTAAGTATAGAACATACAAAAAATGGACTAGAAAATGAGACAGGACATGTTTAATGTGTTACTGATATTTCCCTAACCTTAACTTATGTGCTTTTGTTGCCAGAACCTAATCACACACAAAACTCAAAAGTCCTGGAAACTTGATTTGCAACACATTATTAGTACTATTTATATACGGAATTCCTATGAGAAGGGGCTGATTTGAAGACCTCCTTTTTGCAGATTCTGTACCGCTTCTCTCCATTCACCTCCAATGTACTGAGGTGGAGGCAGAAGTCTCAGAGACAAACATCTCAAAACCTGGATCAAATCCAAAATTATCGGCATGGTTAGAAGTCAGAGGTGTGAGAGAAAATACGTGTATGTCATCAGCAAGAGACATAAAAGGGCTGAACTCTGCCTTTCTGTCACTTCCCCTGTTCTTTGAAAGGCTTCAACTGCTTCTTCTTTGCAACATCTGAGAGACAACGAGCAAGAAAGATTTTGAAGCTACTGATCAAAGCACTCAAACTTCTCTACGGTCCCAACATGACTCATTCATTTTGAGACATGTACAGCGATCACTTTTAACATTATATTTTCCGACAAAACATAACCACACTTTAAATCAGTCTTATGAGGGTAACGGGGAAAGGGCTTTGACAATCAGGACTGTCCCATTTCTAATCAGAACGTCAAACTGCTCTCATGCTGGCTCATCAGCCAATAGTGGAATCATTGTGGTGCAGAGCAGGTGTTTGTGTGCATGTGTTATGCTACTAACTAACCTCTAACACATTTCAACAGACCAGTGAACATAGTCCTGGCAAACACAGGAGAACATTTTAAAAATACAGACCTGATGTTTAGATATAGAAATAATTAGCTGTCAAGGAAGGTTCTAAAGCGTCCTTTCTAATTGTCTTTGAACTCAATTGCCTCTACATCTAAATCCTGTACTTATGCATCTGCTTTTCTTTCTTTAAACTTGTATTTAATATGTTTAAAGCATCAGGATAAGCACTTTAAATAGTATTTATGCTTTACAAATAAACTTGTCTTTGCAATGATTTATGCCAATTTCTAATTAAATGTTGCAGTTTCGTCCCACCTCGTGACAACATGCCAAAGTATCCTTGGGCAAGACACACAAATAACATATATAGTGTAAATAGTACATCAAACCAACCAGTGTTAGACAGTTACTAAGTAAATTCATTCAGGAAATGTACTTTTTTGTTTAAATGTCCTGCTACTTTATCCTTTAAAGCTCCCATGTCATGCTTTTCCGGTTATTACCCGTCCCCTTGTGTGTTATGAAGGTTTTTATGCATGTAAACGGTGTGCAGAGTCAAAACCCTCAAAGTACACCCTGTAGCGAGTAAAACTCTAACACAGAAAATACCTCCCCAAAACGCCTCGTTGGAGATACGTCACTGCCCATTTGATTCTTCCGGGTACCGCATGATGTCATGCGGTACCCGGAACGAAATGGACCAATCCCGAAGAGCTATGGCCACACCAGCAGCGGCGTGTTCCTCCTCCAGAGGTTCGAAGAACCGGCATTTCACAGACGAAAGCTTCCAAAACATTGCCCAGTTTGAGGCCGGATATGCACAGCTTGTTTGGACCGTTTGGAGCAGGGGAAGATCTGGGTATACAACCTGTAAGTTTGCATTGTTATTTGTGTATTTATCAAACAAGACTGTTTAAATGTGTAAACTGTGTTGGACTGCTAAGCCATTGACACAGTGCTAACTAAGTTGCTAGAGTTTCCATATATCAACTCTAATATCAGCAGATGGCCTTGCATACATGTATCTCATAGCAGGAGAATGTCTGCATTCACACACAAAATACCTATTGACAGTATACTCCGGGTGATTTGCTGGTCAGTCGCGAAACGTAATTACATTATAGCTGGCGTAGCGATCTAACACACGGAGCTAGAGCTAGTTTCGGTCAGAAAAACATTTTTGTGATGCTACGTTGCTAGCGTTTAAATATATCAACTACAATGTCAGCAGATGGCCTTACATGTTTGTCATGGCAGGAGAATGTCTGCAGTCACACACACGGAATACTCATACAGTATACTGTACTGTGATTTACCGTACATTGTGACCGTACATATACTGCATGTAGCTAACGAGGCTAGCTGTATGCTAGCGCAAAACAATGTATTCATGCAAGTTACATTGTATGGTAGCAGAATACCCGTATACGATTGCAATTATAAACACGTTATTGCTAGCCTAATATGAACCACTAGCTTTTGTTCATAGTAGTTTTATTACACTGCATTATAGTTGCCTTTCCTCCAAGCTAACGTTCATATCGTGTTAGCTACCAAGGTAAACAAAGCTAGGTTAGCATATTAGCAGGCAAGCTATTCATTACACAACTACTACTAACTAATCTAAAACAACTAAGTTTCTCTAATATTTTGTGATTTGCATTTGATTTCGTCCAGCCAGATCCTGGCGGACAATCCATGACGGGGAAGGGATTCTACTACTACTGAGGGTGCTAAAAGGCACCGCACCGACTGTGCGCAGGCAAGATGCGAGGAGGAGGAATGAATGATATACCGTGTGTATATATGTATATTTATGTTCATTTTGTACATTTCTAAAAATAAAGTTTAATGGAAATACTTAGTAGGCCTATCCTTTCTTCCCTGAATTCATATATAGCAAACCATGATTTGATTTCTCATCAAACAGTAGTAGTTTATAACGGG
The DNA here is from genome assembly GCF_902827165.1 of Trematomus bernacchii. Classification (NCBI taxonomy): domain Eukaryota; kingdom Metazoa; phylum Chordata; class Actinopteri; order Perciformes; family Nototheniidae; genus Trematomus; species Trematomus bernacchii. The sequence continues at coordinate 2,145,246 of NW_022987708.1, read as the reverse complement.
TAAAAATAACTTACTCTTTGTTATGAGAGTAGCTCGTAGGCCACAACGGAAAGACAAGGAGACATACACGAGTTTACAAAACCACGGCACATTTATTGTGGTAAATGCAAAGATAGGTGGTTGAGAGGATCGCAGAGTTAGTCTTCCTGCAGCCGCTTTGGAGAGAGACTGTGTCCGGAGGTGTCCGTGATCGTGCTGATTAGCCTCTTCAGCTCCACCCCATCGTAAGACAAAGGCCCTGGGGCCGTCACACTCTTCTATAACAACAGTTAAAAATATATATGTATATAAAATATACCGCTGTACCGACGCCATGATAAGACTGATGTTACGCTGAGAGCAGCCGGGAAAAGCACTGACATGGGCGCAGCCTCTCTGGTGGTTGACTAATCAGAACGAGTGGCCGAGCTGACCAATCGGAGCACACTAGGCTCACAGGGAGGGGGGGGCAAGAGCTCCAACGAGTCGTTTAGTGGAGAAAGTGAATACTGCTGAATACACATGCTTGACAGAGATGCTGTATGCGAAACCAATGTGAGTTTGGAAAATTGCACAGTATAAATCTATTTTAGTATACCTCAACAATGTAATTATGATCAGTGGAAATGGCCATGACATGGGCCCTTTAACTCAACTACAATTATTTTTTATTGTATCATTTAATTTTTATTGAGTGAATGTGGGGTTGAATACTACATATTAAGATTATCCAAAGTAGATTTTTTCTTTTTAAAGGAATAAAAAAGAAATGAATAAATACATACGAAATATAAACAATGATAAACAAAATATAATCAACAAATACTGTATTGTGTAAAATTATGAGTTAAAATAAACGTTTTGGTTCCTTGGTCAAATTGAAAATCTACCTCGCAATATATTAATAATAAAAAAGAAAAGAAAAAAACTTGGGCTGTTGTGAAGAACAAGTATTTTTACCTTTTACCCTTTAAGTATGTTTTCAAGGCTCAAGGTTCAAGGCTTTTATTGGTCATATGCAGGGGCGGATCTAGAAAAATATTCATGGGGTGGCAAGAGGGTGGCAGGAGAATTTGAGGGGTGGCATCCCCTGGCAGAAGTATATGCCACAATATTGTGTGAGGGGTGCCGTTGGCTGTGTGTGTGTGATTGCAGGATCCAGTGTCTGATGAGCTGCACCTGTCTGACGAGCTGCACCTGCTAGAAGCCTACAAGAGGAGAGCCCAACCGGATTTGTGTCTCTCGCTCTTACTCCTCTGGGCACTCTCTCCGTGCCAGCCTCGGGGGACCTGTTGCTGGCTTCGTTCATTTATTTGTTTATTATCAATAAACGATTGTTATATTGTCAAACCTCGTCTCGACTCTCCGGTTTATGTTATAGCCCCAGAGCCGGGCCGTAACATATAGGGGCTCGTTGCTTTGAACCTGGAAAAACGTTTTTTGAATAAATGTCTGTTGTTGGGGACGGACTATAGACGCACAGCTGTTGTTGCATAGTGCGGCTGATTGTTTGGGAGTAGCGGGACGAGGGTAAGTGCTTTGCAGTTTCGGTATGATAGGTGAAGCAGTTGTTTTGTTTTGTCGCCATGCAATGTAATGTAATGTAAAGCTAATGCACAGGGAATTTATTTATGGCAGCGAGTACAAGCACAGTCACTTTAGTTACTGTTGGTTTCTGTCCCTGGTAGGTTGCAGTACGGTCTCCCTTTGGGAGGTCGTAAGGGGGGCTTAGTGTGGCGCGAACGTGGTTGGAGCTATTAGCTCGGGAGCACGTCCAAAGCTGCGGGTGGAGTGGCCAGATGCTGGGTGCCTCGCCGGGCTTGTGGGTTTTAGTGCGTAAATACCCGCCACAATTAACACCTGAAGACGAGGGGGGAGTTTAGCTAGTTTCCTGTGAGGCAGATAGAGGGACGGGCCGCTGTGGCGTCAAGACTGTGTAAGTAGCGCGCCGTGCAGTGTGTTGTCGCGTAATAGTTTCACTGTGTAGGGAAGTTAGTGTGGTCCTGAGGAATAGTGTGGAGGAGTTTTTGAGAGCACCTTCGGAGGAGCTTCTAGAGGGCCTTTCACGTGAGCAGTTGGTCGATATTGCCGAACATTTTACCTTGGAGGTGGGTGATAAAAGGATGAAGGAAAATATCAAAGGCATTGTTAAAGCAAATCTGATGGATTTGGGGCTGTTTGAAAGTAAAATGTGGACCCTATAAGGGACAGTGTTGATGTGTCTGGCTGCCGTGATGCAGGCCTGACTTTTGAGCAGAGGAAGGAGTTGAATAAGAGAATAAATGTTATGAAATACCATATGACAGTAAAACAAGAATACAGTTTAAAAAGGGAGTGATTTGTAAAATATCCATAAAGAAAAAGTAAATCTGTTAACAGTTCTGTTTCATATGGGTGTTGAGAGATGTATCCGTTCTCTTAATTTTGCTCTCAAAGTGCACCAGATTGATGCATTTAACTTCAATATTTAAACAAAGATTTTCCCGGGGGAGCATCTTGAACCCCCTACAAGATGTTAGGTCCGCACTTGTGAAAATAGCACTTTACCTGCTTACACCCAGCAAAAACTGCAGTATCCCATGGTTTGATATGCGATTCATATAGATGTAAACATTCATTTTAATAATAAATGTGTTGTGAGGATTTCCTCAGACTCTATCCTCCAGCTGTCTGAATGAGCAGTAGGCCGGTACGGTACCTGGCTTGAACCGCTCTCCTAATTTACATCCAAGGTGAGAATTGAGGAAAAGACTGAGCAATGTAAATAAGGCAGGTATGTCCAGCTCACAAGGGATAGTACAGCTTTGTCGTTATCCTCCTGACTCAGACACACACCGTGGTACGCACACTAATGGTGCATTTCCACCATGGCGCGGAGCGCGGTTTAAGCGTGCCGTGTCGTGCCGTGCCCGTTTTTGGTTGCGCTTCCACTAGGCCTAGTTCCGGCCCGGCCCGGCCCGGCCCGGGGCCACTTTTTCACCTCTTTTCTGGCCCGACAAAATTGTGGTTCTATCGAGGCCACACTAGCGGGCCAACAACTGGGCGGACTGCTGATTGGTCAGAGAGAATCGTCACAATTCTCGCGCGAGTTGATCATCCCTAGCGTCGCATATATTGTGACGCTTGCAGCATTTTTGAAAACAGAGAAGCTAGAAATGGCAAAGAAAAGCACACCGTGGTCGATTGACGAGGTTACGACGTTCCTCCATCTGATAGCAGATGACAAAATCCAGCGGGAGCTCGACGGCACAACTCGCAACCTCAAAGTTTTTCAGGAGGTCTCTGCACTGTTGTCCGTACGCGGATATGCAAGGACTTTCCAGCAGTGTAGGGACAAACTGAAAAAGCTTAAGAGTGAGTATCGAGCCGTCAAGGACCACAACGGCCGGAGTGGTTCAGATAGGAGAAGCTGGAAGTGGTTCGACCTGATGAACGATATTTATGGCCGTAGACCGGCCAGCGTTGGGAGGGAGGGAGGCCTGGACTCTGCAACCGCGTTGCTGTTGTCCCTGCATGGTAAGTCTTTGCTAACGCTCTGTTATTTGCTTGAAAGCGTTGTGTCCCTATCTATTATAAAGCTCACTTCTAACAAACAAGTCTATTTTATCCTTACATTTAAGTTCTACAACCCATGCTTGTATGGATCCCCGAAGAGCTACATAGCTAGCTAAGGCAGATAGCATTAGCTAGAGCTATTGTTTGCTACCACCACATGTGCCATTGTTTACGTTCAGTTTTTCTTTTCTACAGTTGTTGTTGTTGCTATTTAGTATTGTGCTGCAGTAGTTTGTGGAATTAACAAGTCATGTTGCTGTTCTAGATGATGCCATAGATGAAACTAGTGAGGAGGAACAGTCCCGAACAATGGGTGATCCGTCCTCGTCATCGAATCCAGAAGGGACCCCAACTCGACCACAGACACCAGCCCCAGCCGAACAACCGACACCAACTCAACCACCAACGCCGAGTGCCATCACGACACCGCAGCGTGTGGTTCTAGGTAAGAAATAGGCATGGCAAAACGACTGCAATTGTGACTTTTTTTAAACTTTAGATCATCCATCGTCAGTAAGTAAAATAAGCTATACCACTGTGTGGAAGTGCTCTGTTACAAGTAAGTAAGTAACTAGCTAGTAAGCAGCTAGTACAATTGTGTGTGACATCCTATTATATACATATATTTATATTCATTATCAACAGGCTGGACATAATGTAATTCACTTTCACAATCATTGTAAACATCTAGGGCATAACTGTCTTTAGTTCATCCTTACTGTAGTTCTGCTTATACATTTTATTCTTATATCCTTGTGTGACCTGTACCTGTCCTGTGTTTTTCATTCTTATTGCTAATTCTTATTGCTATAATTATCTTATCATCATACAGGCAAGAGGAAACGAGGAGGAGACGAGCACCTAGCACAGGAGGAACGGCACCATGTACGGAACCTGGACCAGGTGGAACGGAACCTGGCCCAGGTGGATCGGCACTGGCAGCTGACCATGGAGGCTACTGCCCGGGCAATGCAGGAGGAAATGGCCTTGAGAAGGGAGGAGAACGCTCAAACTCAGGCATTTAACTTAGCCTTCCTGCGCACTCTTGGCCAGGTTGTGGACAGCCGACGTGGCCCGTCTCTTCAGGAAGACGAACCACCTCTGTAATTGCCACATTAGTACAGTAGTTTCTTGTTTATGTCTTATCTTTCTTTTTTGTTTTTATAATGCCATGCCTTTTTATGCTGCTGCAACAAATATTTGTTTTTGTTTTTTTTGTACAATGCCATGGCTTTTTTATGCTGCAACTAAAACACTTCCCAAATTGGGATTCAATAAAGTACTTCTCATCTTATCTCTTGTTGATAAATGCATCATCTGATTTCCTGCCATAATCTGATTAACAAACTGATTTTCGTGAGCATGTAAACAAAGTCACTGGGTTGCCACTCGCACACAAACACACAGTTTTGTAATCCAATCATAAACTGAAATGAAATGTACACGTTTCATTAAAGGGCTTTAAATCAGCAGAACAAAAACACTGAGAATTGTGTCCTAGTCCAACGTTTAAAACAAATTCAGATTCACATAATTTTGAGGCAGAAGTTATAGGCCTATATTTGTTCTAAATAATAATAAAAATAGGCTACTAATAACATTTATGTGGATCTAACATTGTACATGAATTTATAAAGCAATAAGAAACACCAGTTAGGAAAAAGCCCATAAGATAAAAAGTGAATTTTAAGAATAGATTTAAAGCAAGAAATAGTTTGCTAGCTTGAGGTCCTCCTCTAAAACATTGTTTGGTAACTGACACATCATTACTTAAAGTCAAAGACTACCTTTTATAAATAAACTGGAAGGGGGTATTTTGAAAAAAAAACAGAAAGAGGAGGATAAGAGATAATTTGTATTTATGTTTATAGTTTACTTGGATATTTGCTTAATTTATTAGAGATTTTCTTTTCAGGATCTGATATTTGCTCAAATGTTCTTATTATGGGGCAGTACTTACTGGTACTTGAAATTCAAATATTTACTAAATAGTCAATTCTGATAACATTTTTTGGTTTAAATCATTTGAAAAACACATGTATGTGAAAGACAAAAAAAGATTTATTTATGTTCAACACAATGTAGTAATAATAAACACAAAACAAAATGTCACTACCCTTAAATGGCCCACAATCTTTCAATTACTATTCAGGTAGCGCATCAAACCCTCTCTTATGTCAGTGCCCCCCTCCTCTGCACCTTGTGCCACTGCTACCCCAGGCTCTGCTGCTGCTGCTGCTGGTGCATCCCATTCATCATCATAGGCCTCTTCATGACTCTCGCAGAGGTTATGCAGAGCACAGCATGTCAGCACCATAGATTTCACAAGTTTCACATCACAGTCATTTCTTTTCATGAGGCAACGCCACCTTCCCTTCAGTCTACCAAAAGCGTTTTCGACCACTACCCGTGCTCTGCAAATGTTCTTGTTGTAGATCACATGTTCTGCTGTCAGCTGTCTATTGTCAGGGAACGTTTTCATGAGCCAGTTTTGCAAGGGATAGGCATTGTCTCCCAGGATGTAATAGCCAGCATTCACCCCACCAATGTTCCTGGTGCAAGGTGGAAAGTAGTTGCCACGACTGGCCAACTTCCACAATGAGGACAGCCTCAAAACCCGAGCATCATGCATGCTCCCAGACATTCCTGCAAACACATTCCAGAAATGTCCCTTTCCATCTACAACTCCTTGAAGGATGATGGAGTGCCAGCCTTTCCGGTTGAAATAGTCACAGTGGTATTCCTGTGGTGCCAAGATGGGTATGTGTGATCCATCAATAGCACCTACACACTGTGGGAGCCCCCACCTCTTCTCATTGTAGTCGGCCATTTCTGCAAACTTCTCCCCGTCTGGTGAACGAATTAGTTCCGGTACTAACAACGTCTCTGAAGCAGCACAGAAGTCTTGCACACACCGGCACACAGTTGTGTTGCTCACTCCGAAAAGATGTCCAATGCTTCTGTACTCTGAGCCGGTCGCAAGCTTCCACAGTGCGATAGCCACCCTCTTCTTTAGAGGTATACACTTGCGGAATGCTGTGTCCTGTCTCTCCATCGCTGGCCGCAGTTTGTTGCACAGGTAGGTGTATGTTTCCTCAGACATCCTAAAGTTATCCACCCACTGAGTGTCTGTGACAGATGGAACAATCACACCCCACCACTCGGTAGCTCGGTCGAGCATCCAAACACATGGTCTGCGGCGGCGACCTAACTTCTGAAATACACAAACAAAAGCATACATATTTTAATACGTAAAAGTGGTAGCTACAATTAATTAAATACTTGAAACACTTTGGTCGTATAGTGAGCGTGAAACACATCGCTAGTTAGCGAACGTTAGCTTACCGAGTAGCGTTGAGTCGTGCTGGAGTAGTCTCTGCCGCTTTCTACGATTGCCATAAGTCTCCCATGAGCTGCTTCTCTATTACGTCTTGCTATAAGCCGCCTTTTCCGAAACAAAGTGTTCCTTCTTGCTGTGATAAAACACCACAGACACAGAAACAAGGAAACGATGGTATCCACATCCTCCATTGTTGCGTGTTTCGTGAGTTGTGTCGCATTGAAGATGACGTCACGGCAGTTGTATGCATCGTCGCTCCGCCTACACTGCGTTACTATAGTAACTACCCCAGTTCCTAAACTGTAATGGAAGCGCAGCATGAAGTGAGTCGGCCCTGTTAAGGCCCAACGCGGCCAAGCCGTACCGAGCGTGGCCGAGGCCGACCGTGTGGTGGAAATGCGCCATTAGACACTCTGAGACAAAAACACAATTAACTCAAGTCAAACGTATTCGAGTGTGAAGCTCCAGGTACCAGTTTGTAAAAAGCTGTTAAATCCAACAAGCTGTGTGTGTGTTCTGTATGCTCATATTTGTGTGTGTGAGTGTAAGACAGTGAAGTGAAGCACCAGACGGAGACATTGAAGCAGAGAACAAATCCTCGCTGTCATAGTTTTAGGTTTATAACAAATCTGAGACGAGGATCAGATTCAGAGCCCTGGATCAGAAACATTTCCTATTGAAAGCACACTCTTGCAATCACAAAAGTGTTGAAATATTGAGTAAAAGCTATTGGTAGAATTGGATAATAATGGAGGTAATGATTTTAGTATTCTCCTTCCTTCTCAGAATTTTAAGCAAGACAAGTACTGGCACGAACAGTAGAATTTCGTTGAACGAGGCACACATATCTCTGGCTCATGATGCCTTTTTGTTCATTCTTCTGCCAAGTACGAAGGAGTTACATATGGGTCCAGAACAGTCTCATAATACACACATGCACACAGAAGGACACTTGTATTTCATGATCCGCAAAAGGATTCACACTTGTATTTCCGGATCCACACTTGTGTTTTTCAATGCACACACAAATGTGTTCCGTTTCATATTCATGGAAATAAAATCCAAATACAGAAAATAAATGTACATATGTATTTTTGATCCACACATATTTATTTTCCGTTGAAAACCTCTGCACCTGCAAACACAACCCGCTTTCTGTGCATGGATCACTGTGCATTCATGTGTGGGTTTTTTGAGACTCCCCTGACGGTCACCCGATTCGTACTTGTAATTTATTTTATCTATAGCCAATCAGATGTCTCCTCCAGTCTAAGCCAATCACATGAGCGCGCCCCCACGAGGGTATGATTTCTTGTGTTCGTGACGTAGCGCTTCATTTACGCATTTTGCGCTGTCCGGAGCTGACAGGTCAGAGGCAGGGCCAGGGCCCGCCCAGTTTACTAATTGGCCCGCTCTGAGAAAGCTTTGGTGTTTTTTTTTTTATTATTATTATACATTTTTTTATTCACCCATTGAATAGAATATCCAAGCATTCAAAGTGAAATGTAAGTGAACAAATATCTAGTAGAATTAATGTTGTATGTGTTTTATCCTCTGAACGGAACTAATTTCCGGTAAAAAACTGGTTGTTGGTTCCCAATTAGTAACGTGAGAGAGCTGCCTTCAAATTATGCTCTCATCTAGCAGCGATCCAGGGCCAGAATCTCCGACTCCGGAGACTATACTGTTACGGCCGCTTGCTCCACGGCGCTAGCAGTGCTCCCTCCCGCTCCCCGTCGTCAGCATGAAGCAGGTGTAGGCCTACCCGCTGATCTGTCTGCACTTGATGAACCGCCTTCACAGCCAAAACTGAAGAAGTTCCCCTACACTGTTAATCATGGAAAAGCAAGGTGCTTCTCATCGAGGTGGCATACAGATTTTCCCTGCGTGGAATACAGCGCAAGTAGGGACGCACTTTTCTGTAAAATGTGCAGACATTTCCCCAGCCCAGGAGCTGAAGGTGCATTTACGAGGGATGGATATGTAGACTGGAAGCACCTGCGTAACTCGTTGGAGAGACATAAAAAAAGCGAGGACCACTACTACTCACAAACACTTAAATAGCAATGATCACCAAAATTAATGTTGTTACATGTTTGATCCAGTAATATGGAAAGGATAATTGATTTCAAGTTACTACCTTTTAATATATTGCTTTAAAATACAGGGCTTACTAAATGAGACTAAATGTACTATTTTAGAATTGCAGCTGACATATTATGAAGTTTATTGAACCAACCACTTTTTTTTCCCTTCAAATTACGTTTTCAGCATGGGCCAATGAAGTGGACCCCCGAAAGGCATGTCAGTTGTTCAGAGAGGAACTGCTGGAACGTAACTCTGAATGTCCACGCCTCTTTCTATCAATCGACATGTTTACTGCAGAACAAGAAACGGACAGTTCATTGATTTCATTCTTTAAAATGAACAATGTTAACTGGGCAGCTCCATTCAAGTGCAGGCTGAGAGGTATTAATAAATAGTGTAACTTCTCATGTTTCATTATAGGTAGTCATCAGGGTCGAATTTTGCCTTTTTGTTTGTTTTTACTTGCATGTTGAGGATTAAGTTGTCCCTTAGACCAGGGAAGAAATAACTAGTTACATTTCTTGTATTGAAAGCTTGAAGGATGATAGCACAATATTCATGTTGTCTCGTAGTAAGTGTATGTTGAATATCATCTTGTTGGTTGTACTTTTCTAAATGAGGTCGTCTTTTCAAGGGGATGCAGCAGTCGGCCAAGGTGTCAACCGACACGTTTTGTCAATGGCCATGCAGAAACTGAAGACCGGCTTCAGTATACATTTAGGTGGGGTGTCCCCATTTGTCTTTCAATTGAAATAACCACTTGCAGCTAAATCTTAATAAACCAACAAAGACAACACAGTCTCACTCCCTGATCATCCAATAGCGACGCTTGGTCAGGATCCTTTGGCGTGCAGTTGTGACGCGCCGAGTCTCCTTCAGCTTCATAAACGGACGTGAAGAGCTTTCAAGTGATTGCAATGTATTCCCATCTGCGGCGGTATTTGATGCTCATGGAAGCACTGCATCGGTCCATGTCGGCGGCAGTTAAAGTCAATGTGAGCGTCCATTTCCATTGGATAACGGAGGATTTTACACCCGGAAGTAAGTATTCTCCTTACTGTCGATTGATTTTACAGTGATATCTGCACTACTCATCAACTCAAATACACCAGATTATCCTTGTTAATTACACAACATTGATTGGTTTAAATTGTGTACAATGCTTTTGTGTTTTTCCCCTTCGATTCGGAGAAACAAGTATTTTTTCGGAGTTTAGGATTGTCGAAGACACTACACTACCCAGAATCCTCAGCTATCGTTCCGCTTTGCTCGACAAACCCCGTGATTAGTCCTCAAGCTCTGTGATTGGTTGACCTCCAACTGCATTCCATATGAAAAAAAACGTTTCGTAAAAGATAAAGTCATACTTTATTTAGCAGTGCTTGCTTTACTCTTTGAAAGTCATCACATGAATGCATTGTAATAAATGGTTTGGCTGCATTAAATATTACACATCTGTCGTAGTTCTTTATTTATCTACAGAGATCTGGCCTCAGAATAGACCGGAAACTATTCTTTTACCGTTCTGTTTTAATTTCACAATAAAGTTAGGAGTAATAATTTGTTTTGATATTATTGTTTTTTATTAACTAGACCGCTGGGTCATGTTAAGACCATCTTTTCTGTGTTGCTGTGGGTTTTTTCCATCGCTTTTGTGTTACAAATATCAAAACAATAACAAAATATATCCGTCGTAAACTAAACCGGAAACAGCAGTATAATTGATTGTGTTAACACTGTAAACTTGACAGTTTTTTTAACCCGCACCTCCTACTGGTTAAAGCACGTTATTACACGTTTAGAGTAATTGCAATGCAGGTAGATTGTGTTGCTTTTTAATGACTGTTTTAAAATGCCTTTTTCTTAATGTCTTTCATTTTTGTAAAGCACTTTGAATTGCCTTGTGTTGAAAGGTGCTGTATAAATAAACGTGCCTTGCCTTGCCTAAGGTCTGTTCTATAGGGGGAAAGTAGAAGGTCAATGATAGAAATATAGAATAGAAAATATCAAGAAGATACTGTAGTGATCTCTACAATAAAACAATTTAGATATATTTAAATATATTATACATATTTATTATATTCTTATAAGATGTATGTAGATAGAATAAGAAATGTGCAGAATACAACAGTCTAATGGTGGAGGTACACACATGCACTGTTGAGGAACCTGCGACCCAAGTTTTTAATTCATTGCATAACTACACCGTAGTTGTGTATATGATATGTCAATAAACCTTAGAAAATCTTGAAATTTTGAAAGGGATGTGCAAAATAGCCATTATATACAGTTTTTAATGAACGATTAGAGAATAACGAGTAATGAATATGCTTTATAAGGATCTGCAGATAAATGTTTAGTCTTCTCAAGCACCCACTACCAAATATCTCGCCTGATTGTTGGCACTTGACAATCACCTTCACTGAATTTGACTCAGGTGTAACTAAAGTCTGATTTAAGGGTTGTTTATATTTCACATCATTAATCCAAATCTGTAAAGTAACTAAAATAAATGTAGTGGAGTAAAAATACCAGGTTAACCTTTAACCCTCCGGTATCACTGTGGACGTTTTTGTCCATATGGGTCATTTTTCGCTATTTTCTCGATCTATTTTGGAATTCCAATTTCAATTTTTCAAATCGGTCTTTAATTCACTGTGTAACAAATCGACTACGCTTATTGACCATTCGAGACAAAAATGTCCACTGCAAAAGACTTTGATAAAAACAATATATTAAAAGGTTTTTTTCACAACTTTTTTGGGTTACAAAAAGCATACAAAAGCATTGTACACAATTTAAACCAATCAATGTTGTGTAATTAACAAGGATAATCTGGTGTTTTTGAGTTGAGCAGTGCAGATATCACTGTAAAATCAATCGACAGTAAGGAGAATACTTACTTCCGGGTGTAAAATCCTCCGTTATCCAATGGGAATGGACGCTCACATTGCCTTTAACTGCCGCCGACATGGACCGTCGCTCCTGGACGTTCAGGGAGTGAGACTGTGTTGTCCCGGAGGTCACACAGAAGTGTTCCTTGCTCTAAAATATGTCTCTATTTCCAAATACCTATACTTCTGACCAATCAGCATCTTATGAGGAGCTTCTTGAAGACATGAGTGGTTAAGATGTATTTTTTTGCATAACGAATAGGCCGTCATTCGCTATAGACAACAACGGCAAAGAGGTTAGCTACAATCAGTTATATCCGCCCTGGAGAGTATTTATTCACTGAAAGAAGATGAAAAAACCACACTCTAGGTTTTCTCGCAATCGGAAATATGTTTTCCCGTCTGGCATCTTTCAGAGTTTGATTGACAGATAGTTACAATCACCTGCCAATTATTTTTCAAAACCGACTTTTTAAGAACTGTTTCGAATAACGGCTATAAAGATGGTTCTGAAAAACAAAACATTTTAAGATTGGGGAAAGATCTGAGTTAATAAAAGATGGACGTTAATTGCAGGTCTGTATCAGGACATAAACTGTTGTATTCTACCGGAGTGCCAAACATGCTCCAAATCTATGCACCTCCTTGATACTCACTCACACCCGTACATTCAGCTTTTATACAAACAACAAACAGCTCAAAAGAAAGTTAGAAAGGAGGCATGTGTAATGCCTAGGACCGATGATCTGCTTTAATCCTTCATTTATATACAGGCCGCACCAACCCTGTGTTCAGAGACTGTTGGTGCCTGACACTTCCATATGCTGACTTCTCTACCACCATCTACATGCAAATGGGATTCAACATTCTCTTTGGTCCACTACCAATGAAGCAAACATGAATTTAAGAGGAGTGTGTAGATAAGTCATTCAATGTTCATGCCTAGTTTGATATAATTCTATATGCACAACACAAAATAGTCTATGTACTGTACGTATATCGGTATATATTAATAGTTGGCTGTCTAACTGAAGAAAAATACTAATGTGGAGTAAACCTGTTCGAGAGGCCCTTTTTCTTCTTTTTGGGGTTTTCCCTTTCCTAAAGCGTGGTATAAAGGTTTTTGTGCATGTAAATGGTCTACAAAGACCTAAAACCCCTTTACATCTGTTACATAGTTACATTACTACACTCGCACTCGTATTGGCAAGCGCTCCAACACATTGTACGTGATTAGCTAGGGATAAGCGGTTGACCAACCACAGCAGAGAAGACTTGGCTCTAGTTTCAGACAGAGGGTGAAAAGAGGTGCTGCAGCACAGGCAGTACGAGAAAATAAAGAGCTTTTTGAACATTAAAGCATGGAGGCATGTCACAGTAGAGGCACTAAATACTAATATGAACCTGGAAATAAGTAGAATATGGTCTCTTTAAAGATGCAGGAGCTTTGCAGGATTAAGTTATTTTCTGCACTGATAGGTTACACATTAAGATATAGGAATGAGCTCTGGCCAGTCGCTGCCTTTTTCTTGTTTTCAACACAAGAAACCTTTAAAGTTTTGGATGTAGAGGAGCTATGTTTGGAGCGGTGTGCATGTTGGAGCTCTGCACGTCCTTCCTGAGCACGGCTGCATCTATCAGCCTCCCAGCAGCTATGCTATACCTTCAAAGCAATCAGCTTAATGTAAATGCACATTGTAGCTCCGCATGGTAGAATTCAATGATGGTATGCATTTCCCATTGTTTATTATCGAGTTCTTTTGTTCATCTCATTCTGGTTCTCTGTTATTCACAGGGCTGTTTGAAAACACCGGGAGACTGGATGTTATTTTCTGACTACTGCGTTTTTCAAAATAGGATTTGCCTTGCTGCTGTATCAAGAGCAATACATCTATAGAGCTCAAATCAAACTCTACTGTGTAACCCAGTGTTTCTCAAAGTGGGGGGCGCGAGAGACCAGGAGGAAAAATTGTTTTAAAAAAAAAAAAATCATACTTTGAAAAATTATTGATTCGAAAATAATATGATGCAGTACAAGTACGTCTGGGTCTCTGTGTTTCATTCAAGCTCGGCTCTGTGTGTGTGTGTGGAACAAGCCATTTTGTGTGCATGCGCGAGCGAGAGAGAGAGAGCGCACCGGTACCGGAGATCGTTGTTGTTAGCGTCTGGTGCTAGCGAACTAGTGGCCGGGTCTCAAACGTTTTGGTCACGATTAATGTAAACAATTATTTCCGAGGCACACGTTTATATGATCATTATAGTTATAAAAAAATAAGAGAATAAATGAAAAACAGGTATGAAATACTATATGCCAGTAAAAAAAGAATAAAGTTTAAAAGGGGAGTGATTTGTAAAATATCCATAAAGAAAAAGTAAATATGTTTACAGTTCTGTTTCATATGGATGTTGAGAGATGTATCCATAGATCTCTTCATGTTGCTCTCAAAAGTGCACCAGATTGATGCTTTTAACTTCAATATTTAAAAATGCCCCCAGACCCTCCTATGTTAGGTCCACTCCCCACCTGTAAAAATAGCACTTTACCCCTGCTTACACCTATATACCGTGAGCTGATTATCGAGCCTTCATTGTAACAGTCGCGGGTGTACTGTGTATGTGCGTGTGGGGAATGTTGCAGTAGAACATTCCACTGTAGCGACCGGTACATTAATGGGAAACCCTAAATGTTTGAGCACCCTCTATGAAACGTCAAGCTACCCCACAGCACCCCCAAAAGAAATCTCTGGCTCCACCACTGAGCCTGCAACCCCGTTTTGAAGAAATGTGCAGTGCAAAACAGGCTCATTGCAGCCACTAATGATAAGACACACTTTGCCAAATATCAGCATTTTCTTTCTTTTCATTTTTTTGCACAGATTGCAAAGTGGCAAAGTATTATAACTTATTGTTCTAGCAAAGGGATTGCACAATTGTATTATGTATTTATTTTTTGACCACACAGAATTATGGAGCATTGTTTTATTATCACTGTTCTAGCAAAGGAATGCTCACGTTCATATTGATGTATTTGAATAAATGTTAACTTGGCCCATTACGTGACTAAATTTTGTGTTGGGGGGGCCCGACTTTTTTTTTTCTCCAAAGGTGGGGCCTGACGGAAAAAGTTTGAGAACCACTGGTGTAACCGAAGAAAATAAAACATAAACCAACACATACAGAAAGACATGAGGGAAATATAGTCGCTTTGCAGATGTTTTTTTGTTCACAGGGCAAATGTAGACGTATGGCATTAGGATGTAAACTTTGTATGCCTCTGGTACCTGGAAGACAGGCTTGCCTTTATCCCATAAGTATTCAATGACATGTTCTACATTGTGTGTCAAGTTATTGCTATTTAAGAAATAGCCAACCATTTATGCCCCTCAATAAAAGGAGCATTACATTCTTCTTGGGTTTGCAGCTAACTCCTCCTTAACATGTCAACATTAAAGAAAAGTTCTGATTTCTAACACATGTGGTCTTATTTCTATAGGTTTCCATTGTGGTGACCTTATATTGGATACTACTGCTAAAATCTGGGAACACAGTGACTTTGCTTTAACAAAAATATGGCGGAATTATCCAGCAGTCCAATGATAAACCACTTTATTTGGGAGTACAATTGAAACAATGCAACGTTTCGTTTTTTGTATTATATTTAGTTCGTCATCACCTTCTGATTTTGTCTTGATAGGGATTTACCAATATTTCATTCAGCCTTTGGTCCTATCATCTGGCCTTCATCGTTAAGAACTCTGTAACTTCTTTGTTTTAAGTGCCAAGCTTTTTTTATTTGACTTTGATTGATTACTTTTGGATACGTTTATTAAAGGTCTCCTATCATGCTATTTTTAGGCATATATTATGAGTCTCAGATATAAATATATAAAAAAACATGTCTATGATGAATTTTGCTCAAAATACCAAACAGATCATGCATTTTAGACATCCCTCATATCCCTCTATTTCAGTCCTGTTAGAGAAATGCAGGTTCGGGGTCCTTAGCTTGAAAAGAAAAAAAGAGGAGGGGGAGCTTGTGCCTGCTCAGAATTCTACGAGATACTCAGCTAAATGCTGAGGTGATGAAACGCCATATCATGTTCCAAACCACATCAAGGATTATTTCTGAAACAGTATGGAGCTCAAATGCTTTTTCTCTTGCGGGTTTACCACAAGGTGAGTTCCTTTTCTTATTTCCTGCTTTTGTACACATACTCTCTCCAGTACAGGTTAGCTCTGAGTGTTAGCATGCTTACTAATGTAAACAAAGACCATATAACGTCCAAAACAGTCGGGCATTGTTTCTGATAGCAACGTTTCTGGTAGGGCCGTGGGTCCGCATTTCCAATATTACGTCATATCGGACGCAAATCTAGATCAGCTCCGTTGTTCCCCAGTTTTTAGTGATACGGAGGAAAAGAGAGAGGGTTTTATTTTCTGACACTGCGTGAGTTCTCTGACACACCGGGGACACTATTTATGTATAAAAGACATCAAAAAGTGCATTTTGCATGATAGGGGACCTTTAGATTCAATGATGGATGACAATTCCTGGTGATGATGTTTCCGCCCTCTGTCTCCACATCTCTACCAGCTCTGATGATGGCATGATCAGTTATGATGACATTCCTGCCATGTTTACCTACCACTAACACATCAATACCAGCACTGATGACACGTCCACCCACAGTGATGTCAGCCCTGAGCCACCTGTGGAGAGGACAATTCTTAACACTGCAACACGTTTCCTAATGAGGGATAATGGGGATTGAACTCAGATTGGTTGATGACAATCTACTTTTGGGCACTGATGAAGGGGAAGAGGTGTTATTTAACACCAAATGCTGTGATGAGGTGTTCAATAAAGACAGAGAAAATGAGAGAAGATGAAAAGGGAGCTGGTCTTTATGATTTAACCCCATGAAGTGTGTCTGGACTCCACTGAAACTCTCCATTTCTGCAGTATAGCCCAATAATCTGTTACAAATGCATATGTTTCTTTACTTGTTTTTGCTTCATTGCAACTGAATCACTGGAGTAGCATATCAATGGGTTTATGTTTGGAGTAACTAACATGTGGAACATATGGTGACATGAATCAATTGCAAACACATCAATGTTGTTGCAATCTTATTAAAACTACTGAGTCTTCAATCACTCTATCATCTCTACCAACTGATAATAATGATGTTTTAACCATTAAAAATGGTTTTAACCATTACAAAAATTGTACGTCTGTATATATATATATATATATATAATTTTACACATTTTATTTGTAGTTTAGTCTATTATACATTAGAGCATTATAACTAATTCATGTATTCTTAAGATATTTATTTTATATATTTATTTTAATGTATGTGTAATGGCAGTTAACATGTTGCTGTGACCCAATCTTTTAAATATTTTTTATCTTGATTGATTGATCAGATCTAAACAAAATGTGTCCAACTATGACGAATCCTGCCGCTTGAAAACAGTCTATCATCAATAATTAAGCTCTTAAAAAAGTATGCTTTTCACAAAGTTATGTAACAGTCATTAACTCATTCCCATTAAAAATGCAGGCTGTGTAAGGTGAACATGTTTAGAATGACTTTAAAATCAAGGTCATTGATATTGTGTCAAAGCACTGTGGCTTTGACAATTTTGTACAATTAAAATGTGGTAAAAATTCACGTTTAATCTGAGACTGATTGACAAGGACTTTAAAAGCAGAGTAAGTTTTGTGTGCAGAGACTGAGAAAGAGAAGTAAAAACAGTATGAGAGGATTCTCCACTAAGTTAAAGTGTTACTGTAAACCTCTTTCATTCATATTGATTCAAACAGAAATTGTAAATCAACTCCAGTCATCACAAAAACTGATACATTGACCACATAAACCCATAAAAACACCCTAATACTGTATACATATACAGCAGATCCCCTGTGTTGTAACCGGAGTGTGTTTCCTCGTAATGAGACCCAGCGTTGACTGAGCAGTAACCATGCACGCTCAGCAGAAACCCCATCAACACTCTCTCAGTCTCTTATTTATTCCTGCTGTTGCTTGCTCTTTTCTTCTCTGTTCAAGCTGGAATGCACAACCCATATTTCACACTATGCAGATGGCCAGCCCTACCATGAAATTTGACTTGTCGCCCTCAGATGATTTATTCCTTATTAAATTTGCATTCCACTGATAGAGAAGGACTGACCTAGTTGCATTTACAAGTAACACTGGGAGTAAACATATACTTATGAGTCTTAAAGAGATAGATGCACTAACATGTTTTCAACATTTGGGTGAAAATGACTTAAAGCCCCAGCGCAGGTCATTTTAGCAGTTGGAATGCGTTTTTTAGAGCTTTTGTTCGCACATACACATTGCTTTTTTGATTGTCTGGAGACACATATACAGTTCATGCGAGGAAACAGTAGTAGTAATTTCTGTCTGTACAATGTACGATCAATCATAAAATAATAAAAAATTGGGATAATGTACTATAATTTGACCATGTTGCGAAGCTTATAATTAGTAATTGGTTCTAGTGTGCTCTGTCTCATTTTAATTATGATTAAGATAGGAAAATATTCTAAGAGTGTGACCCTTTTCCAGCCAATCTCATTTTCTTACATCATTGTTGTAGAAATGTTTTGTTGAAGGCACCCTTTTAAGCTCATTTTCAGGTTCATATTTGTATTCTGTGTCTCTGCTGTCACATGTTTCCATGCTTTAATGTTCAAACAGCTCTTTATTTTTCTCATACTGCCTGTGCTGCAGCCTCTGTCTGAAACCAGAGCCCAGTGTGCTCTGTCGGAAATATCCCAACCCTTAGCATATGACGTACGTGTTGGAGCGCAAGCCAAGCACGAATGTAACATAGTGACGTCACCATGTTACGGGAAGTGTGGGAGAGAAACTCCTTCTGGAGGGAACTTTGTGATTTTAGCCTTTGCAGACCATTTACATGCACTAAAACCAATAGAACACAGTACAGGAAGGGGAAAACCCCAAAAAGCATGATAGGGACTGGGTGGTTTTAATGCAGAACATTGAGTCATGATCACTGTAAAAGAAACAGACTAATAGAGTTATGAATCAGTTTTCCCAGTTTTCATCAGTTTTAGGTAATTCAGCATGCGTAAAAGATTTAAAACTAATTTGGGTAGATCTGTAGGTGAATTCTAAAATAGTTGAAATATGTGTTGTATAATAGCACACATATGCGTCATTTCCTTTAAAATATGATAATTACTATAGAAAAGATTAATACTAGGCAACATAAAGGCTTTTTCTCTTTTGCTATATGTGCCTTTAACGCTAAGTATATTTTCCACTTTTTAAGCGATTAACTACAGGGATTGTGTGTTGGGATTTAAGCCCCGCCAAAATGCAGGTGATCTACACTAAATAATGCGCCTGAATGCATAATTTGTATGCAGATTTGGAGAACTAATCTGCTCAGGTGCAGCTCACACTTGAACATGTAAGCATAAGGATCTAAATATATTTTTCGATATCTGTTTGAAACATTTTACAAATAATTCAACCAACGTTACTATTGACCTTGAAAATCTTTTGATATGCTTCTTTATTAGTAGGTGGATCTTCACTGGCATGGAAATGAATATTTGCAACTGAGCAAACTTCATCAACCAATGAAAAACAAAAAAATGTTGTGGATTTGGAAACGAGTTTAGGAAGTCCAAAAATGTGACTAATGTTTCAGTACAAAATATGTCACTTTTAGGGAAAAGTCAACTATTTAATAGTCATAATAATTATGGGTTGGAAATAACAAATGACCAGAAAATGACATGGTGCTTGTGCATCATGGCCTCAGATGCCCTTGTCCTTTCTCTTTGTTTGAATTCCCTCTTTGACGCCTGCTCACCCTTTCCATCTTCATTTGTTTCTCTAAATTCCACTCTCCCAGTAAACGCCTCCTCTCTGTCCCCCCCACTCTTCCCTCTATCACAATCCCTTAATATCAGCGCGAAATTTTCATGAGAATAAAATATGCCTCCCCTATATTTCAACACCATCACTGGGAATAATTTACATGTAACTGCTGCAAATTGCATAATGTGTCCGTTTGGCTGCTGTCTAACTTAATATGCGGTGGATTTGTATTCATCTCTTCTGCATAATATTGCTATTCACATTCTGATGTAATCGGGAACACCAACACAGTGTTATTGATATGGCTGTCATATTTTCACAGTGTTGTTTTGACAAGGGCTGTTTTTTCCAACTCACACATTCAGGCACAAGGGACAGGAATGCAGCAATACATATCTGCATGCTTGTAAACACATACAATGCCATTCCAAGGTTAACATAACCTTAGAGAATAAAGACATTTACACTGCCACTGAATGTCACTATAAGCAAATAGTAAATAGTGTTATTTAAAAAAATCTTGCTGGCATTTAGAAAGTTTAATTTGGCCAGTAAACTCTATATATCTTGTCCCTTTTACAAGTGCAAGCCAAGATTCAAGATTAACTTTATTGTCCAATGTTGTGGGACATTTCGACTGGGATTTGACCAATGCTGCATCAATAAAACACATCCTAAAGAAAACCGAAAAACAGCTACAGAAACAAATCACAGAGCATAATAGTTCAACAGAAATAGCTGCTCAAGAAGATTAAAAAACCAAACATATAAAAAGAGCTGCCTCTGGAAAAACACTCAATTATCAATTAATACGTTCGAAAAAACAGGATGCGTTTCATACAGTTATGTACCATTAATGAATTTCAAACATAATCTGTAAAAGCCTGTTTAGCCCTTTGTGATGCTAGCAAAAATATGTTGCTGCTTCTAACCGCTAAGCATCACCATAAAGCAACTCAAAAAGTAAAAGTGACCTTTTTTAACATATCTGAAAAGATTTCCGATATTAACCGATGGTCTTTTCGATAGGTCTGTATTCCTTTTTTGTGTTTCTTTGTGTAGGTAGTTGCATTTGTATAATACTTCTGTCACCTGTTAGATGAAGCCATAAAATGAAGCCATTAGGAGGTGCAGATGTGTAGTTTTCAGTCATTCCACTTGAATTACATAATGCTGAGAGCTTAGCCCAATGATGCAACAATACGTTGCCTATCTCATCTTTAGGTCTGGTGTCAGTTTAACAGCATGCTGCAGTAGGCTGTAAAAGAGAATGAGCAATAAATCGTACTTGCAAATAAGAAGCTGTTAACGAATGGGGAAATAAATGTTGATGATGTTTAATTTCTGAACAATAGTTTGGTAAGTTTAAGTAATTTTCAATGTAGCCATTTGTATCATAGTTTCTATTTTATAAATCTACATTTGCAAAAAACTAAGCTAAAACTGTAAGTGTATTTTGTCAGTTTTTTTCTTATTGATCTGAATCAAAACTGGAATCGACCAATATTTTCTCAGTTTTCACTTCAGCATGCTGGATCGTTAAAAGGAAAATACACGGCTTTGTGAAAATGTTTATTGATCATATATTAGTTTGCCAATATTGAGTTTAGTTCCTTGGTTCTTGTGAACTGAATGCTAATTTGATTTCTTGAGGTAAATAGCTAATGCACTGTGGTTGGTTCCAACCAAGCCTATATTTATGGTGTTAAATGGTTAAAGAGTAAAGGCTTTAAGTGATTAGAAATGTAGAGTAACTTAAAAGGACACTTGAAGTGGAAAAAACTCAAACAAAAGAAAAATGACTTTATCGGAGTTCCGAGAAGTTATTCTAAAAAGTATTTCTTTATCAATCACTTAATGTGGTCATGCAAGTTCATCGACAAATGGATGATGTGGAAAAGTGCTTGTGCTTTCACGGCGTCACTGCAATCAGTCACTAAAGCAGCTGATTTATCTGATTAACACTGCTTTAATGAGAAGAGGAAGTGATCAGGGAAATGAGCTGCAGTGACTTGATAGTAAATGAGCTCCTGTAAACAGAAGGATTCTGGGACAGCGTTCAGAGTCAGAGCTGCTGGAGACACACTGTACATCTACAGCAGGGGCTTTTCACAAACCACCTCATCAAAGTCTGGGGTTTATGTTAGATTATCTTCTCTCCTGGTCTTTTTTCTCAAGTCCACTGAGTCTTATTAGATCAAATGTTTGATGCAAAAATAAGAAAAAATGTTCTATTCAAATATCCGTTCTACCATATTAATTAGTAGGCCAGGAAACATTTTCGTACGTCCCAATTCATAGCTAGTCCAATAAAGTTTGATCAACAATATCAGAATGTCCTACTGCATTCAGTCCAACCTGGCATTTCACTTTTCTGTTCATTCTGACCAACAGCCCCTTTGCAGTGGAACACCTATCACATCACCTGAGCCCCTGATAGCTCAGACAATGGCAGACTGATGACAGCTCATCGATGAGTCCATCCTCACCTTCTCCATCACCATTTGCTACGCTGCATTTACAGCCAAGGAGTAAGGGCGGCTGCAATCTGCCTTACCTTCATGGTTCCACTCTACTTTTAGCTCTGCTTTGGTGTCCATGTTATGTGATTTGATCTATTGTTAATTTATAAAGATTGATAAGCAGAGGTGAAGTATACTCAAATCCTTTACTTAAAGGTAGGGTAGGTAAGAATGGAGAAACCAGCTTGAGTAAGCTAGAATTTGAAAGTACACAACCGAAAAAAATCTGCCCCTTCCTTCAGAATTCCTTACAGAGCCCCACCTCCAACACACACGAACACACACATGGCCAATGAGGGCACGAGATAAGTTTGTGCATGAGATGGAAGGCTGACAGGCAGGTAGGCCATCCAATTATCTGCCGCGGGCCGAGGCAGATAATTGGACTTGCTTTTTACAGCGCCACGGCTTCCACAGATTAAATATTTGTATATATTTATTGTCAAAGCATTTAATTTATTCATTGCTATCGGGATGTTAAGAGCATTCCATGGAATATAACAAAAAGTGTTTCTGAAGTGAATTACCTACCCCACCTTTAAGTTAAAGTAGAAATACTTTGTTCCTAGAAAAAGTCCTGATTTAAAAAGGTTACTTAAGTAGAAGTACAGAAGAATTGTCAGCTAAATGTACTGAAAGTATCAAAGGTGAAAGTATCCATTATGCACAATAACTCTTTTCATATGTTATTATTTAAAAATATTATATGATTATGTTTGTATCACTTACAAATGCAGCATGTAAGAACTTTTAAATGTTGTAGTTTGACAATGTTTAGCAAAGTTTAGATTTTATTTTATTTTTTAATACAATGGGTACAGTACCGATATATATTAAATCTGTCATGTGTTTTTCAATGTTTAGTTTAGTTTAGTTTAGTTTATTTCTTTTTTTCGAGCGTGTAAAACCAAAGAAAATACAAATGAAACAAAAGGTGATACAGACATGATACAGTACTATACAAATGAATGCAATAACAAAACGAAACATTTAATTAATAATTGAATAATCTGTAGTATCATTGTCTGATATCAATAAACAACAAAGCTTTAGCTAATTACACGTCCGAAAAGTATCTAGTCGTAGCATGAATTGGAAATAATCCTGTTAATTATTATAAAAGTACGACAAAATAGGACTTAAATAAGTAACTGTATAATGTACTTAGTATATATAAAATGTCTCTTGTGTTGTGTCTCGTAAAATCTGTTAAGTTAATGTATTTAGTTCAGTCTTGTGACTTCCTGTTTTATTTTGTAGTAACCTCTCATTCTCGTTGCAGATCACCTCACTTCCTCTCTTTGTGTGTTTTCCCTCCACTGTGATTGTTAACCCAGCCCTAATTGTCTGCACCTGTGCCCCCTTAGCCTGTCTATATATAGTTCCTGTCTCCCTTGTCTTGTTGCCTGTTCGTTTTGTCCCATGTGCCAGACAGCCAGCATCAAGTCCATGTCTTTTTCGTATTTGCTAAGAAGGATTGTACTTTATCCTTTTGCATTTTTTGAAACTACCTCGGTTACCTTTTCCTCGTAAGAGTGTTTTTTGTTATTTACCTGTTAGTAGTGATGGCGAGATGAAGCCTTATGAAGCTTTGAAGCTTTCCTGCCAATTGGTTCGCAAAAGGGTTCATCTCATGAGGCTTCATTTGAACCGATTTGAACACAAAGTGTGTAAAACAGGCAGATTTGACATCTCAACAGTGTGCTCTATCTCATACCGAGTTCCCAATGAGTAAAGCCTTAGAATAACTCATAAACTCATATTTTCATGTTAACAATATTGTGTGTGTTCCAGTTTAATGATTTTGATTGAAAAGCCTAAGGAGGCTGGTAAACATTGCAAAGAGGGATTTGTATTCCTTAATAATATTCGTACACTTAACCATGTTGTTGCCTGAGAAAGGCTAAACCATATCAAAGAATACATTTATTAGCTACATTATCTCATTTAGCTGTAGTTTTTATAAACAAAAAAAAAATGTATTGACCAGTTGTTGAACCAGGGAGCCTGCGGTCGTGAGTCAACTGCTTTCCAGCTGAGCCACAGCGCACACACTGATTCTGACTGAAAACACTGTATACTACTTATTCCTGTATTTATTCATTTATTTATTGATGTTTTTATTCCTACTTTTATTTATGCTTTTATTTATTTATACTTATGACATGTTCCGACCTCTATATAAGTGAGGGTCTGAGCTCTCTTAATTCCATCGTGTCACTGCCGGGCCCGGGTACAGGAGGGGTAATATCGTTCTTATTATACATCCATGGGTATTATGAGCATTGTGGTTCAACCGATCTAAAGCACTTTCTGAAGCAGTCACGTGGTATTGACAGGCAGCGAGGCTTCGTTTGTCATTGGCCCAAAACGATACAAGCCTCGATACAAGCTTCACAAAAAGCTTCGGGGATTACTCGACACACGCTCCGAAGCCTCGGCGCAATACGTAACATCACTACCTGTTAGCTCTACGGAGCGATGTTTTGTTGTACATATGCCCTTGTTTCAGTAAAGACTTTCTTTTGTACTTTGTGTGTCGAGTCGTGCTTTTGTGTTCATGCTTGTTTGCCTAGTCGTGACACTCTGATCTTCAAAGCTACACTAATCAACAGTGGTTAAATGTAACTTTTATAAAGTGTTAACATTATGTTTTTATAATTGAGATTGTGACATTATTGTAATATTGATAGCCAATTGTATTTTGAAAATGTGACATCCTACCAGGCCAAATGAGCATACCATAATACAAAAACTGATCCAATCTAGTCAACCAATTGAAATATGGTGTCCAAAAACATATTTTTTATGAATAGCAAATAGAACTTGTGAAGGCCACTGTAGCTCCGCTTCCTCTGAGGAAACAAGCTGTATGAGTTGTGAGGACTCTCTGGGAGAAGTGGTGCTGTAAAAAGAAGGTGGGGATGGACCACAGCTCCACCTCACTGATTATTGTCTGAAGCAGCTCAAACTCAAACACAAACATTTTACGTTCAACCCACTTTCAGCCGCTCGCTTCTTAATCTGTTTTAAGGTAATTCAGATTTGGTGCACAACATTTTCTCCTTTTTTTGTATGAAGTCCCACAGGTGAACCTGGAAGTTTCCAAGTTCCAGAAGAAAGTACAGTTTTTTCACATTAATACTGACAAAGAGTAAGCAGCTAGAGAACATAAGCTGAAGTAAAATAAACAGTTTTTTACTTTAACCTGTTCCACCCTGAGCCTGTTTTTCAGGTCTCAGGCTTGAAAATGACATTCCCAGAACAAATGACCATATCTTCCCTTCTAAAAGGGTTAAATTAATAATCTTTGTTCTCAAAGTAATGATAAACCTGTGAGTTGGATGTAGAAAAGTCAGAATCAATATAGATGTTTTTTATTTTAAAGAAAATTCAGATTGAACATAGTAAAAAACTGTAAATGATAGTGTCCGTCCAAAAATTATTTTTTACTTATAGTGAAAACTACCCTTGGATGATGGTAAGGTAGACTAAAAGCTGTAGGAATCCAAAGTACAACATATAAGTACCCTGTATCCAGATTGATGCAAAACAAGTGAAATTTGACCTTTTAAGAGAGATTTAGCAACAAAAAAAACACTTCTGGGGTCATTTGGGTGGATTTTCCATATCTCTGGCCCCCCTTGGTCGATTTTGATGAATGAAATCTCTTTATAACCGCTAGAGCCAATGGAATCGAGGGAAGGTTCTATACACACCAACACATTAACAAATAAGGAGTGAGAGTGACGCGTGGCCAAAACCGGAAGCTGCATACACTCTGTTGGCTACCATTAGCAGCTAACTTTTTTTCTCCGATTTTTACATAAAAATGGAATTATGGATTATAAATAATTTTTTCAAAGCGACAGATACATTATTAACCTATGGATCAACCGATTCAGCCGCGTTTTTTCTCGTTTTAATGCCATTGAACACGTCTTTTGACCTAATTGACAGCTACGGTGAGACGATCTCCCGTAAAAGCTCCGTAAAGGTACGTGTTGTAATGTCTGTGTTTGCTTCCCCTGTCGCGAGTTCGGATCGCTCAGTGATGATACTATACCTATATAATCTGTGGAGTCTCAGCTTTAATCGGATATATTGTATGTGCAGTTACGATAAGTAATAAGGGTATCTTTATCTTGAGTTCTGTGCTAAGTGCGTTAGCATTTCTTCGCTTAGTGCTAATTCAGAGGCTTGGTATTACCCTTGTGTTTTGTTTTGGTAAAAATTGTTCATATCTTCAGTTAGCTGAGATTCTTCCTGTTAATCTGGTGCTACACATTAATAGTTTCATAAATGTTAAGAAGCCCTGAGACACAGTCTCGAAAAAAAATGGTGGGGGGGGGTCCACTGGGGGGACCCTTGTTCTTAAGAGGTTAAGGCTTTCGACTGGGCCATGTTCTTGTATTCATACTGTGTTTTCTTACATTATTTAAATATATTTAACACTTCTTAACTCCAGAGAGCTGTTTAGACCAGGAGCAAGTACCACTTTGTTAAAAAAGCTTTTGTTGTGAAAAACACTTTGTGGTCATTTTCATAAACCTTTAATTTCTTCCTGCTCCAAATTATGGCTAAGGTGTTGTGGTACTTAAATACTATTATCTTCAAAACTGTTTTGTTCTTTTTCTATGCACTAGTGACTTCTCCAAAAGAAGATTCTAAAAACACTTTTTTTGTTGTTTAAAGTTTTCTGCAGAAGGAAGTTTCCTGCATTTGTTTTCGGTTTTGTTTATTCAAATTAAAGACATGAATAAGGCTTTTCAAATGAACAGAGGAGGAGCTCAAATAATGGTGCTATTATCCATGCAAGCCACTTCGCCACTTTGGCAACAAGACATACCGTACTTTAGCTTCTTCCTGTCACCTTTTAGTTACATTTTCTATGCTGCACACCTCTTAACATAATAAAAAGGAATAGTGAAACGTTTTTTGCTGGATTTACATTAACAGCTCAGAAAAATAAAGATAAAAATGAGTCAGCATCAGCAGAAACTTCTGCAAATGCTACATAGACTTTGAAAAAGCAACATACCAAGCATATTTCAGCTATGACAAGAAAGGCATAATGAGGTAATAAGGGAAGCAAGTTTGAATAGTCAAATAACGTGTAATTTGTTGAGTTGTTTTCTACAGAAGTTGTCGTTTTATAAGGAGTTTAAGTAGTCATGTTTATAATAAACTCAATGATGATTTCATTTGGTGTAAAAACTGGACGTGGTTCTGCCCTAAAAAGTAGCCTTCTCTCTGGCAACTTCATTTAGGCCCAATTCCAAACTGCCCGCCCTACACCCTACCCCCTACACATTACCCCTCCGTTTGCACATTCGCATTTGAGTTTTATTATTTATTTTTTTAATCCAAGAGATGCTGATTTGTGGGCATTGAAAAATTGAAAAAAAAAAAAAAAATGAAAGAAAATGTTAGCCTATCATCCATCCTTACTATGGCATTTGCCATTTGATTGACGTACATGTAAGCCAGTCTGAGATTTCGTATTTTCTAACACGCAGTTCACCATGCATGCGAGGTCAACCGCGCCAGCTGCAAATCACCGGCGAGCTGATTACCTAGTTAGTCTTCCAATTTATACAATTCTACTAAAGAAAGGGTATAAAATGTACGTAATGACCAAAAATGTACTGAGTTGTATTGTGCCATACGGGTTCATGCAGTTATGCAAGGTACACCAACATAAGGTATACTCAGTATATGAATATATACATATATGTTTAGCATTTTTAATGTAGGTAGATCATTTTGACTTGGTCATTTTAAAAGTAGCTCCCAAGCTGAAAAGGTGTGGGCACCCCTGCTCTAGATGATAGGAAAGGAGCTTTGAAACGTCCTTTATAACCTCCTTTAGCTTAGGAAAACACTGGACCTTCCTTTACGAAAGGAAAGGAGAAAATGCTGTCTCACAATACCTTTACAACATTTACCATGATACAACATTCGGCCGTTCACAGAAATGCGTATCATGAACGTTACGGTACTTATTAAGCATTTTACAACTTATGCCGAACTTACTTACAACATCCACTGGTGCATCATATATATGTTGGATAGTGTCAGTGCAGTCGGATTCTCTTGAAGCCCAGTTTTCTTTTCCTTAGTCCTTTTGAATTCTCCTAACCACTATTCCTTAACCCTGTGACATTTTACACAAAGGTCAAGGAATAGTGGTTAGGAAAAGACGATAGGAGCGGATCTTTTGACAATTTGACCACAACCACTGTGTCTTAGGGTTGGGTTTAGTCAACTACAATTTCTAAGTAAAGATTTGGGAAGATTGTGCTCGTGAAAAAACAACTAATCAGTTGAGGTTAGGAAAAGGGTCAACAAGTTGCTACAGCATTACTGTATATGGTGTCAAAGCTTGAGTTCTATTGTACATCTAACCATCCACACAGAATGTATCCATACAAAGTTTTGCAGCAAGTAATGCTACTTTCAGATGTGCTTCTCAGAAAAAAGGTAAATGGCGGAAAGACATGTCACAAAGAAATGTGGACAAACAGCGAAAAAAAAATTCTAAACTGAATACTACCTCAAATGGCTGTACCCATTAATCCACCTTGAAAAATAAGTTTGCTGAAGTTATGATTGCTTGTTTTTTTACCCTTGCACATCAGTGCAACACACAATGCTTAGGTAACCTACTGCAAGCTTAACTTAAGGAGAAAAAACATTCACCTGGAGATAACTCTCAAATGAATATGTTTTGAAAAATAACAAAATTACACAAAACAACAAGTATTGTGAACCTGTTTTAGTCACTCAATCAAAAGGAACAAAAAGCTCAGTCTGTTTGCAATTCTTCAATCCCCTCTCTTCACCACCAGTCAGGAACAATAAAGATGACGGATAAATTGGTTTGCACAATCCATCCATTCTGCAACTTATCACATTCAGCACATTAAGCCTTGTTTTGTTCCTGTGCTTCCTATTCAACAGTTCTCTGTGACCACTCAGCACCTGTCTCTCACTGTGAAGCCAGCTTGAGTTGAAAAAGGGCTTTTGAGTGAATCTGCACAATGTCACACGCTCCTGTTTCCACTTTGTGTCCACAACAAAAAGTGTTACCTTTTCCCTATTTCTTATTTAAAAGAACACAGAGTCGAGTGCTTAATACCTGTGCAGAGCGTTTATCTTATCGGCTGTGATTCCTTTCAGCAGATCCTCCAGCAGGTCCGAGCTGTCGGCCGGAGGAGAGGGTGGTTTAACGGCAGGTGTGCGTGTAAACCAGCCAATCAGGAGACCCAGGACAAAAAGCCCCACCCCTGCCAGGAAGTACCTATGAAAAAGGGAACACATAGAAATAGATAAAGAGATTGTGCTGTCAACTTTATATTTTAGTTTGTCTCAGAGGATGCATGGGGTTTGTTTAGTATAAGCTCTAAGAATCCTTGAATTATTTATTTTTTATTAAACATTCATCAAAAATGAACAATGGTCAATGAATAATGCATGTTATTGACTTAACCTGATTTACCAAGGTCGGCATGCAAGTTTCACTTCCTTTTTCATTTATATATTTGGAAAAGGCCAATATTTAACATTTGTAAAACTGCAATACTTTTTTCCAATCAATAAAAAAACAGGTTCAATCATTCATCCTACAAACATCATCATTGTACCATATGTCTGATTTATTTCATTATTATGATTCAGAGGAAATTAGGAAAGTTTTGCAGAATCTGGAAACAAGACACTTAATACGATAACCTTCTTCTGACTCTCTGTGCAGTCAATCAATTAACTAAAATGTCCAGTTAATTGTTGAACATAAAGTGTATCCTAAGATTGTCTTTCTTTAGGATTATAGCAGTCAAGAAAAAAGCTGACAGGTAATTTAGCCAAATAGTTATGATACCATCCTATCACTCCTGCCTTTGGAGCTGAAACAGATTCAGGACAATAGGGTTAACGTGTAAGAGTCAAAGCTGGGATGGATGTCCAAGCTTGCATGGGAGCCTAAACAAAGGTTAGAAGAGCAAATTATATAATTACAATCAGGGCCTCCATAATGCAGCATTGCCCCTAGCATGACCTGGAAAATAGGTTAGAAAATGCTCAATAATCTTGTCTAGTATTTGTTAAGTACATCAGTATTTCTTACTCTTCCTAAATGTTTTGAGCCATCATACTGTAAAACTTTAGCAGTAAATAAGATTAGATACAATGTTATTGATCCAAATTTGGGAAATTCTGGAAATGAGGAACAATAACAATTTCCTGGGATAAAACAAAGCAGGTTTTGGTTACACCTGCTGGTCAAAATGGCATAACCGCTCTAATAACTTTGCATTGTTCATTCATTAGAATTGCTGACAGTCAATAAGCAGAATAAGAACAGAGATGTGTAATGTCACATTAATATGGTGGCAAGGACTGTAAAGTATTCCACACGGTTCCCTCACAATTCCTTCCAGTCCATTCTTTCAGGCCTATATGTCCTCAAAGTATTAACACGATAAATTGTCCATGTTGGTAGATTTGGTGACACCGGCTATTACTAATGCTACTGTAGCGGATCACTGAAACACATACAAGTCATAAAATCACCTAGAGTTTCTGCAGAAGGGAATTTAAGACTTGAGTTCTACAACTGCTACTTCAGCAATCCTTGAATCACCTGAGCAGAAAGCAGTGGATTCTTCGCTGGCCTTTATGGCCCGGAGCTCTGGTGAAGTGGGAGATGTAGTTGGGATCTTCCTGGAGACGTTCGAATCGTCCATGAGGTGAAACGGAGACAGACGGCTGGATGGGTTCCATCAGTTCTGGGTCAGGGTCGGGGCCGGGGTCTGAACACCCTATACGTGGAAAAAATGCTTTACCTACTTTTATGTAGAAAATGAATTACACGAAGAGTGGGGGCAGGCTTGGGGAGTAATGGAATGGATTACATGAAATGGGATAACATACTCAGGATACATCAAAATGGTAACTGTATTTCCTTATAGTTACATAGAAAAGACGTAATCAGATTGCCATTACATTCTGAAATATTGGGGATTACTAGCAGAATACAATGTTACCAAAATACAAAAAAAGGGCATATTGCATATTTTATAGAAAGGATCAGATGTTATCTCTTCTCTGTAAGCTGTACTGTTCTGTAGGCTAATACTTTAAGTGTGAATCTATATGCCTACTGCCTGAATCTGCTTTATGGTTTTCACTTTCTTTGGTTCATTTGTTCCTTTTTTAATTCAGTAGGTGAGCCTATATGTTAAAATAGTGTGTGTGAGTTTAACTGTGTGTATTAAACTAAAACGGAGCATTTTCTGTCAGCTTAGATTTTATTTCTGCTTTTTTAAACTGTAGTGTTGTGGAGGCTATTTGTATATAACATTAGAAAGAATGATTCTTATTATTACATGATAAGCTTATTGTGCGCATTTATGTGGCTGTGACTTGGAATAAATAGACGTCTTTAGCCTGGCAGAATACAAAGAGTTATTCATAAACAGGACATCACTCCGGCCTTGAGTTTTGGCTGAGCTTCGCTCCCACACACAGCTAGGAAGCTGTCAGCTTCCTAGTCAGTCAATGAGGACCTGTCAGCGCAATTTACATGATGCCGAATTTAACAAACAAATTTAAATAATTGGTTTAAACGGCAAAGTAATAAGGACGATCGTCCGTTCTGTGATTCTCCAGAACACACATGTTATGATATTAGAGTCATGCAGAGTGAGATGAGATCGCTGTCCCTTTGAGAGAGAGAGAGAGGGGTGTGGCGTGTGCATGTGTGTGTGTGGATGGTAGAGCGAGAGTGAGCGAGCGTGTGTATGTTTCTGGAAGTGAAACGAGGCAGCAGAAAAACTGTCTGTGATGTATTTTGTGAAACAGAAGAACAGCTAAATAAATGCAACGGCCTCCCAAGAAGAGCTCGCCTCTCTCCAGTCATTTAAGCTAAAGTGGGTTATTGAACCTGAAGCTTGTTGCTTCTGCCCTGGGAGACGACAGAGAGTCATCCCCCTGTTTCCTCGACTACGGTCTGGGAGCCGGCAGGAAAGTTCAACACACAGATCCGCCCCTTTGTAGCATATTATTTAAATGAGAGATGAGCAGATCGCCACTGGGCTTTCAACTAAAGACACACACAGCCACGCAAAAACTGCAGCATTTGTACAGCTCCTTATTGGTACTGCAATTTGTGAAGTGCTTTCCTCTGTGGTGAAACGATCAGCCCTGCACCACGGAAGAAAGCGGCAGAAAGTTGCCTGGAGTTAAAGAGAGCGGGGCTGCGTTGCGTGCATGGCTTCCTTCTGCAGGTAACGGGGAGACGCCCCCCCCCTCCCCTCCTACCAGTTGTCCCACTTTGTGCAGGACTGCAAAGCATTTGAATCGCTTCTACCGTATTTAATCGCCTTTCTCATGGCTTTTGTAGAAGGTAAGAGAGGGATATCACCTTTGCTTTTGTCAGATGTCAATCAATCAACACACATGTGGCTGGGGTCAAGGACTTGCCAACTTTTTTTGCAGAATTTCATGGAAACAAGTTTTCTGTAACATTTGCTCCTATTCAATCATGCATGAAGGTTAATATGATTTAAAGCGACCTACTACATGCGATACTGTTACGTGCCGTAGTGTTTGTCTCTCTCTCTCCCTCTGGTTGTCCCTAGGTGCAGCCTCTCCCCAGGTGCTCCCAATCCCCAATCAGGGCCTCCATATAGGACCTGAGGAAGGCTGCAGTCGCTCTCTCCTTCTCCTCTGGCTGCATGTCTCTGTCTCTGTGTGAGGCCTGTGTTTTTGTGAAGTGTTAGGAGATGTGCTCCAGTTTGTTCGTGTATGGTTTATTTTGGTTTGCTTTGCAAGTTGGCTGGTGAGCCCTTTTTTTTTATCCATTAAAACCTCACTTTGTGGCTTTATAGCTCAGTTTCCTCTCCTTTTTTCTCTCTCCCGGTTATTTCATATGTTGTTACTTCCCTCTGGTTCCCCTAGCCCAGTAGGGAACGTAACATGGGGGCTCGTCCGATCTTTGAGACAAAGAGTGAGTATTTGTTTGTTGTTTAGTGTGATTGTGTTTGGTGGTGAGCAGTAGTGTGTAGAATTGGCTGAAGTCTCTTACTGTTGAACAGCTTCCTCAGTTTAGATAGGGGAGTGTCTAGCTGGGCTGAATCCGTCTTTCCTTCAGGCACTCATTTATTATTTTGCCTTTTTTATTTTCGGGGTAATCCTGGGTGGGGATTTAGTCCCTGTTGGGGGCAGGCGTTTCAGGGTTTCGACCGTTGATGTTTGCCTTTAAAGTCGCCTCGAGCCTGGCACGCTCCAGAAGATAGTTAGGTAAGTGTGGTAGGCAGGATCTGGGGAAGTTTGTTATTTGGAAGACTAGAGTCAATGTTTGTGTAGCATCAGATATATTTGCCTGTTGAGTGAGGTGATTTAATTGTAGCTGGCGAGTAGTTGCAAATTAGTTTGTGTTTAGTATGGCCTCCCTTGTGTTTGGTGAGTCCTCTCATACTGGTTCTAAATTAGATGCCAGGTTGAAAGTGAGGTTAGCTCGTCTACAGTGGGAGGAGGAGCGTGAGCGAGATTTTCAGCTCAGGAGGGAGCTGGAGATCAGAAAGTTGGATGCAGACACAGCTTTCAGGATGCGTCAGCTAGAGCTGCAGACAGGTTCAGTGGGGTTCTCTTCGGGTACACAACCATTGTCAGGTTCTGATGCTCCTTTTGATGTTGGTAACAACATTCAGCTGGTTCCAGTATTTCGTGAGTCTGAAGTTGAGTCATACTTTGTTGTGTTTGAGCGCATTGCTGCTGCTTTGCACTGGCCCAAAGATGTGTGGGCCATA
Source organism: Trematomus bernacchii (assembly GCF_902827165.1). NCBI lineage: Eukaryota > Metazoa > Chordata > Actinopteri > Perciformes > Nototheniidae > Trematomus > Trematomus bernacchii. The sequence goes on along the minus strand of NW_022987708.1, from coordinate 2,111,166 downwards.
CTGTTACAGTGCAAGTTAGTTGGTAAGGCTCAGATGGTTTGCTCTTCTCTTCCTGTTGAAGATTGTATTGTGTACGAAAAAGTTAAATGCGCTATTCTCAAAGTGTATGAGCTTGTGCCTGAGGCTTATAGACAGCGTTTTCGTGGCCTAAAGAAAACACCTGGCCAAACTTTTGTAGACTTTGCAATGGAGAAGAGCAAGCTATTCAACGGATGGTGTAAGGCATCAAAGGCTGACTACTTAACTTCAGTTTGTGATCTCATAGTGCTGGAGGAGTTTAAAAACTGTGTCCCAGAACATACTGTTTTAAATGAACAAAAAATAACCTCCTTGCAGCAGGCTGCCACCATGGCGGATGAGCTGGTGTTAATGCACAGTGGTGTTTTGGCTCAGAGCGATTCTCCTCATCGTGTTGGTTTCCGGAAAGCTTGTAACAGGCGTGCCACACATGCTCACTCTGTTTCTCTTCCAGGACCCAAGAAAAAGAGATTGTGTTTCTTTTGTCTTGATCCTGGTCATCTAGTGGCAGAGTATGTAGCTCGGAAGAAGCAGGTGGCAGCTTCCAAGCGGTCTGTGGAAAAGCCAAGAGACCAGTGGTGAGTTGCAGTTAAGTTCTGCGTCCGTCTGTGACAGTGCTGTGGGTGTTCCCGTTTCTGAAGCGGTGGCTGTGGACCTGGCTCAGAGCGATGTGGATCTGTGTTCAGTGAGTGATGTGTGTATTCCGTGTGATGTGTGCGTTCCATGTGTTGCTCAGGTGTTGGCTGCTTCTGAGCGGTATAACGTGTGTTTTATGGGGGGGGGGGTGTTACGTGCCGTAGTGTTTGTGTGTGTCTCTCTCTCTCCCTCTGGTTGTCCCTAGGTGCAGCCTCTCCCCAGGTGCTCCCAATCCCCAATCAGGGCCTCCATATAGGACCTGAGGAAGGCTGCAGTCGCTCTCTCCTTCTCCTCTGGCTGCATGTGTGCAGCATGTCTCTGTCTCTGTGTGAGGCCTGTGTTTTTGTGAAGTGTTAGATGTGCTCCAGTTTGTTAGTGTATGGTTTATTTTGGTTTGCTTTGCAAGTTGGCTGGTGAGCCCTTTTTTTTATCCATTAAAACCTCACTTTGTGGCTTTATATCTCAGTTTCCTCTCCTTTTTTCTCTCTCCCGGTTATTTCATATGCTGTTACTTCCCTCTGGTTCCCCTAGCCCAGTAGGGAACGTAACAGATACATACAAGAAAGCCTGCCTCCAAAAACAAATGCTTATCTATGAATGAATTGCCCCTGAAACCGATTGGAGAAGGCAGCTGAAAAAAGGAACGTATTGAACATTGTTTTTAATATTTAGAAGCAAATGGTTTGAATAGAAATGTCTTCTCTTTAGGGTTAGAAACAGATTTATTGCCAAGTATGTTTACACATACGAGGAATTCACATTGGTGCATATGGAGCATACATAAAAACGAAGATAGATTCTAAGAAAAACAACAAAAAAATCCCAAAATTCATAAAAACTATTAAAAAGAAAAAAGATGATAACATTAAGATATCGAACATTATTTACATGAAATAAAGATATACTAAAACATTACGTACAGTATACTATGACAAAATACTAATAATAAAATTAAAATAAGTGCAGTATTAATATGAAAAGTGGAAATATGTGCATTAAGAGATGTAGTTTGTGTGCAAAAATAATTTGAGGGGTTTGTAGAACTGGCAATACTTAAAGGTTGCATGTCATGGCCATTTCTACTGATCATAATTCCATTGTTCAGGTCTAGAATAGATTTACATTGTTCAATGTTCCAAACTCACATTGGTTTCTCATACAGCATCTCTGTATAGTGTGTGTATTCACTCTCTGTCCTAAACGGCTTGTTGGAGCTCCTGCCCCCCCCCTCCCTGTGAGCCCACTGTGCTCTGATTGGTCAGCTCGCCCACTCTGTTCTAATGAGTCCACCACTGTTACAGCGGAACATCAGTGATTATGTCGTTAGCAACCAGAAAATGACACCAGCAATGACAAACATATGAGAATGCTGCGTGGGGTCTGGGTGCCGTGTTGGCGGGACGTTGCGCGGCTCGCTGCTCCGCCCTTTGAGGCTCGAGGAGCGGACAGTGTGAGCTGGATTACTGGTGTCCTTTCCTGGTTACTGCGTGGGGTCTGCGAGACAGCGAGACACCGCGGAATCTCCGGGCTGTGAGTGTGTGTGTGTGTGCGGAGATCCGCGGAGCCGTGGCTGAGAAAAGATAAGGCTGAGTGTGTGTGTGTGTGTGAGGAGCTCCGTGGATTGGTCCATTTGGACCTGGGTATCGTTACGTCCCTATACTAAACAATGGAAAAAGAGAAATCTCCAACGAGGCGTTCTGGGGCAGCATAGACAGGTCTTTTCTGTGTTAGAGTTTTACTCGCTACAGGGTGTACTTTGAGGGTCTGTGACTCTGCAGACCGTTTACATGCAGAAAAAGCTACATAACACACAAGGGGACGGGTAATAACCGGAAAAGCATGACATGGGACCTTTAAATCAAATAAATATGAACCGTATGATAGATGTACATACCGTACATGGAAATTTAAACTGCCTCTCAGTAGGAAGTTCACGTTTCCCAGTTTGAGATGGTTACTGGAGACTATAACAGACCCTAACTGTTATGCTGAAAACCAACTAGGAATGGGATTTGGAAAAATGCCTCATTTTGAGTTCTAAAACGATCAGCCCTCCTTCTTGAGAAGCACTTGTGAGGATAGAAGAATACTACTCACACAGAACTCCAGGCACAATTCAAAACAGAGTCCTTCAAAGCTGAGGAACTCAAGTCTAGCTTTAGGGTACTTAAAAAGTTTCTCTCTTTTGCAGCTGCTGGCAGAGGCAAACTTCTCACGTTAAAGGCTGAATTTTCTTTTTTTCTTCAGTGACAGGTTGTTCCAATTTACGTCAAAGGGTTTCTGAAGAACTTCTGTGCAAAAAAAATACTTTTTAAGATGAGACAGAAATGTGTTTTGGCATGCTGAGAAAATCTACGAGCTTCAAGATTAATAAAGAAAACTGTTTATGATATGAGCATGTTTAAATCATAAAAGGTCATACGTGCAGAACATTTTCTTGAAGGAAATGGTGCATCTGTATCACATGAAGGTGAATTACAGGAATAAATGTCACAATCAAAACAAACACAACATGAGACAAGGCATCGTCAGCTGATTTAGGTAATACTTTTTATTTATCAAACTGTATTTTTTTAAAGTTATGAGCTGTTGGATTCTCATTAAGGTGTCAAAATGTTTTATAAATTATTCACAAACTCATATTGTTAATGGTAGTGACATAAAGCACATAGTATTCATTTACATGTTTTATGAGCTGTAATTGTTCTTTTAGTCGAACAACATAATCACCTTTTCATCATATATGAGATCAGCTGCATGTCACAATATCAGAATCAGAAACAGGTTTATTACCAGGTAGGTTTACACGTTCGAGGAATTTGACTTGGTGTCGTGGTGCATACATAAAAGTAAAACAAGAATTAAAAACACAGGTAGAGAACTAGAAAAATATTTAAAATTATAAAAAAAGATAGTAAAATATAACAGTATTTACATTGCAATGGAATGGAATAAAGAGGAATAAAATATGGAATACAAATGGGCAGCATTAAAAAAAAAGAAAACAGATATTGTTGTACATTGTGTGCATTAATGTAATGCATAGAGTCTATGATGTGGCTGAGGTAAAGTGTCAGTGGGGGGGCCTGGCCTTGTTGATGAGGCCGGTAGCGGAGGGGAAGAAACTGTTCAGGTGGCGAGAGGTTTTGGTCCTGATGGAGCGCAGCCTCCTGCCAGAGGGGAGGGGGGTGAACAGTTTGTGTCCAGGGTGGGAGGGGTCGGCCACTATCTTCCCTGCCGGCGGGCAGGGAAGATAGTGGCCGACAGATAGGGTCCTGGAGGCGTGCAGGTGGTGGAGGGATGACACGCTGCAGCCTGCCCTTATCCTTGGCTGTGGCTGCGGCGTACCAGATGGTGATGGAGGAGCAGAAGATGGACTCGATGATGGAGGTGTAGAAGTTCACCATCATTGTCTTTGGCAGGTTGAATTTCTTCAGCTGCCTCAGGAAGAACATCCTCTGCTGTGCTTTTTTGATGAGGGAGCAGATGTTCTGCTCCCATTTGAGGTCCTGGGCGATGATGGTGCCCAGGAAGTGGAAAGACTCCATAGCAGTGACTGGGGAGTCACACAGAGTGGTGGGGCTGCGTTCTTCCTGAAGTCCACAACCATCTCCACTGTCTTGAGAGTGTTGAGCTCCAGGTGGTTTTCCCCACACCAGGTCACCAGATGGTCCATCTCCCACCTGTAGGCAGACTCGTCCCCACCAGAGATGAGTCCAATGAGGGTGGTGCCGTCTGCGAACTTCAGGAGCTTGACAGACTGGTGACTGGAGGTGCAGCTGTTGGTGTACAGGGAGAAGAGCAGAGGGGAAAGAACGCAGCCTTGAGGGGAACCGGTGCTGATGGTCTGGGGGTCAGAGACGTGTTTCCCCAGCCTCACATGCTGCTTCCTGTCAGACAGGAAGTCTGTGATCCACCTGCAGGTGGAGTCGGGCACGTGCAGCTGGGAGAGCTTGTCCTGCAGCAGAGCCGGGATGATGGTGTTGAAGGCGGAGCTGAAGTCCACAAACAGGGTCCTGGCGTAGTTTCCTGGTGTGTCCAGGTGCTGGAGGAGGAAGTGAAGGGCCATGTTGACAGCGTCGTCCACAGACCTGTTGGCTCTGTAGGCAAACTGCATGAGGTCCAGGAGGGGGTCTGTGATGGATTTGATGTGGGACAGGACAAGGGGCTCAAAGGACTTCATAACCACAGAGTTCAGGCGACGGGTCTGTAGTCATTTAATCCTGTGATCCTTGTTTTCTTGGGAACCGGGATGATGGTGGAGGTTTTGAAGCATGCTGGGACGTGGCATGTCTCCAGTGAGGTGTTAAATATGTCAGTAAACACCGAAGACAGCTGATCAGCACAGAGCTTTTTTTGCGAACCTTTTCACCCCTTTTTAGTCTCTGCTAGAGAGCAAGGACTTTCCTGGGGAGAAAAAGTTTCCAATTTCGGATTGGCTGGGCGAATTGCAAACCACGCCCCGTAAAACTCATTTTATTTGCTCGTATTAGCATTATTAGCATTAGCATTAACCCAGCACACCAACGGAGAGAGAATAACTTATGGCAACACAAAAGAAAACATGGGAGCGGTGGAGTGATGAGGAGGTGTCGGCGCTTCTGGCGATTTACTCTGAAGACTTCAGTAGAAGCTGCTGGGAGTCTTCCCAGCAGCTTCTACTGAAGCCAGTCCCCAACTCCAGGGCCTTCCGGCCGGGGACTTTGGGTGGCAGTATACGCCGTGAAGTTGTTTACGGCCTGCCAGTAAACCCAAAGCAGAAGAAGAATAAGTGACGTCAGCGGCTCCCTCAGAGACTTATTCCAGTGTGAACGCGATTTACTAGATAGTTCCAGTAAATAAATGTTCCGGGGAAAAGTTCCGGGAACTATTCCTGGGAAAAGTACTTGGTGTGAAAGCGCCTTTTGTCTTCGTAGCGGCAGTAAAACGGATTCAGGTAATTTGCAAGGCATCGGTCGTTCATGGAGAGTGAGGCTTTTGGCTTGTGGTTTAAGCTTATAAATGATTGTATCCCAATTACTAGTTCTCATAGACTTTTTGTATTGATTTATCTACTGTGTATAAGTTGTGTTTGGTTGCAAGGCCAGTTGAATTTAAATTTGGAATATGCTGGTCACTGAATGTTGAAGGTATTTTAATATTTTATTAATATAATTGGTCCATTTCACCAAACAGGTAGACATCTTAAAGGGGCCCCGTTATGCTCATTTTCAGGTTCATATTTGTATTATGTTCCTCTACTGTGACATGTTTCCATGCTTTAATGCTCAAAAAGTTCTTTATCTTTCTGCCTGTGCTGCAGCACCTCTTTTCACCCTCTGTCTGAAACCAGAGCCCAGTCTGCTCTGATTGGTTAGTTACCGACTCTGTTTTGATTGGTCAACTGCTAAGAGATGTCCTGCCCCTTAGCGATAGCTAATAGAAGTGTGAGTTTTACATGGTGATGTCACTATGTTACGAAAGTAACCAAAGTATTCCAATGGATGCGTTTCAGGCAGGGGCGGGGGTCGGTAGCGTGGGAGAGAAACTCCTCTGGAGGGAACACAGGGATTTCAGCCTTAGCAGACCACTTTAAACAGTCTATTGGAAAGGAAAAACCCCAAAGAGCACAATAAGCCCCCTCTAAATGACACATGGGTTGGGAGGATATTGTGAGTGTAATCGTACCTGATCTCTGGCAGTCTACATGTTGCATCTGCATGCGGTCCATGCTGGGCCCTGGTTCCTGAAGCTCCTCCTTATCCAGGTCCCAGTCCAGATCCAGACCTCCAGAGCAGTGCAGACCTTCACCGACCATTGGACCACTCTGGGCGTCACACACCTTCCTGTATGCCATGTAGTGACCTGGATTTCAAATCACACACAGTTTCCAGATTTCTTTAATTTCTTTACTTATCCAACCCAGTCTCACGGCATTTCGTGTTATAGTCACAACATTTAATCTATTGATTCGTGTTCACCAACACGATTTTCCCCTTTTTTTCGTGTCACACAAAACAATTTTAAAAGCACTGTATTTCTATTGGTAGTGTGTTTCGTGCCTGCACCACATATTTTGTCCGGTCGGGTCTTGGAAGACCGGAAGCTGTGTGGTTCATAAAAACATGTTCTTACTCAATATCAAGCCACGATCATTGTTTTTATTTTACATTGTATAATGTCTGACTTTTTTTGCCGTCCGTGAGGAAAATAAATGGGGCTCAGAATAATGAAATCTGTATTATTTAAATATTTTTTTCCTTCTAATTTGTTAATTCTTTTCTAACAAAAACACACAATTATCCTTGTTTTTATTTATTTGTTTAATTCTATAATGTCAGGCTTTTTTGCCGTCCGTCAGGAACTGAATTTCAAAATAAAGTCATTAATAATATTATGTATGAAATTATTTTGTCTATTAACTAGAGCGCCGGGTCATATTATGACCGTCTTTTCTATGTTGCTGTGGGGTTTTTGCATCGGTTTGGGGTTTAAAATAGCTTGGGTTCATGTTCATTTACAAACTCTTCAACTAGAACCCTAGTTATATTTAAAAACATTTTAGAAGGCCTCACAAAATACTTTAATGTAAATTAAAATTAAAATGTAAAGGAATGTGTGTATAACAAAATACATCCGTCATAAACAATACCGGAAACAGACGTAGGCCTATATATGGGACATTTCGAGCGTCATTGTGATACTGAACTGATTACCCAAGATCCTCAGCTATGGTTGAAGCTTGGTGATTGGATATTTTAGCCCCATGTGTTACGCGATATGAAATCCGAAAACATTTAAAAAACGAAGGAAAATAATACTTTATTCCGAGTGTGCTTGCTTTTCTCTTTGAAAGTCATCACATAACGGCATTGTAATACACGCAGTGGCGTAACTATCGACGGTGCAGCCGGTGCAACGCAACGGTGCACAGCTGATAGAAAGGGACTTGTAGTTTTTAAAGATATTACTGATTTTCTTTGAATATAAGAATGTAAATACTGAGTTGAGAGAATAGTCAGGGGTTTTGGGTGATGGGAGACACATCTATGGAATCAGAATTTCAATAGCATACCGTTAAATGACGGATATACCTTTCTGTCTGTGATGTTTTACAAATCAGATATTAATGTGTAGAAGTAAAACATGTGAAATAATATAGCAATATCCTGTAAAAATATGTGAAAACATGAATAAAACTACACATCTTCAGATGTTATACATACATAAGTGTCCTACACTAATAATACAAAGTTATTATGGCATTGTATGCTGTGTGTACCTTATTTGTAACATCTTCAGAAACTATCTTTCCAACTCCTCAACAGTTGCCTGTCTTTGAATGTTACAGGTGTATACAGGTTCATGGTACAATGCATAAGCTTCAAATCGAGAGAGATTGGGCCTCACACCTGAAACTGTATTTTTCTTTACCGTTCTGTTTTAATTTCACAATAAAGTTAATAGTAATTATGTTTGATATTATTATGTTTTATTAACTAGACCACTGGATCATGTTAAGACTATATTTTCTGTCGGTTTGGTGTTACAAATATCAAAACAATATATGTGTGGATAACAAAATACATCCGACATAAACTATACTTATACTGGAAAGTATAATTTATTGTGTTAACACTCTAAACTTGACACCAGCTAGTGGTTAATGCACATTATTGCATTTGTTTTGTTGAATATGTTATATTTGATGAAAAAGATATTAAGAGTACATACATAGGGGTAAAGTAGAAGGTCAATGATAGAAATATAGAATAGAAAAAATCAAGAAGATACTGTCAGTGACCTCTACAATAAAACAGTTTAGTGCCAAAGATATTAACTAATTAACCTTTATTTAAAAAATTAAAGAATACTTTAGGTTAAAGGTGGGGTAGGTAATTTTGGAGAAACCAGCTCGAGTGCGCTAGAATTTGAAACACAGCCGGAAAAAATCTGCCACTTCCTTACAGAGCCCCTCCTCCAACACACACGAACGCGCACATGACCAATGAGGGCACAAGATAAGTTTGTGCACAGATGGAAGGCTGACAGGCAGGTAGGCCATCCAGTTATTTTAGCCGGGCCGGCTAAAATGATTGGTCGTGCTTTTTACAGTACTACGGCTTCCACAGATGACATTTTTGTATGGATTTTTTGTCAAAGCACTTAAGATATTCATTGCTATCGGGATGTTAAGAGCATTCCATGGAATATAACAAAAAGTGTATCTCGAGCCGGTTTCTCAAACTTACCTACCCCACCTTTAAGGTCTTCTTTTAAATAAGAAAAAAGCTTTGGGGGTATCTACAGATAAATATTAAGCCTGACAAAGTACTTAACGTCTAATATATTATATTACATAGTTTGTTTTGGGACTTGACAATCCATTTTCCTGCAATGTTAACTATGTTGAAGCACTTATTTTAACTGATGTTATACATATTAATTATACTCTTATAAGATGTATGTAAATAGTATAAGAAATGTGCAGAATATGACAGTTTAATGGTGGAGGTCTACACACATATTGATAGATGTCTTGTAATGCACTGTTGAGGAACCTGTGACCCAAGTTTTTCATTCATTGCATAACTACACCGTAGTTGTGTATATGATATGTCAATAAACCTTAGAAAATCTTGAAATCTTGAAAGGGATGTACAAAATAGCTATTATATACAGTCTTTAATTAACTATTAGTAGAGAATAACGAGTTAGTCATATACTTTATAGGGATCTGCAGATAAATGTTTAGTCTTTTCAAGCACCAACTATCAAATATCTCGCCTGATTGTTGGCACTTAACAATCACCTTCCCTGAATTTTACTCAGGTGTAACTAAAGTCTGATTTAAGGGTTGTTTTTATTTCACATCATTAATCAGAATCTGCAAAGTAACTAAAATAAATCCAGTGGTGTAAAAATACCAAGTTAAACTCTGAATTGTAGTGGAGTAGAATTACAAAGTAACAATACATTGCATGTTTTACATGCTGCTCTAACAAAAACATTTCCCAACTTGGGATCAATAAAGTATATCGTATCTTATCTTATCTTATCTTAAGATGATTGATGACTACTGCCATATTTGCAAAATTGGCCTCTGAACCTTGACAAGTGCATGTTTCAGGCTTATCAATTAACAACAGGAGGGGTCACAGACATAAGACCAGCTATTAAATAAAGCTCTTCTGACCTTAGCTATCATGTGGGTATATGAATGCTGCCCATTATGGACACAAGCAATTTTCACCCATTTATTAATTATATGTTTTAAATTTGATAACACCAATGTGTTTCCCATCCTCTAAACCTCCAGGGGTGTACACAGTTTAATACTGGCAACTTCTAATTATGGGAAATACGAAAACGTCGTTTAAAACTACAATTCCCAGTAGAGACGTGCCATCGAACATGTTGCGAAATACACAGATAGCCAGCATGTGTAGTTCTGGGGGGGAGGGGGTGGACTCGTTCAAATCCTGTTTTGGATAGCCTGCCGTGGCTTTGGATAGCCTGCCGTGGCTTCATTCTATGAAGGGGAAAAACACAAAACCATTGTACACAATTTAAACCAATCAACGTTGTGTAATTAACAAGGATAAACTGATGTTTTTTTTTTAGTACTGCAGATATCACTGTAAAATAATTTGACAGTGAGGGGAAATACTTCCGGTTTTATTATGAAAACTTTGAAACCGGAAATACTGTTTTCACCCCGTGAGGGTTGACGCTAACTTGACATGGGCGCTGGTCAATAGAAATTAATAGAGGGAAAGACGTAGTATATTCACGTTCTCAGGGCGAGACCTCAAATAATCTTCGTAATATCTATCAAACTATAGATCCTACAAATCTACTAGACGTAGATTTTAAAAGTACAATATACACTTCTCGCTAGAGATCTAACCAAAAAGCATTTTAATGGCCAAACTATCCTACAGTTTAAGATTTTCCAGAGATGGTTATTTGTGAATACACGACCCACCGGAGCGTTTGCAATCAACGGGAGCATCAGCCCATATGCCGCAAATTGTTGTTTCTTACACGACCACTAGAGGTCGAAAACTTTAAAACGTGATTATAGGTCGTAATAAGCTGCTTGAACAATCGACCTATTTGGTCGTTTTTTGGAGGACAGGCTGCTATTATCAACGTTCAGGGAGCTCTATCGCATAAACACCATATCCCAACGTGCATTGCGGCTAAAACATCCAATCACTGAGCTTCAACCATAGCTGAGGATCTTGGGTAATCAGTTCAGTGGGTGTGTATCGCAATGACCCTCGATATGTCCAATATATAGGCCTACGTCTGTTTCTGGTATTGTTTATGACTTCACATTTTAATTTTGATTTACATTAAAGTATTTTGTGAGGCCTTCTAAAATGTTTTTAAATATAACTAGGGTTCTAGTTGAAGAGTTTGTAAATGAACATTAACCCAAGCTGTTGCCTGGCAACGCAATTCTGTTGATAGTTATGGCTGATAAGGCTTATTACTTATTACTGTTTTGATATTTTAAACCCCAAACCGATGCAAAAACCCCACAGCAACGGTCATAACCCGGCGCTCTAGTTAATAGTCAAAATAATTTCATACATAATATTATTAATGACTTTATTTTGAAATTCAGTTCCTGACGGATGGCAAAAAAGCCTGACATTATAGAATTAAACAAATAAATAAAAACAAGGATAATTGTGTGTTATTGTTAAATTGCACTATAATAGTCGCAAGGAACGTTGATCAGAGGATCAAATATATCTGCATATTTTTATACTTAATATATACACTTTTTCTTTATTTGTTATGACTTTTAATCATGCAGCATTATATTTAAAAGCAGATTCTTAAAAAGAACTTCAGTATAGACCCAGTACAAGTGGATTGTTTTGTCTCCAACTCGACAATTTAAAATACACCAAAACGTGGGGTTACGTATTGTAACCCTAGTTATATAAGCACAGGCGGACTGGACTTTATGGGTACTACTCTCTATCATGCTGTGCGTGCTTTCACCTACTGAGTTACGTAAACGTAGCCAGCCAATCGGGGCGAGCCTACCTGAATGCGCGCGCAGGCCCACAGTATATAAGGCGGCTACACCCCCCGCCCATTATCCTACACACTCTTCAGCGAGCGGACTAGGAAAGACAGGGCCCCCAAGTAGAGGGCTCCGCCTGTGCTTATATAACTAGGGTTACAATACGTAACCCCCCGTTATATTTCACACAGGCTCCGCCCTCTACTGGACTCTATGGGTACAGTGGGCGGAGCCCCGATGTATACACGCCCTGTCGTCCAACAACATCGACCCACCACACCGTCCCTGACCGGCTTTTGGCTAACATCCACTGCATCCCCACTTTCTACCATCCGGTTGTAACCGTGGAGAAGTCGGGGCCGCACTTGGATAAGGCACACTCACACACGCTTACCTCGTGTAGAGTGTGCATGGAAAAAGATCTGTGCGGAGAATCCGTCTGGAGCTTACCGCGCACCATGTTCCCCCCGGTCCCCCAGGAGCATGGGAAAAACACAAGTGCCTTATGCCCCGGGGGGGGGGGGGGGGGGCAGATAACTACTGACCCACAGCCACCCCCTCTCTCACCAGTCATGCGTTGCCTCGGCAAGCACAGACGACGAGAAGGAGCCAGACATGTCCAGGAGATAAACGTTATGAAGGGGCCTGGCGTAGACCGCCGTGCATATATCTTCTACACTCACGCCGATGAATAAGGCTGTTGACACAGCCATAGCCTGTAGAATGTGCACGGACCCCAGTGGGGAGGGCTCTCCCCACCCGTCCATAGGCATGTGTAATGCACCCGCATAGCCATCCTGTTAGGCGCTTCTTTGAGAGGGCTTTTCCAGCCACACCATCCCCAAATCACACAAACAGTTGTTCAGTGCGCCTAATGGCAGCCGTGCACTCTACATAGCATGCTAGCGCACGCACTGGGCAGAGGAGGTGCAACTTAGCCTCCCTGGCCCCAATATGGAGTGGAAGATTAAAGCCACTTAACTGAATAGCCATTGATCTGAATTAACTTCTTATACTCTTAGGAGTAAAGGAGGGGTTCGGCCTGAGTGTTGCCCCGCTACGGTCACCCTGCCTCCAAATCCCTCATGGCAGGACGAAATGGCTGCTGCATACACCTTAATTGTGGAATGAGCCAGCCCCCTGTCCACCAGTATCTGTAAGTAGGTAAGAATAGAGCCCAGCGTGCACGACAGAGGCTCTAGACTCCTTCCTTCACACCATCGCCGGAATCCCGCCCACTTTGGCTGTGGTGGATTCTGCTCTTGCTGCTTGGATAGTCTGAATAACGTTATCAGACAGCCCCACCTGTCTCAGCCTGTCCCTCTCAGGAGCCAAGCCTGGAGAGGTTGGCCCAGAGTGGGTAACGCCCCTATTGCACCTGCTTCCTGAGATAGCGCTCCCCAGACCTGAGGAATCACCCAGGGCTGGCCCACCATCATCTGTGTTACCCCCGCGTACCACGGCGCCAGGCGGCGATCTGGGGCCACCAGGATGATTGACAGCTGTTCCCGCCTCACGCTCTCCAGGAGGGGGGGGATACGGTGCAGCGGTGGAAAGGCATAAAGCAGCTTTCTTGGCCATGGCTCGTGTGCAAATGCGTCGACCCCCAAGGGCGGGTTGTCCCACCGAGCCAGGGAGAACCACAGGGCACAGTGGCTGTTGCGCCGATTGGCGAACAGGTCCACCTCTGCTCTCCCGAACTGAGTCCAGACCTGCTCCACCACCTCCGGATGAAGCCTCCACTCGTCTGGCAGGGGTCCGCCTCTTGACATGAGGTCGGCCCACTCGTTCTCCCGTCCCGGGATGTGCAGGGCCCTTAGAGACAACACAATCTGTGAAACCCACAGCCACAGGTTCTCTGCTGCAGTCAACAAGGCTATTGAGCGGACTCCGCCCTGCCTGTTGATGTACGCCACTGTGGTGCGGTTGTCGCTCCTTACTAGCACATGTTTGCCCTGTATTAAGGGTTTGAAGTGCTGTAGGACCAGCATCACTGCTTGCAGCTCCAGGAGGTTGCTGTGCCGCGCCTCTGCCAGAGGCCAGCAACCACCCACAGCTCTCTCTAGGCACGTCCCCCCCCAACCTGTCACTGAAGCGTCTGTGAAGACTGTGATATAGGAGGTTACCTGCCCCAGTGGAGCTCCCCTCCGCAGATTCTCTGGGGATCCCCAGAATCGGAGGTTGCTCTCTACTGAGGGGGGGATGGTCACCAGACGCCGTTTGTGTCTTTTGAGATCTAAACGAAGGCCGATAAACCACCTCTGCGACGTGCATGCAGGAGTCCGAGTGGCACTACGGAGTGAGCAGCCGTCATGAGACCCAAAGTCTGCATGATGGTCAAAGCTGTCACCATCGCCCCCTGACGCAGCCTGCAGACCGCCCGTAACAGGGACGCCTGTCTGCTTTCTGTCAGGGTGGCCCGTAGCCTGCCTGCATCGAGCATCACCCCCAGATATTCTACCTGCTGGTGAGGTATGGGGGAGCTCTTCTTCCAATTGATCGCAAAACCTAACTTGGTTAGGTGAAGGATCAACTGGGCTGTGTGAAACATTGCCCATTCCCTGGACCTGGCCATGACTATGAGGTCGTCCAGATAAAAGAACACCCTCATGCCATGGTCGCGCAGCGGTTGCAGCGCCGTGGCCACACATTTGCTGAACGTGCGTGGGGATAGGGAGTAGCCGAACGGCAGTCTGTTGTACTCGTAGGCTACCCGCTGGAAGGCAAAACGCAAATACTTTCTGTGCTTTGGAGCAATTTCGACACGAAAGTGAGCGTCCTTCAGGTCGATGGTTGTAAACCAATCGCCTGGCTGCACCAGTCCCAGTAACTGTTTCATAGTCAACATATGGAACTTTTTGCATGCAATGTGCCAGTTCAGGCCTCAAAGATCCAGAATGGGCCTGAATTCTCCTGTTTTCTTGGGAACCAGAAAGTACAGGGAATAGTGCCCCTTCTCTCTGTTTTGAGAGTGCACAACAGACACCGCCTGTTTCTGCAACAGGGCCTGAACCTCTGCTGAGAGGAAACCTATCTCCTCTTGGGATGACAGATTTGCCTCTCTTATGCCTCTGAATGGAGGAGGGACGCTGCAAAACTGGAGTGAATAACCCAGTCTCAGTGTCCTGTCCATCCACTCTGTTAACACACAACTGATTTTCCATTCCCCATAACATTGTGTTAGGGGATGTGCAATCAGCTGCGGAGCTGCAGCTATGAAGCTGTGATACTCTCTGGTGGTCCATTCCGCCGTCAAACCCTCCATAAAAGGAAGTTTGACCCATGGGGGGCTGACACAGAAAGGGCCGTTTTTCAATAATGCAGTTTTCACTCTGAGAAAAAAACGATTTTCCACTGAGGTCCCTGAACGCACCACAGCATGCTCCCGTGAGAGCGCGCGCTCCGCCATAATGCTGTTTTCTCTCAGAGAGAAAGAGGCATTAAACGGAGCTTTTACACTAGGCGCGATGTGTTTTCTAACAACCTCACGCCGCTCATAATTCCCCTGTACTTGCATAGCATTCTGATAGTGCTTCCTGCGGTTTATCACACACGCGCGCCCGCTGGTTGCTTCCTGTACTGGAATTACAACTGGGGCGGCGAGGGGGGATTGTGGAAAGGAATAAATCACAAACTGGAATTTATGCAATTATTTTTATTTACACACACAGATGGATCATACACAGAGGAGGCAGGATTCATCCTTGCGTCCTGGGTGGAGAGAGCCCTCTCCGCCGGGACGCTGCCTCCCCCCGCCCGTCAACTCCGAGCGGGCGGCGCACCCCAGCCCGCGGTCCTCTGCTGACGCAGGACCTGGGCAGGGGCTCTGCGGGATCGCCCAGCCTGGCCTCGTGGGGCCCTCTGGTACCGCCGCGCAGAACTGGGCGGGTGAGCAGGAGAGGCAGCGGGAGCTATGGGTGCTCCGGCCCTACGCCTGTCTCTCCTCCTCACTGTCGGCCCGTGCTCGCCCCGCTGAGGGAGAGCCAGCGGCAGCATCTGGCTGAGCTGCTCTCTCTCCTCCTCCAAGCGGCGAAAGCGCTGTGTTACCGCGGTAACGGACCCGAAGAGCCCTGCCGTGGATATGGGGGCTCCCAGGAGATCGTCACGGTCCGATCTTGCCAGTGCCGTGAGTCCCAACCACACATGGCGTGACCCCACTGTGGCTAGGGATATCACGCGTCCAGCTGCAGCCGCCACACCGTTAACCAGATTATTAATCTGTCCGATCCAGTGGTCCGCATAATCGCCCGGGTCGTCCTGTGACGAGGAGGCGGAGGCTTCCTGTTGAGGGGTAATTAACACGTGCCTGCCGGAAATGGTCCAGGCGATGCTGCCGTCGGAGCCGCGGGAGCGCCCGACAGGCACTGCAGGTCGGGGAATGTCCGCCACCCTCCATGGCGTGGTCGGCCCCCAGACATTCAAAGCAAAGCCGATGTGGATCCGCGCCCGCGATCAAACCAGGGCAGGTGGGGCATGGACGAGCTTCCAATAACGGTGAGTCCATTTTCGTTCTAATTAGTGATGTGTCGGTCGTGAACGAGCCGGCTCAAAGAGCCGGCTCTTTTAAGTGAACGACGGGAGCTGGCTCACACCCGCGAACGAGCCGTTTTTTTGTTTTTGTTATTTTTTGTTAAGTAATACAAGACAGAATGATATGATGATCTCCGCGCTACAGCTGCTCCATGCATGCATGCAGTGACATGTAATATCCAAGGATTAGAGACTGTTGGATGCTGCTGTTTTGAGCATTGCAATACATTTATTTGTATTATGTTTTTTTATGATTAGAGACGGTTGGATGCTGCTGTACTGAGCATTGCAATATATTTATTTTCACTATGTTATTTATTTATGATTATCCTTGGGCTCAGCAAAGATTTGATGTCAGCTGTTGCTGTCTTTTTTTCTATAGTTAATACTGAAATAGAGCCCGGCTGTTTTGTCAGGGCCTTTTCTTTAAATATAATTTTAAAATGTCGATACAGTAGCCCCTTTTTTTAAATGTCTATGCTTAAGTTTTTATAGGTGTTGCTATCTGTGTAGCGTGGTTCTACAAGCAAGTCTGTGCATTCATTGGGTGGTATCAGAGAGATACAAGGGTCTGTAAATGCAATAAAAACAATTGGCCACAGCAAATAATTGATATTAAACATGTAATTTTTACTTTTGAATACTTCAGTACAAAGGATGTATTGAATAATTTAAGTGATATGTGTACACATATAAATCATTAGTCAAAACAGGGCTACATTTGATTGAATTATAAAAGGTATAATATGTGGTAAACTGAAGAGCCGTTTGGGAGCCGAAAGAGCCGGCTCTTCTTGGTGAGCCGAGCCAAATGATCCGGCTCACCAAGAAGAGCCGGAATTCCCATCACTAGTTCTAATCTTCGTTCGTTTAACTCTCATTCGGTTGTCAGCTCGTCTGAAGAGAAAAAGGATAATGGGCGGGGGGTGTAGCCGCCTTATATACTGTGGGCCTGTGCGCGCATTCAGGTAGGCTCGCCCCGATTGGCTGGCTACGTTTACGTAACTCAGTAGGTGAAAGCACGCACAGCATGATAGAGAGTAGTACCCATAGAGTCCAGTAGAGGGCGGAGCCTGTGTGAAATATAACCTTCAGATATTTAAGCAATAGCTCACGACAGGCCGTGGTATATGGTGTTCGCGTCGGGCCGAACAACGGCCCTTAGCTGTGATATAATGACCATATCACGGCCTGAAGTGAGCTATTGCTTTTATAAGACGGTTACTAAGTATGGCAATATGAAAGAAAAATACACACTCCAATTTAAATAGTTTTTATTAGTAAATAATGATGTTCAAAATAAAATAGTCCCTCCGTTGCCTTCTGCACAAAAAAAAAAAACATGGCGAGGTGGTTGCTATGCAACAACACTAACAGCTAGCGAACATATTAGACAGACAGCGTTGATCGATTATTTGGCAATTTATTTACATTAATTTGTATGTTGCCGTTTATTGTGCACCCACTGAAAAACTGTCCAGCATCAGTATCAGGCTTACGTGGTTACTTGTATAGGTTGAGGTTGATCTAGGCTGTTGCTTGGCGTGGCGAGAATATTGCTCCACTTTCTCCGGTCCCCGAGATTCGGCTTCCAGTAGCTCTGGAGAGAGCTTTCGCACCTGTGGCCACTAACGGTCATCATTTCTCTGCTTTCAAGACCCGCATCAGAAAGCTTTTGAATGGTGGTACTTTTCCAGTTGGTCTACCTGCTCTTCACGTAGCTCTGCATGTCGTCGTTTAGGTGCTTTTTTTTCTGGAGATAGGCACTGCTCAATCCACTCCTCCATAGTAAGGCCACCCCGGAGGTCGAAGTTAACCTTAAATGTTTCCATCTTAAGCTTTGTTAGTTAGTTAGTTTCGTAACGGACGTAATGTAACAGTTCTAACGGTTGTAGCTTTTTCTCAGACGCGGAGGGATACTGACTTGTGAAAAGTAACTACAATTCTACCCGTGATATACGATCATTATATCACTGCTAAGAACCATTCAGATTGCTTCATTTGACTTTTTTTTCTTCTTCTTTTTATTAGTGCAAATGCTGTCCCACTATTGTTCTTCAAATCTTTATTCTTCCGAAACTTTGTCCGCTAACTACTTCAGCATACTTTCAGCTACAGAAACCATTCAAATATTAAAATGTTCAGCTCCTTCACATGTCCATGTGTGCTATGACTTTTCTTGTTTATGACATTTATACTTTTTAAAATATTCAGCTTTTTATTTTTATTTTCTTTACAATATAACTCAATGGGAGGAACCTTCAAATCCTCTTTTAGCTACACCGTGTGCCAAATGCTACTCCTTCCACATACTTTCAGCTAGAGACTTCATTCCAACTTTAAAACGATCACAAGACATTCAGCTATAAAACTGATTCTTCAGAATTTTGATATTGTTTATACTTTTTGAGATATTTAACTTAGATTGGAGCTTGGTAAAGAGGCCTTCTTCAGATTTTAACATTAGTGTGTATTGCGCAGCTCGTTAAGGCTTAGAGTGCGTGATGTCACAGCAACAGTGGAGGAGAGCTTGAAAAATATATCACACATTATTGGTGACGTATGGTTTTAGTTCAAAAGTTTGCATTTAAAATATTCTGCTGCTTTTCAAAGCATTTTTACTTTATTTTCTCTTCTTAATACACATTAATTCACTTCTACTTACATTTAATATCTAACTCCTTCAGCCTACTTTCAGCTACAGAAACCAATCAACTATTACATTATTCAGCTATTTCAGGACATTGAGGCTATACATTTTGTTGTTTATACCTTTTTTAAACCTTTTATTTTAAATATTAAGCTTCTTCACTATTTTTCCTACTCTTCCAGTTTAACATTTCACTTTCAAGTTTTCAACAAAGTCATTGCAATGCATTTGAGCTGTAACAATTTTGATTCAAATAATTTCACTTTTCTGCATTTCTCCGCTAAGTTCAGCAACACACTTATTTGGTTTTTGTAGCTAAAAGCAGCTACCATTCAGCTAATAAAATATTCAGCTTATTCTGCATTTTCAGCTAAATTCAGCAACAAATGTACATAGTTTACAGCATTCGCACGCATTTTCAGCAGGAAATGCATTTTCTAGTTTCAAGTTTTTCTTCAGAGTGTCAGATAAGGTCTGCACTCCTCTTCAGCCCAGAGTTTGGTGAGCATCTCCTTGATGGTTGAGGGCTGTTCTTCCTGTTTTTCACGGACTGGATCTTCTGGCCCATCCTCTGCATCAGAGACTCTGCTGACAGCAGCTCCATGTCCTCTGACTCCCGCTGCTCCTGAAGGCTATCTCTCAGCTCAGATCCAAAGCTCAGGCTGGAAGGACGTGGACATCTCAGCTGTTCCAGTTCTTGCTGAAGAGCTGCGTTGTTCCTTCTCTCAAACTGGATCCTCTGGTAGAAATATTCCTGGTTGATGCTGTAAGCCACTTTGACCTGCTCGAATTCATGGTGGAGCTCCTTCTTCATGGTCCTTTTGATGTTGTTTCGAACCTCAGTGGCAATCTCGAAGGTCTTCATGCTCTCAGGGTCGCAGGTCCTCTTCAGGCTCTCAAATTCATCCCGTATGTCCTTCTCTTTGGTGATGGACAATTCATTCCATTTCGCCTTACGGGCTAGCTTCTGTTTAGCCTCCTCCAGTTGCCTGCGTGTTTCCTGTTCTTCGTTCAAGAACCTCTTTGTGAGGTTTTTCTCCCGGGCTAGCTCTCGTCTAGTCTCCTCCAGTTCTCTGCTGAGCTCCAGCCTGGGGTTAGACTCCCAGCTGTTAGCATTAGCAGGCTGGCGCATGAGCGTAGAGTGCTGCTCTCGATGTCTGTGCCTCACATGCTCCATCTCCTCTAGCTGGAAGATCTGCTGTGTGTAGTTCTGCTGAAAACGTATTACCTCTCTGAAGGAACATTATTTGTGCAGACTCAGAACCTGGGTCCTATTTGCAAACTAGGATGGAATGCCCTGTGATGTCATGCTGATGTCATGAGCAGATCAAACCATTTAGAACATATGATGTCATCGGTGCACTGCCAACCCTGACATCCCTATGTCTAATAATTGCAAAAAACGAGCGCTTTGATCAGCTCATGACATCACAGGGCAAATAGGACCCAGGTTCTGAGTCTGCACGAAACCTTTTCCTTCAGAGAGAGAGAACACATTTTCAGCAGAATGTGCTGGGGATGAATTTGAGAGCCTGAAGAGGACCTGCGACCCTGAGAGCATGAACACCTTCGAGATTGCCACTGAGGTTCGAAACAACATCAAAAGGACCATGAAGAAGGAGCTCCACCATGAATTCGAGCAGGTCAAAGTGGCTTACAGCATCAACCAGGAATATTTCTACCAGAGGATCCAGTTTGAGAGAAGGAACAACGCAGCTCTTCAGCAATAACTTGAACAGCTGAGAGTCAGAGGACATGGAGCTGCTGTCAGCAGAGTCTCTGATGCAGAGGATGGGCCAGAAGATCCAGTCCATGAAAAACTGAGGACAGGAAGAACAGCCCTCAACCATCAAGTAGCTGCTCACCAAACTCCGGGCTGAAGAGGAGTGCAGACCTCATCTGACACTCTGAAGAAAAGCTTGAAATAAAAAGAAGAAAAACATATATACATATATCTGAATGTTTTGGTGTATTTTAAATGTTCAAGTTGGAGACAAAACAATCCACTCATATTGGGTCTATACAGGAGTGGTTTTTGAAGAATCTGCTTTATAAATGTTTTGTATATTACATATAAAATCTGTGTCAATGCTGCATACTTTAAAGTTGTAACAAGTAAAGGATAGTTATGAAATCATTTAAAGATTACCTATTTGCCCTTGAAATGAATCACATAATAAAAAGTGTGTAGAATAATTTGTACCACATGTCAGAACTGTTTATACTCTTGTAAACTATTTGTTTCTTCTCAAATCTTTCCAAACCACGTTGGCTTACTTTTACACCTTCACTTTACATGAATGATAATAAAGTCCCCATGTCCTCAAACGAGTACTTCCTGATTAGCAGCGTCGTAGCTTGTTATTTTCTCTAAGAATGGTCAAATAGCTATCTATGGCCACTAGGGCTTCAGAAAACTTTTATATGCACCAAAAATGTAGCAACATGAATTCATAGCTTTGGGGGTGTTGTGAGTTTGTGTGAACTCGGAGGTGTTTGTGTGTGTAAAACCAGCTCTGGTTCAGTTCACCACAGCTTCTAAACAGCATCATTAAACCTCAGTGAAATGCATGAAAGTGTGTGTGTGTGTGTGTGTGTGGTGTGTGGTGTGTGTGGTGTGTGTGTGTGTGTGTGTGTGTGTGTGTGTGTGTGTGTGTGTGTGTGTGTGTGTGTGTGTGTGTGTGTGGTTTCGGTCTGGAGATCAGCTGTATAAAACCTCCCAGCTTGTGTTTTGGTATGTCATCAAGTTTAACTGTCCCTTTAACATGCTTCATAATTAAAAACGCACCCAATCTATTACTGCTTGGGGTAAAAAGAAATAGGTAAAGGAAAAATCAGCTAAATAAAATCAATTGGCTTGAAACTGCAGTTGGAGTTAAAGGTTGTTATTCAGTGAACATTGTTCATCTTACAGAGAGGTTTACTTCAGGTTTAAACAAAAGGAGTAATAAGCAAGTTGTTAAGCCACAGCTAATAACAAGTGGATACCATGAAAAAAAAGATATTTATTCAATCCAACTTCATTACATGTGTGCCTTGTTTTATTTCATGTAGTGGATACTGTCTTGCAGAGGTGGGACCAAGTCATTGTTTTGCAAGTCCGAGTCAAGTCTCAAGTCTTTGCGCTCAAGTCCGAGTCAAGTCTCAAGTCTTTGCGCTCAAGTCCAAGTCAAGTCTCAAGTCAGGATGGGCAAGTTCAAGTCAAGTCCAAGTCCTAAACTTTGACAAAACGAGTCTTAAACAAGTCCTTATGTGCTTTTCAACAAATGTAATGACATCGATCAACAGAATAATACTTAATAATCAAACTGCTCTTTATTAGTCACATTAATCATTTCATAATCCATTTTCTCTCTGCTGGTAAAATAACGTGTTTTTTTCTATTTTAAGAGGGATCAGTAAGGTTAGGCTACCGTGACGGTTTGATTCAGAAGGAGTTCAATGCATAAGAGCGCTGATGTTGAGGTGACCAGAATGTTTATTTCCACTGTGTACATGTTATAAGGGACCCACAATCTATCTTTATGCAAGGGATAATGTGCAGCGAGGCGTCTCTATGGGGAAAAGAACACCTGAATCTAGATTCCTCTGCAGGTGGTACTTTAACTATATTTTGATGATAATACTTTTGTACTTTTACTTGTAACATTTTGAATGCAGGACTTTTTATTGTAACCGAGTATTCCTACACTCTGGTACTTTTACTCAAGTACAAGATCTGAACTTCTCCCACCTCTGACAATAAATCCTGAGTGGTTACCAAAACAAAACCCTGCTCTGAAGGTTATTTTCATTTGACAAATCCTGCACTCAGCTTTGTTTTCTCTAATATCATTGAAATGCAGCCAGATGCTGCTTCTTTTTTCGGTTTTCGCTCATTTCTTGACTTTTTCCGACGCGCTTGCATTTAAATCCGTCTCCCCGTCTCCCCGTTGCTCTGTGTAGCTGGCCTGTACCACTACACTTGCTGTCTTTGGAGCGTCTGCCCCCCACCCTTCTTTCACATAATGGTATGATCCTAGTGTGTCCTCGCATATGATTGGCCGCATGGTGGCTCAGCAAAATAAAGTCCCGCCCCTGCCTGCTTGGATTCACAGCAAGAGTTGGAGCGGCTGAAGATTCTGCTCTCCCCGACGCGAGTCTGCTCTTCTGAACGGCAGCTCGCGATCGGCGTGTTGGAGACCTCTGAATTAAATTATCAAGTCACCTCAAGTCAGAAGGCTCAAGTCCAAGTCAAGTCCCGAGTCATTAGTGTTCAAGTCCAAGTCGAGTCGCAAGTGTTTTGTGATTTTGTCAAGTCGAGTCCAAAGTCATCAAATTGGTGACTCGAGTCTGAATTGAGTCCAAGTCATGTGACTCGAGTCCACACCTCTGCTGTCTTGTATCTGCAACATTTTTTTTTTGTTGGAGAATTTGGTTTAAAGGCTAGGAATGTAGGCTTGTGAGCAAAAGGTATTTGGTTCCACCACTGGACTGTGGGGATCAATTTGGAAAAGTGCTAAGACGTGCTGGTGGTCCATCGTTACCACCACTGTGTTGCCCTTGAACAAGCCCTTTAACCCCATCCACTCCATTGGAGCAGCTCTTAACTTTGGCTCTTGTAAAAAAAAAGCTTTCTCTCTCTGAAACATTAGTTAGCAGTATAAATAAATACATTTCATTTGTAAAAATTCAAGTGATTATTTAAATGATTGTGCTTGTGTATTATTTAGGTCAAAAAGTGCCAAAATTCACTTCGTCTTCTCTAAGTCCCCAAGAACATTAAATGTAAAGCTTTCTCAATAAACTAAACATTTAAATATATACATATGTTTACATTCTTTTCTCCATCATTTAATGTGTCTAGTTGAGTTGGGTGATTTTCCAGAATCGAATTTAACCAAGACACTGATGAACCATTAAAACCAATATTCATGCTATAGTTGGAAAGAGTGGATTTTGTAGGGACAATAAATAAAACATGTTGCTGGTTAACAGTAAGTATGGACATTGTGCCACCTTACATATGCATTCGTAAAAAATAAAATAAAAGCAGTGATGAAAACAGTTAAAAAAACGTATAACAGCTAAGAAAATACAAAAACAGAACACACTAGTTAAATTAAAGTTACAGGTAAAGGTACATATTTGATTTGTGGTTAAGAAAAATATGTTAGAAAATAAGCAAATTATCAATTAATCTTTGTATTTGTTTGTGAAAATAATCTTTGAGGGATCTGTGAACTGTGTTTTTGGAGTTTCCCTTTCCTGTAGTGTGTTATATAGGTTTGTGTGCATGTAAATGGTCTGCAAAGCCTAAAATCTCAAAGTTCCTTCCAGAGGGAGTTTCTCTCACAAATATTTGTTCAAATAAAATATATTTTATCCTGTTTTTGCGCAAAGACTCTAAGTATTTACACCACTACACAATCATATTATACTAACTGTTGACACTGATGATTGTCTATTGGACATTTTACAATTCTATATAATTTCATATCTGAATAAGTCCAAGATGTCTGAGCGGTCGCTGAATTGTCCTTGTTTAGCCTCTTTTGTTATAAAAAGCAGATCAAAAAGAGATTGAGTTTAAGGACAAAGGGGGGGGACAATTAGAGGAAGTGTCCTGGAGAGGGGGGACCATAGACACATTGAGGAGGGAAAAGGCACACAGGCAATGGCTGCGACTCAAAGCAAAAGTGTTGAAAACAGGAAGGCAGCAGAGTGTTTATATATGAAGGAGAGAGGGTAAAAAGCAGAGGGAAGAGGTCTGGGAGTTTCCTGGCATCAATCTTGAATGCTTCACCACACTTTCATTACTTCTAGCTCAATGCAGATGAAGGATCCTCTCAGTAAAAGGGAACAAAAGTTAATTTAACTGCTGACCTCCCGTTACAGCCACACACTGCAGTGGGCTTTCTGCCTGATGCATATCTCCAGTGGAGAAAGAAATCCTTGCAATGAAATACTTTCTTTACTTTATAAAATTGTTCTTTGCTAGTTAGATTCAAAGATGACTCAATGCCTTATGCCAAATAAGACCCACTACCTTTTTACACTACCTCCCTGTTGTTTCAGGGCACATTCATGCATTCATAGGCAGTGATGGAAAGTAACTTAGTATATTTACGATAAGTATTTAAGTGCTACGTTAAAGCACTTTATTTGAATATCTCCATTTAATGCTCCAGTACTTCATACTTCTACTCAACTACATTTAAAAGGTTAATTATGTACTTTTACTCCACTACATTCATTTAATAGCTTTAGTTACTTTTCAGATTAATATTCTGCAATAAAAAAACATTAAATTATGTATAATATTAAACCACAACAAAACGTTAAAAGAAATGTGTAAACAGGTATAATTTGTGTATCAGAACTTTGTCTGTCTACAACAGTAAAAGTTCATTTTTCTGCAGAATGAGTAACTCTGATACTGTACGTACATTTTCAATGTTGGACTTTTACTTGAAATTGAGTGTTTTGACATGAATGTATTAGTAATTATACTTAAGTAAAGGATCTGAATACTTGTATTGAACACTCACGCTTCTATTGGCTAGTACCCCAACACATTGTACATGATAGGCTAAGGGAGGGACATATCAAACGGAGACAGTCAGCTAACCAATCAGAGCAGACTGGCCTCTGGTTTCAGACAGAGGGTGAAAAGAGGTGCTGCGGCACAGGCAGTATGAGGAAAATAAAGACTTTTTTGAACATTAAAGCATGGAGACTTGTCCCAGTAGAGACACAAAATACAAATATGAACCTTAAAATCAGCATAATAAGGCCCCTTTATATAAAATGTTTTTTTGCTTTTAATAAAAAAGAAACCTTCCAAAAGTTATTTAAAACTGAATTATGATTCAATATTTGATAAATAGGCAATCTGCAAGGTTACAGTATTACATCTGAAAGCACAATTTTCTGACTGGGGTGTGACACCAGAGCAGCAACTGTTTTCTCACAGCAAGTCCCTGGGCTAGTTCTAAAATAAGATGTTTGTTAGTCTCCCTCTGACTGCTGCTACACTGCCTTGTCGTTTCTAGTTAGATGCAGTTTATGGCTGATGTCTGTGACCGAAACATCACCATACTTTGGAGCTCTTTTTCAATAAATCATGTGGTGAGGCAACCCAGTCTCACGACATTTGTGTGGCGTGTTATAGTCACGAAATGTAATCTATTGATTCGTGTTCACCAACACGATTTTCCCATTTTTTTCGTGTCACACAGAACGATTTTAAAAGCAATGTATTTCTATTGGTAGTAAAGATTTAACAAATACAGATTTCAGTATTCTGACACAGAACGATTTTAAAAGCAATGTATTTCTATTGGTAGTATGTTTCGTGCCTGCACCAAATAATAACAAATTAGAAGGAAAAAAAGATTTAAAAAATACAGATTTCAGTATTCTGAGGCTCTGAGCCCCATTTATTTTCTTCACGGACGGCAAAGAAAGTCCGACATTATACAATTTAAAATAAAAACAATAATCGTGGCTTGATATTGAGTAAGAAAATGTTTTTATGAACCACACAGTTTCCGGTCTTCCAAGACCCGACCGGACAAAAAGACGTGGTGCAGGCACGAAACACACTACCAATAGAAATACATTGCTTTTAAAACGAAAAAAAGGGGAAAATCGTGTTCTAATCAATAGATTACATTCATTTTGTGACTATAACACGAAATGCCGTGAGACTGGGTTGGGTGAGGGGGCGAGTCGTGCCTTTCTTCGCAGCTGAATGGATAACTGCAGTTTTTAGGATGGCATCCCTCTGCGGGGTTTTGGGAGAAAAGCAAAATGTTGCTCTTCGAACTTACAGCTACATTTCAAGGAGTAACAACACTTGACACTTCTATCTGTACACTTTTCCTGACCTGATTTTAAGTAAGGGGACACTCCCATCATCTCATAGAGCAGCTGCAGTTGTGCTCAAAAGCATCTGTTCGGGAACTGCAGGTTCATTAGCTGTGAGGCTGTTTGCATTCATTTGTGTATTCTTTCATATCTAAGACCGCTATCATTGCCCAATATAATAAAGGTTTAAGTTGCTTTAACCTTAGGTTGGCATTGGGATATTTTTTTTTTAAATCCTCTGGAGCAGAGAGAGGAGCTGTAAAAAAGTAAAAATTATAATTTTTTAAAACACCTTGAATTTCAGGGGGGGCGCGGGGCTCCGTTGGCGGGGCGCAGCGCCCCTCCAAGACAATGGTAGGGCAAACACTAATGTTCGCTTATTTTGTAAGCATGTTATATGACTGGATTTTTACCAAACAAATTTATTTTCCTAACTTAAAGTGGACCTATCATGCTATATTATAATAATATAGTGTAGGACCATACCTATATAAGGCATATTTATACTTTTTTTTTTTCAAAATACCAAAAAGATCATGCATTTTAGCCATGCCTCAATTCGCTTTTTTTACCCCTGTTTTTGCAAGGGCTGAGTCTGTGAGAACAGCACCACCTACAGGCCTGGCATATGTACTACAGCGTCTCCAGCGCTTTCGAACGGCAATGGCCATGGCTGTCTCCTCCTGATTGGTGGAGTTGGCCCAATAGCCGTAGCGCCACTGTCCTGACGTCAGGACAGTGTTCAAATCTGGATCAGTTTTATCAGATCCGTTGCAGCCCCTTTTTTAGAGATTTGGGTATGGAGGAAAATAGAGAGGGTTGTGTTTTCTGACACTTGGTGAGTTCCCTGGAACACCGGGGACACATATTCATGTATAAAAGACGTACAAAAGTGCATTTTGCATGATAGGTCCCCTTTAAACATGTAGTTGCATTTTTGTTTTGTATGTTTTTCAATTTACAACTTTATTGAAAATGTTTGGTATGGGAACATATGTCACATAATGTCAAATATGTAGTGTATATAACCACGATTTTACCAACTCCAAATCCAATGAAGTTGGGACGTTTTGTAAAACGTAAAATAAAAACAGAATACAATGATATGCAAATAATTTACAACCTATGTTCGATTGAATACACTACAAAGACAAGATATGTAATGTTCAAAATTATTAACTTTATGTTAAATGTGTTTTTTGGCAAATATTCACTCATTTTGTATTAGATGCCTGCAACACGTTTCAAAAAAGCTGGGACAAGAGCATCTTTCCCACTGTGTTACATCTCCTTTCCTTTAAAGAACACTCAATAAGAGTTTGGGAACTGAGGACAGTAATTGTTGAAGCTTTGTAGGAGGAATTCTCTCCCACTCTTGCTTGATGTACGACTTCAGTTTCTCAACAGTCCGGGGTCTCCGTCTTATTTTGCGTATTATAATGCGCCACACATTTCCAATGGGAGACAGGCAGGCAGGCCAGTCTAGTACTAGCACGCTTTTACTACGAAGCCACGCTGTTGTGACACGTTCAGAATGTGGCTTGGCATTGTCTTGCTGAAATAAGCAGGGATGTCCCTGAAGAAGACGTCGCTTTGATGGCAGCACATGTTGCTCCAAAACCTGTATGTACCTTTGAGCATTAATGGAGCCTTCACAGATGTGCAAGTTGCCCATGCCATGGGCCCAACACACCCCCATACCATCACAGATGATGGCCTTTGAACTTTGCGCTGATAACAATCTGGATGGTCCTTTTCGTCTTCAGCCCGGAGGACACAACGTCCATGATTTCCCAAAACAATTTGAAATGTGGACTCATCAGACCACAGCACACTTTTCCACTTTGCGTCATTCCAACTCAGCTCGGGCTCCGAGAAGCTGGCACCATTTCTTGGTGTTTTTCATATACAGTATGGCTTTCACTTTGCATGGTGGAATGTTTACTTGCACTTGTAGATGTAGCGATTAAATGCATTTCGTTTGATGAGTTAACTGCCTCCATATGCAGTTATACATCAAAAAAGGCTTTTTCTTTTGAAAAAAGTAATTTTAAAAGTCATGAAAGGAATGAAAAATATAGTAATATGTAATGAATGGTAATAGTATGTCATAGAAAAATTACATAGTAAAGTTTGTAATAGAAATATCATTAAGTCAAAGTATAATATTTAAATACATTTAAAAAAGCCAGTCAAAAGAAGATATGGGGCTGCCGTATAGCTCAATTGGTAGAGCTGGTGTACATTTACGGGCACCACGTGGAGCCCGGGACCACTTGCTGCATGTCATACCCTCTTGTCTCCCCGTTTCAATTCTGTCTCTACAAAAAAGGCCCCGGTTGGCCAAAAAACTACAAAACACTCTTCAGCCAGTTTGCACACTACATTGTGTTGGACTATATTTGAGAAGCCTGTTTTGGAAAAGTTGCCAAGTGTGTAAACGGAAAATATCTGAGACAATGGCCATCAAGATCCTCAAAGACAGCAGAAGTATCACTGGCTAATTTAACCTGCTTAAAATAATCAGGAAACTTGACCCAGAAAAGAAAAAAACAAGGTGAAGTTCACTGACAATTTCATTCTCCAAGACCAGTCTTGTCTTGCCTTTGAAATGCTAGATAGGAGCCTCTGGGACCTTTTGAATGAGAGAGAGGAGCAATTTTAACTTTATGAAATCTGCTCTGTCACCGTGATTGGCGTAATTCATACAGACCTCACACCTGATAATATCATGCTTGGACCAGGATCAGTCTGTAAG
Source organism: Trematomus bernacchii (assembly GCF_902827165.1). Classification (NCBI taxonomy): domain Eukaryota; kingdom Metazoa; phylum Chordata; class Actinopteri; order Perciformes; family Nototheniidae; genus Trematomus; species Trematomus bernacchii. The sequence goes on along the minus strand of NW_022987708.1, from coordinate 2,081,697 downwards.
GGTTAAATTAATCGACTTTGGTTTGGTCATCCCAGCCTACGAGGCAAAGAAGGAATGATTACGCAACTTGTTCTGAGCTCCGGAGATGAACTTGGGCCTCGCCATAGATATGTGGGGACTGGGATGTCTTCAAGGAGAATTGTATTTTGTTACCCTGCTCTCTCCCCCGGAAGATCGACATACAACTCAAGGAAAGTGATTGCCATATGCTTGGTCAACAGGAGTCGATCTGCTTAAGAGGTTAATGCAACGAGGAACACCAGCAACTCAACTGGGTACAGGGCTACAGCGGTCTAAACTCGGAGGCTTAAGTCGCCTGCAGAGAACAAGCAGACAACCAGTGTCTGGCCCCACTTTGCAGAGGGGTTTCTTGATCCAGGAAACCTGGAGGAAGCATGTCAGACACAACAGGGGGTCCCGGGGCCCCTACAACGCGCAGTACAGACGTCGAGAGAATTGCTACGTTCATGCGCCAGCCTGCTAATGCTAACAGCTGGGAGTCTAACCCAAGGCCTGAGCTCAGCAGAGAACTGGAGGAGACGTCTGGTAAACAATTATTGTAATTTAAATAACAAGAACCACAAATTTGGCTTGTTAGATGTGTCAACACACTCTCACTCCATAAACGTCCAGGAGCGACGCTTGGTCAGGGTCCCGAGGCGTGCAGTTGGGACGCTCCTAGGCTCCTTCAGCTTCATAAACAGACGCAAATAGCTTTCAACTGATTGCAATGTATTCCCATCTGCGGCGGGATTTGACGCTCATGGAAGCACGGCATTCGTTTGTGTCGGAGGCTGTTAAAGGCAATGTGACCGTCCATTCCCATTGGATAACGGAGAATTGTACACCCGGAAGTAAGTGTTCCCCTTACTGTCGATTGATTTGACAGTGATAGCTCCACTACTCATCAGCTCAAAAACACCAGATTATCCTTGTTAATTAAACGACATTGATAGGTTTTAGTGTGTGTACAATGCTTTTGTCACGTTTTCCCCTTCAATTCTGAGAAACAAGTCGTTTTCTATGAGTTTTGGATGGCCGAAGACATTACATTACCCACAATCCTCTGTAGCAACCATAGACTGTATATTGCAACAGGCAACAGCTTCGGTTCATGTTAATTTACAAACTCTTCAACTACAACCGTAGTTATATTTAAAAACATGTTAGAAGGCCTCACGAAATAATTTAATGTAAATTAAAATGTAAATGTGAAGGAATGTGTGTATATTAACTGTGGGTTTTTCTCTGGAAGTTTTTCCTTGTACGATGTGAGGGTCAAAGGACAGATGATGCCGTTTCTCTCATACTAATATTCCGCTATGCACGCTGGGATTTGGTGTTTATGCGATGTGAAATCCGAAAACAATTAAAAAAAAATTAAATAATACATTATTCCGAGTGTGCTTGCTTTTCTCTTTGAAAGTCATCACATAACGGCATTGTAATACACGTTTCGGCTGCATTAAATATTACATATCTGCCGTCGTTAACTCTATTTATAGAGCCCTGATGAGAACACTTCTAGACAAACAGGAACTGCCGCCAAAACTGAAAACTTGACGTGGATCTTAAATATATAAGCAATTAAACAACATCTTACATTTCTTTTCACACAATACGTCTCCTTGCAGTATCAACACTAATTCGGCTGACTTTTATATTTGATCCAATTGGTAGATAGGCTATATTTACGCCATAACGGTGCACAGCTGATAGAAAGGGACACCTACTGGTTAAAGCACGTTATTGCATTTTATAATTTTATTATTAGATATTAATAGGAGGATGTGCAAAACAGACAAACTAATAAGGCTTTATTTGAACATTAAAGAATACTTTAGGTCTTCTTTTGAATAAGAAAAAAGCTTTGGGGGTATAGAAGATGAATATGGAGGGATGAAACCCTCTTTGATGGTCACACCAGAGTTCCCGTTAGAATATTTTTTTGCCGGTCAACATGTCCGTTAAAGTTGAAATCTTCCGGACAAAATGAGAAAAGTGCCGGTGAAAGGTCTTCTTTGTTATTTATTGAGCTTTAAAACAAATTGATATGATTCGATATTAAACAAACTAATTATAGTAGATTAACTACATTATTCAAAAGTGTACAGTAATTTACAAAAACGCGGGAATAATAAACGGAGCGCTCTCTCCTTCTCCTGACAGCCCGTCAGTATCATGCAGCTCGCGGATCCAGTAATGAGTGACCCGACAGTAAAACTAAACATATCTATAACTAGTTTAGGTAGTTTGAGAGGTAATTAAAATAGCTACGTGTGATATTCTAACCTGAAGTGTGTTTTGCTCTGCTCGCCGCTGCAGGGGATCATGCAGAGCTGCGTGTCGACTCGTCAGATTAGACTTTACTCGCGTTTATGTCCATATTGATCAGATCTAGCTAGTTCTAGCTAATGATATGACTACCTGCTTATTAAAAGACACCTAAAGAATAAACGTCGCTATGCAACCGGGTGAGGCCACAAAGTATAGCACAGCATTATGCATTTGTTTACATTCCCACCGGAACCCCGAGGCATTACCAACAGATCAACGCACAATCAACCCTTACAGGACATCTCTTTCTCCACATTAAGTGTTAGACATTAGAATTGACTATTTTTGTCTGTCACATACTCTTTTGTCTGTGACATACTATTCTTGTCTGTCACATAAGTGGCGCAACTGATGCGGTATTGCGCTAAGGGAAAATTATTTTGACCGGACATTTTGACCGGAGAGATTTAGATTTGCCGGTCTTCAGCATATTTTACCGGTCTTAGTCCGGTAATTACCGGCTAACGGGAACTCTGGGTCACACATGCAGAGCACACAGCACACACAGTGAAATTTGTATCTACAGATAAATATTAAGCCTGACAAAGTACTTAACGTCTAATATATTGCTTTCCTGCAATGTTAACTATGTTTAAGCACTTATTTTAACTGATATTATACATATGTATTATACTCTTATAAGATGTATGTAGATAGTATAAGAAATGTGCAGAATATGACAATGTAATGGTGGAGGTACACACATATTGATAGATGTCTTGTAATGCACTGTTGAGGAACCTGCGACCCAAGTTTTTCATTCATTGCATAACTACACCGTAGTTGTGTATAATATGAAATGTCAATAAACCTTAGAAATTCTTGAAATCTTGAAAGGGATGTGCAAAATAGTCATTATATACAGTCTTTAATGTCAATAAACCTTAGAAAATCTTGAAATCTTGAATGGGATGTGCAAAATAGTCATTATATACAGTCTTTAATTAACTATTAGTAGAGAATAACGACGAGTAAAGAATATACTTTATAGGGATCCTATTAATATATAATAATAAAATTATAAAATGCAATAACGTGCTTTAACCAGTAGGTGTCCCTTTCTATCAGCTGTGCACCGTTATGGCGTAAATACAGCCTATCTACCAATTGGATCAAATATAAAAGTCAGCCGAATTAGTGTTGATACTGCAAGGAGACGTATTGTGTGAAAAGAAATGTAAGATGTTGTTTAATTGCTTATATATTTAAGATCCACGTCAAGTTTTCAGTTTTGGCGGCAGTTCCTGTTTGTCTAGAAGTGTTCTCATCAGGGCTCTATAAATAGAGTTAACTACGGCAGATATGTAATATTTAATGCAGCCGAAACGTGTATTACAATGCCGTTATGTGATGACTTTCAAAGAGAAAAGCAAGCACACTCGGAATAATGTATTATTACATATTTTTTTTATGTTTTCGGATTTCACATTGCATAAACACCAAATCCCAGCATGCATAGCGGAATATCAGTATGAGAAAAACGGCATCATCTGTCCTTTGACCCTCACATCGTACAAGGAAAAACTTCCAGAGAAAAACCCACAGTTAATATACACACATTCCTTCACATTTAAATTTAAATTTACATTAAAGGGGACCTATCATGCAAAATGCACTTTTGTACGTCTTTTATACATGAATATGTGTCCCCGGTGTTCCAGGGAACTCACCAAGTGTCAGAAAACACAACCCTCTCTATTTTCCTCCATACCCAAATCTCTAAAAAAGGGGCTGCAACGGATCTGATAAAAACTGATCCAGATTTGAACACTGTCCTGACGTCAGGACGGTGGCGCTACGGCTATTGGGCCAACTCCACCAATCAGGAGGAGACAGCCACGGCCATTGCCGTTCGAAAGCGCTGGAGACGCTGTAGTACATATGCCAGGCCAGTAGATGGTGCTGTTCTGCCCTTATCTGCCCTTACACAAACAGAGCTAAAAAATGTCAAATTGAGCAAAATGAGGCATGGCTAAAATGCATGATCTGTTTGGTATTTTGAAAATAAAAAAGTATAAATATGCCTTATATAGGTATGGTCCTACACTATATTATTCAAATATAGCATGATAGGTCCACTTTAAAGTATTTCGTGAGGCCTTCTAACATGTTTTTAAATATAACTACGGTTGTAGTTGAAGAGTTTGTAAATTAACATGAACCGAAGCTGTTGCCTGTTGCAATATACAGCCTATGGTTGCTACAGAGGATTGTGGGTAATGTAATGTCTTCGGCCATCCAAAACTCATAGAAAACTACTTGTTTCTCAGAATTGAAGGGGAAAACGTGACAAAAGCATTGTACACACACTAAAACCTATCAATGTCGTTTAATTAACAAGGATAATCTGGTGTTTTTGAGCTGATGAGTAGTGGAGCTATCACTGTCAAATCAATCGACAGTAAGGGGAACACTTACTTCCGGGTGTACAATTCTCCGTTATCCAATGGGAATGGACGGTCACATTGCCTTTAACAGCCTCCGACACAAACGAATGCCGTGCTTCCATGAGCGTCAAATCCCGCCGCAGATGGGAATACATTGCAATCAGTTGAAAGCTATTTGCGTCCCTTTATGAAGCTGAAGGAGCCTAGGAGCGTCCCAACTGCACGCCTCGGGACCCTGACCAAGCGTCGCTCCTGGACGTTTATGGAGTGAGAGTGTGTTGGATGTGTAGCTAAGATTAGCTAATAACTATGTAGATGGATGGCAAATGTTAGCTAGCTTGATTTATAGACACATATACAGATAGATAGATAGATAGATAGATAGATAGATAGATAGATAGATAGATAGATAGATAGATAGACAGATGGATAGATAATGTTTGCTAGCTTAAAAGTTAAATAGCTAGCGTTAAAGTTAACCTGTTAAGCCCAGAGCCTGTTTTTCGAAAATGACATTCCCAGAACAAATGACTATATCTTCACTTCTAAAAGGGGTAAATTAATAATCTTTTTTCTCAAAGCAATGATAAACCTGTGAGTTGGATGTAGAAAAGTCAGAATCAATATAGATGTTTTTTATTTTAAAGTAAATTCAGATTGAACATAGTAAAAACATGTAGATTATTAAAAAAAAACGTTACTTATAGTGAAAACCACCCTTGAATGATGGGATAGTAGACTAAAAGCTTTAGGAATCCAAACTATAACATATAATAAGTACCCTGTATCAAGGTTGATGCAAAACAAGTGACATTTGACCTTTTTAGAGAGGTTTAGCAAAATAAAAACCACCTCTGGGGTCATTTGGGTGTATTTGCCGTTTCTCTGGAACCCATTGGTCGATTTTGGTGATTGACACCTCTTTTGAACCGTTAGAGCCAATAGAATCGAAGGGGAATCCACCTACACGTTCCATTGAGGAGTGAGATTGATGTGCACGCAGTTTGCCCAAACCGAAAGCTATGTTACTCTCTGAAAACTGAAAACTAGGCTTATTGCTGATGGATTATCAGTAATCATTTCAAAGTGACAGACACATTGGATTAACCTATGAATTAACCTTCAGCAGCATTTTTATCGTTTTAATGCCATTGAACACAACTTTTGATCAGAAAAACAGCGAAGGTAAGACTATCTTTTAAATAGAGTTGTTTATTGCCGTTTCTGTAGTTTAAGAGGAAAAACACAGCATGACTCTGGCTGAAACAGCTGAGAAGTTATGACGCTTTGAACACAACATGATATTTGGGATCGTATATGGCGCCGTGGGTCTCAGAGGGTTAAACAACAAATGAAGAACAAGAAGAAAACACAACAAAATGAACAAAATACAAGAAGAAGAAAAGTTAGAAGTTAGATTTCAGATAACACACAGGAGCTAGAAGACCTACCTGCTTCGTTTAAATCAGCTGTGTGGGAACATTTCGGGTTCCCTGTGGACTAAAACAATGATGGAGTGCGAGTGGTGGATCAGACGAGGACGGTGTGTCGGCGTTGTTCGACAGCGGTGCGGTATGCTAATGGTAACACACGCCAAACATGCTAAATCATATCAGAAGGCATCACCCAGATTTGCCAATCACCGGAGCCCGGCAAAAGACAACAGCAGTTCAACAGCTTATCCCCACTGTTTTTAAGAAGCCAATAGACATGAAAGCCGAGAGACCAAAATAAATAACGGAAGCTATTGGCATATATATTTCAATTGCAATGCGCCCTTGAAACACTTTCTTATCATTTATTATGAATATTTTCTAGACATTCTTTTTAGTTTTACAGCTTGATGAAACCTTTTTGTTTGACATCAGCCATTATAGATAATATGGCCATCTGAGTGTGTGTGGTACTGTTTGTGGTTTGTTTTTAACTGTGTAATACAGTTAATTATTCAAAATGTTAGAGTTCCTTATTTGTATACTGAAACTTGCACTACTGTTAAAAGAAAATAACAACAAACCTGTAATTATGCATTTAGGACTTTTTTTTGCTTTTTCTTGTTGTACCGAACCCGTACCGAACCGTGACCTACAAACCGAGGTACGTACCGAACCGTGAATTCTGTGAACCGTTACACCCCTAGTGCCGGTGCATACAACATCACTCACATCATAAGTAAAAGTGAAAATAAACATTACATTTATACTGATATATATATATATATATATATATATATATATATATATATAAATAAATGTTAATAAACATAACAAATAACAAATAATAAATAATATTACAAATAATACACAGCAAACGGAAACACTGACAAATATGGGCATTTGCAAAAATACCTACGAGCATGATCATGAAATTAATACTATAATTTATTTTTTCTGAGCTTAGAATTATATTATAGGTCTATATATATATAAATAATGCTATGCTAATGCCTGACTCACTGTCACTGCTGCTGTTTTCAAAGTATCAAACGTTGTTCGGGATAACAAAGCTCTATGTTTTGCACTGAAGTTTGTTTTCGGGGAATATGTGCTCCGAATGACGTGGAAGGTGACTGCCTGCGCAGTTTGCATGTCACTGTCTTGGGGTCATTCTTTACACGCTCGAACGGATCCTACTAATGTTTAGTTGACTATTCGGGGGGAGCCCAAGATGAAATACAGCATTAAGAGAGTGTTTTTGACATACTGGGAAAAATGTTTCACAACTTCTAAAGATGATGGGCTCAGCCATCACAGCAATATTCACATGGACCCGTGAAGTTGCGTATCCAAGACTCACACACAAAAACCTTGTTAACCTTATTGAATTGTTCATATTATATGACTGTTAAGTCACAATGGCAGCAGTTTTAATTGTCCTCTGCTGTCACTGCAGGGGAAAATAATCTCTCATCTGCTCCGTATGTTGACATGAACAGTGAGCGTGCAGTCTCTGTTCAACTTTATTGTCCATGCATTTACTAATGCAAAAATACCCAAAAATATAATTGAAGGAATGGAAAGGTATTGCTATTAAAACTATATGTATTGTCATCATTATCAAAATGACGGGTAATAATGGATTGCGAAAGACAAAGAGAATCAAATGCAACAAAAAAACAACAAACATTCTCTAAACATTGGCTGAGACATTTGACATCCCTTTGACATCCCCTAATATAATAATATGCATTTAAATAAGAGTGCTGGTGCAACGGCAGCTCTGTTTGACCTTCACAGCTCCTCATAATCATAAACAGATGGGTGGCTTTGAAGAGGTGAGGAGCGACAGCATTGGTATGCTGCAACAAAGTCGCCCTTCAAATAATTTCTCTGGTATCAAATACTCCAAACAGATTGACAGGTCATCTGCTGCCTCTGCTAGCTTTCACTAGTCTACAGTAGATTCACCCTGCAATCATAAATTACTGAAACGCTGGCCTGCTGGTGAGACTGTCGTTCACGTTTAGTGTGATCAGTGGATAAAAAAAAAAAGATCGAGAGAGGTTTTCCCCAAAACACTTCTTCACACCAATCATTTCATTTGACACAACCCTGTCAGCTGCTGTAGTTACAGAGCATGAAACAAGCTGTCAATCATGGCACAGAGAACTGCCAGGAGGGCAAAGTAAAATGCAAGGATCACAAATTATTCACAATCCCACATAAATGATATATTAAAACAACTTAAAAGTTACCATCCATTGTGTATTCTCACATCCATGAATAAAACACATTCAGATTATACAATAACCCCAACACCCCGATGGGTCTCCCGGTGGTATACTGAGATAAAAAAACGGTCGAAACCACTGGGGACAAATAAAAGCAAATGGCAGTGTATGAAATGATTGAGAGTCTTTACAGAGGCTCCATTCATACTGAGTGGTTGTTTAAAGGGTACAACACTCAACGTTATCAGACATTCTCAGTATTGTAAAGTTTTCCACTTTTTACAGTCGAAGAGCTTTCGACTGGTTCCATCCTGGGCCCAGTTCTATTCAGGCTGTATGCTCCATATTGGAAACATTATAAGAACGTATAACATTATTGTCACTTCTTCATTGATTATTTAACACAGCACCTTCCATTAAAATCTAAGATCTCCCTACAGCCTCTCTGGGACTCTCTTTAGGCCATTAAAGGCTGAGTGGGAAATATATATATTCTTTAAAACATTTACATAACTGAAGTGATTGTTATTGTTCCTCCGATGTCCAGTAGCTATCTAGCCAGTAACCTTGGCCACCTCAACCCAATTTTGTTGTTCGTTGTGATATATTACATTCAGAGCTCTGTTGTTAAAATAGTTACTATCAGTTAAGAACTATTCCCAAACTCAAGCCAGCTTTGTCTTTCCATGTTATGATTAAATGTATTCACGCCCTTCACAGTAGCGTGGCATGGGGTAAAAATTTGAGGAAGCCAATAATCTATGTCCTTTTTTTGCGGGGGGGGTCAATGTAATAACGTAACCAGATGAGTTATTACAGCACCCGGTATAATTTTACACAAATTTGTATCGTACAGATGCAGGACTTGCACACGCCTGTTATCTAACCGACAGGTCCGCACGCACTCTCCGGCCGAAACTCTCTCGTCTTATTAATTTATGCATTTTCTTATTAATTGATGCAGCCAACCCCCCCCAACCAAATGCATAACCAGCCGCTTAATGCACAGTGCAGATTCGGTAATGAATAAAAAATAAGCATTCATTCACAACCTAAATCAGGAGACTTTTAAAGTTTTACGTTCACATCAAAGTATCAGGAGGCTACGTGTATGAAACACATGACTTCAAAAACAGTTAAGTGCAGAAACATTGCATGCGATAGTCCACCTTCTCTTCCCTTCCCTCTCACACACGGCAAGTGCAATGTTTTACTAAATACTCTAGATCTCCACCCTCCATACTGATGTAGCACTCTAGAATGGACTCCACCCAACGGATTCCAGCCGAAAACCCAGCGGATCCCAGTGGCTGGAAATGTAAAGCCCTCCCACTATTTCCTGAGAGGGCGTTGCCAGATTTTCAATTTCAGGATTTAACCATGAGATGGCGCTTCATTCACAAAGACAAAGACATGGGTGAACTTTGTTCTTCAGTTTGTTTTATGGACTTTCAGTACTTCAGTAATGTTTGCAGCTCTGCAGTTGTGTTTGCTGAAGAGCATTTAAACACAGGCTACTATAATGAAAAAACATCAATATTTTAGATCAAATAAAGTATATCTAATCTTATTATCTTAATTGTAATTCAATAATATATAGTCTTTATATATTAAATAATCATAATAATGTAAATGTTTACATTTCTATATTTTTTATGCTCATACTTTTACCTTTACAATAGTTTGCTTTAACATGCAGTATAATTTTTGGAATATTGTTGTGGTGTTTTTACAAAGTACAGTAGATCGAAGTAAATCAATTTACACATTAAGATAAGATAAGATACGATAGACCTTTATTAATGCCCGTGGGGAAATTCAGTAGTTCAAACAGCAACAGGGTAAGAGTGAAAAACAGGATAGCACAGATTCACACAGATTAATAAAATCAAAAATAAGATCAGCGATACAAAATAAAAATAATAATAATGAGAAACTATGAAATAAGAAAGGAATCAAATTAAAATTAAATTATCATATCATATATTATAATGTATTGTATTATTAAGTAATATCATACATTAACCCCATTATAGCAGATGCCACATTGAATGGATGAACATATTTATGCATCAATAATTACAACGGAGTATTTCTAAATATAAGTTGTAAAAATATATGTATTATATGTATTTAATACTAATAACATAATGATTCATTTTACTTTCAGATGATAATACTTTTCACTTGGGCAATTGACAATTTTGAATATAGGACATTTACTTCTAACATGTATTTTTACCTAGGTAAATAATCTGAATACTTCTTCCACCTCTGAGTTTGGACCCCGTCACTGTTTTTAAAACTTTAATTAAAGGTAGGGTAGGTAATTTTGAGAAACTGGCTAGAATTTGAAAATACACAACCGTCGGCGGCAACACCAGTGCCAGCGGCAAATCCAGTGCCAGCGGTCACTCCAGGGGGGTCGGCGGCAACACCAGTGCCAGCGGTCACTCCGGGCTCGGCGGTAACTCCGGGCTCGGCGGCAACACCAAGATCGGCGGCCACACCCGATGCGCCCACCAGGGCAGTTTCCTTCAGGTGGAGGGAGAGTCCTCTCCTGACAGACTGAGAGGCTCAGTGAGGTAAAAGTCTCTGAGTGTTTAGATAGTTCATTTTAGTCTAAGTTATCTCAGTGGGTCTCAAAAGTTTTGATCACAATTGATGTTAACAAATATTTCCAAGGCACACCTTTATAATTATTAAGATAAATAAAAACAAGTTTGAATGTATTCCAATGTATACTATAGGACAGTAAACCAAAACTATCGTTTAAAACTGGAGATATTAAAAAAAAATGCATAAATAAATATTAACTAGGTAAAATAAGATATAAATGAACAACAAAAATAAAATACGTTATATTTATTTGTTATTGGCTATGGTAGGTTATTGGTTATGTTCACATACTTATTTGATTATTAAAATGTAAACCGATCTTTTTCATATGGTTGTTTAAAGTTGTACCCCCTATATCTAGTCTCTAGTAATTCTGCTCAAAGTGCACCAGCTAAAATCTCGCCTAGGGCAGCAAATTGGTCAGAACCGGCCCTGGTTTTGCCCTATGGACCACTGTAGTAATTACATGTTGTTTGTGAAACTGGGTTGGTTTTCCAGCCGAAAACAATGCACAGCGCCCAGATGGAGTTTATTTTTTCTTTGATGCGACAAGTAGAGAACTGAAAACTTGCTCAACTAAGACTTTTTTAGCCGACTAAAGTTAAGTTGAGTATTAGTGGGCAGCCCTTGTGTTTAATGACACATTTTATGTTGAATAACAAAACCTTAAAATCTATTCAGCTTGTTTTAAGAAAATGTTTGAAAAATGCAGGTATCAAGACTAGGGAACCGCAAGTTGTAAAAATGTGAACTCATTTCTGTGTTTTAGGACTCCTGCACCACTTTATTATCTGACATCTCTCCGTATTTGATGCACGTCTGTATGTCTGTTTAAGTGTGTAAAATAGAGACAAATAAGAACAGAATAATATATTTCCACAAGGCTAAAAATAAAATGCATATATTGAATCAGGTTCGTTAAAGAATTACTTGCTAAATTACGAGATATGCTGTTATATAACAAGCTAGAGTACAAGCCATCACAACTATGACATACCATCTGGAGAATAGTTTCCGATTTAAATATTTCAAAATAAAGCCAGTATATTGAATGTGTGCATCCATCAGACATACCCTTCTCGGTACATGAAGTGGAATAGAATGCATATTAATGCCCTCAATGTAGTTCAGTCATCTGCTGTGGTACTTAACAGGCAGTCTGTTCATTTACTATCTGGCTGTCATGTGTCTGTTGTCTGCAGAGAGACAAAATAACATGCAGCTTATTGGAATCCATTTAATAGCACAGTAGAATGTTCATTTCCTCATAAAATATAACCTGCCTGGGTCTCACATGCCGATATCCATCCGTAACCACAGCATCAACATCTGCCCGCTGCCATGTTGCTGTGAGAGTTTGTTACAGGCTGCAGGGCCTTCAGAGAAAAACCTTTATTTTTATAGTGTTCATGAATTAAAGATGGCTTCCCCCTGGGGTGTTGAGGCAGAGTAGAGGCTTTATGGATCTCTCCCTCTCCCCTCTGCATTAAATCTCTTGAATACCACAGGCCATGTCTTAGGATGTTAGACACGGAAAACAATAACAGCCAAACATTCTTATCTTAGCTGTTTGTTTGTTTTTCTTCCTTGTTTTTTGCCTTCGCTCTCATTTGTGCTGCATTCCCGGCTATGAAAGTTCATGCCTGTCCATTAAAAACTGCATTACCCTCAAGTCAACAGGTTATACAGTCCATTACAGTTGAAGGTCAAGCTTTTTTGTTCTGTAGCGGGTGGATTTGGGGAAACAGAACAGGCGGATGTGGCTGGCCCAAAAGACAAGATCTGAATCGGGAAGCATTAAAACACAATATTAAAGGGGACTTATCATGCAAAATGCACTTTTGTACGTCTTTTATACATGAATATGTGTCCCCGGTGTTCCAGGGAACTCACCAAGTGTCAGAAAACACAACCCTCTCTATTTTCCTCCATACCCAAATCTCTAAAAAAGGGGCTGCAACGGATCTGATAAAAACTGATCCAGATTTGAACACTGTCCTGACGTCAGGACGGTGGCGCTACGGCTATTGGACCAACTCCACCAATCAGGAGGAGACAGCCACGGCCATTGCCGTTCGAAAGCGCTGGAGACGCTGTAGTACATATGCCAGGCCAGTAGATGGTGCTGTTCTCACTGAATCTGCCCTTGCAGAGCAGAGCTAAAAAAAAGTGCAAATTGAGCGAAATGAGGCATGGCTAAAATGCATGATCTGTTTGGTATTTTGAAAACAGAAACGTATAAATATACCTTATATAGGTATGGCCCTACAATATATCATTTAAATATACCATGATAGGTCCACTTTAATTGATTACTTCATTATTTATTTCTGTCAACATAGTCAGGACCTTGCTGTTATGTTTTAACTGGTGAAAAACAACCCAATTATATACATATATTCGTATTTACGAGATTTTGGTACAGTGTTGCTTTCTGTTTTGGTATCAGGCAGATAAGATTAAGCTAATAATAGTTGACAACATTAGTGAAAAAGCAAAGAATTAAAAAAAGTATCTGAATAAACAGGGCAAATCAGATTTCCTGAACAACACCAATCGGATCTTTAAATGGATTTAAAAGGGGTTGAATCGGCCAGGATTCAGTGGATGAACAGGGAGAGAAGAGGCTTCCTTGACCACATAACTGAACTGAATTACACCACAGATGACCATGAAATGTAGTTAAAAGAAGCGTAGAAAAAGCTTGTAACTGGACCTTGAGTTAAAGATTCAAGGATTTGTAGGATCTGAAGGTTAGGATAATGGGTCGGATTTTTTCCCCCAGGTTATACAATGAACTTCCACGTGCAACTAACAAACATAATAAAAAAGTATATTGGAGCAATTCTGGCTTTAAAGTTGTATCAAGTATGGGCCAAATGTGTTTGTTGTGTTAACTAACAATACTTCTACTTTAAGATGTGTTTAAGATGTGCGTACATGTAACAGCTGTAGCTTATGGTACAGGCTGTTGGATTGGACAGTAGTTGTGGCTGCAAAGTTGCACCTTGCAGCACTAGCTGCTCGCTGTCTCGCAGCACTTTAATTTAATTTTGGGCAATAAGGTTTTATTGCTGCAGATGAAAAGTTGCAGTTCTAAGAAATCCAATTTTTGGGGGGAACAAGGCAAATCGTAAAGATGCTTAGTGAATTCACCAGTGTAATAAACCATAAACCCTAAATGTGTCACCCTGTTTTCCTTTTCATTTCTTGTAACAACAACTACACATCCTTCTATCCTTATCAACCCGTACTATGTGCATTTCTTCAGCAAAGGAATCAGGTTAAAATAGACCTCTGCATGCAACACTGTCTCACTCCCTGATCGTCCAATAGCGACGCTTGGTCAGGGTCCTTTGGCGTACAGTTGTGATGCACCGAGTCTCCTTCAGCTTCATAAACGGACGCAAAGAGCATTCAACTGATTGCAATATATTCCCATGGGCGGCAAAAATGTTGACACTCATGGAAGCACCGCATCCGTCCATGTCGGCGGCAGTTAAAGGCAATGTGAGCGTCCATTCCCATTCGATAACGGAGAATTTTACACCCGGAAGTAAGTATTCTCCTTACTGTCGATTGATTTTACAGTGATATCTGCACTACTCATCAACTCAAAAACACCAGATTATCCTTGTTAATTACACAACATTGATTGGTTGAAATTGTGTACAATGCTTTTGTGTTTTTCCCCTTCGATTCTGAGAAACAAATATTTGTATCGGAGTTTAGGATGGCCGAAGACACTACACTACCCATAATCCTCATCTATCGTTTGGGACTACACCATACGCTTTGCTCGACAAACCCCGTGATTAGTCCTCAAGCTCTGTGATTGGTTGACCTCAGACTGTATTCCATATGAAAAAAACGTTTCGTAAAAGATAAAATCATACTTTATTCAGCTAGTGCTTGCTTTACTCTTTGAAAGTCATCACATAAATGCATTGTAATAAATGGTTCGGCTGCATTAAATATTACACATATGTCTTAGTTCTTTATTTATCTACAGAGATTGGGCCTCAGAATATACCGGAAACTATTATTTTACGGTTCTGTTTTAATTTCACAATAAAGTTAAAGGTGGGGTAGGTAAGTTTGAGAAACCGGCTCGAGATACACTTTTTGTCATATTCCATGGAATGTTCTTAACATCCCGATAGCAATGAATATCTTAAGTGCTTTGACAAAAAATCCATAAAAAACATCTGTGGAAGCCGTAGTACTGTAAAAAGCACGACCAATCATTTTGGTTCTCCAAAATTACCTACCCCACCTTTAATAGTAATATTTTGTTTGATATTATTATTTTGTATTAACACTAGAACCGCCAACGGGTACATTTTACCTGCAGCTGTTTTTTGATTGTATGTAACTTTTTTTCAATAAAATATTCAAGTCTCCCAGTCCGTGACTTTTCCTGAATGTGTGTTATGTAGCACCCTCTGTTGTTAAACATTGTCAATATGAAGTCAGATTGAAAAAATTGCCATTTATACCCATTAGCGCCAGCGGGTAATATTTACCTTATAGAAAATGCAGTGATCTCGCATGAAAACATAAACATGACGTGTTGCTATAGCAACACCTGTTGTTTACTGTGGTTCCTTATAGATAGAGAGATAGAGAGATAAATAGATAGATAGATAGATAGAGAGAGAGATAGATAGTTATAGATAGATAGATAGATAGAGAGAGAGATAGATAGAGAGACACTTTGCACATAACTCACGGTAGCGATCTTTTATACTTCATGCCACCTTGCCACCCCAGCCTATTGCTTGATAAGTAATGTTGCAAGTTCAGCTTTATGCCCCACAATATTGAGTTCTATTGTCAGAGCTCTCCACTTAGACCTTAAAATTCAAGACTTAGTTGTATACGACACTTAGACACTGTTGACAGTGAACACCTTCCTGCGGCTCAATAAGTTGGAAATGTACTGCAAGGTATTTGATAAACTATAAGCAAATCCTATGTGGCATACATCTATGATTTTCTCTTTTAAAATACTCTAGAACTGGTGACAGCTGTCATAGGTGCCTTTGTGAATTACCAGCTGGTAACATGCCACATACTTGGAATATTCAATCTGAAGTTGTCATTCTCACATCCTGAACAAAACCCTCAAGGGACTAACGAATGTGAGGTGATTGCAAATGATATAGATTTGTATTAAACTTGAAGACTTTGTATGCGTTAAGCATTAACGAAAGTAATCAACGAGGCCATACCCATAAACTATTTGCACTATATTCTAATGCAAGGTTCAGTATCATACAAGTAGGTTAGAACATACAGTACATGTAGGCGGAGCCTCTCATGTATTACAATGATGCAATCCAAAAACAGCTCACATACTCTGTCCTCTTGAGACTTTCTAGCTGACAATGACATGTCTCCCAAGGGCAAATATACAGTAATTACAAACCTGTGTGCATCCCTGGAAATACACGCACAGACGCACGCATGCACACACACATGCACACACACACTAAACAAGTGGTGATGTTTTTTTACTGTGTGTTTTTGACAGCTGCCATCAGCCACCTCTGCTTCCAATCCTTTTATCTGACTACAACATCATGCATGGCCCAGGGGAGATCTACACCCACACACGCATGCAAATTCACCAGCGTCAATACCTCCATCTCCCCATCCCTCCAACCGCAAACACCTCTGCTGTTTGATCTCTCCTATCCATCTCCCTGTTTAATCCCTGTTTCTCTCTTGGCCTCCACCAAATGAAATGCAAATAGCTCGGCATAACCTGGGGCGTCATTTATCTAAATTAGAGCGCCGAGTGTGGATCCCCAAAGGGCGCCCATATGCTAGCGCAGTTAGCGTCATTAGCTTCATTAGCCCGTGTCAGACCATTAATTACACATCAAGCCTATCAGTTAGCTGGGGCTTGGGGTTCTCATCCACTCTGGACTTCAATGGGCAGGGAGAAAAAAGAAAGACAAGCCTTTATCTCTAGAAGTGCTGGAGCATACTGTCTCAGCATATTTAACATGTGGGAGTTGTTAGAAAAGAACAAAAGTAAACTCTGCAATCTATGCCAAAATGATGTCAATTAAAGCATCAAGCCATAACACAATATAATTTATAATACTGACCATTTAATAAGAGTTTGGTCTTTGGAATACCATATGTTAAGATATGTGTTGTTAGAATGTGACATAGAGCTTTGATATAGACCAGAGGTGTCAAACTCCATTTCATTGCGGGCCAGATTAGCAGAACCCTTTAAAGGGTGGTGGTAACTTTAAGACAATATAATTAAATCTGCTCTTTATAATATGTTGTAATTGCCTCTGCATTTGAATTATATCAATTTTGGTAATAACTTTGAAAATAACTCTGAAAGCAGGAGTCTAGGGAAAATAGTTGCAAACAGATTTTCAATTGTAAAACCATAGTACAATTTATTTTAAAAAATGTGTTCTTCAACAAAAACACACTATTATTAATTGATATATTTTGTATAGACGCGAAAATTGTATGTAAGCGTACTGTGACGACCTCAGCTTTATTCCTCCCAATAGTGTGTTACCTAACAATTCTCCTTTTTGTATTTGAAGATGACACTTGATTGGGAGCACCTGGTCGCTGCAGTGCTGGAGTTTATAGGTCACCTATTGTGCTATATTTTAACAATATATTATAGGGCCATATCTATACAAAACATGTCTCTGAAGTGTTCTGCTGAAAATACCAAACAGATCACCCATTGTGGCCATGCCTCATACCCCTCAATTTCAGCCCTGTTACAAAAGTGCTGATTCTGGGTATGGCCCTTTAACCTGTTAAGCCCTGAGCCTGTTTTTCAGGTCTCAGGCTCGAAAATTACATTCCCAGAACAAAACTATATATTCACATCTAAAAGGGGTACATTAATAATATTCTTTCTCAAAACTATGATAAACCTGTCAGTTGGATGTAGAAAAGTCAGAATCAATATAGATTTTTTTTATTTTAAATTAAATTCAGATTGAACATAGTAAAAAAATGTAAATTATAGTGTCCGTCCAAAAAAAACACATTACTTATAGTGAAAACCACCCTTGAATGATGGGATAGTAGACTAAAACCTTCAGGAATCCAAACTATAACATATCATAAGTACCCTGTATCAAGATTGATGCAAAACAAGTGAAAAGAAACCACCTCTGGGTCATTTGGGTGGATTTGGGTGGATTCGCCATTTCTCTGGAACCCATTGGTCGATGTTGGTGATTGACATCTCTTTTGAACCGTTAGAGCCAATATAATCGAAGGGGAAATACCTAAATCCACCTACACATTAACATTGAGGAGTTAGGGTGATGCGCACGCAGTTTGCCCAAACCGAAAGCTATGTTACGCTCTGAAAACTGAAAACTAGGTTTATTGCAGATGGATTATCAGTAATAATTTCAAAGCGACACAGACACATTGGATTAACCTATGGATTAACCTTCAGCAGCGTTTTTATCGTTTTAATGCCATTGAACACAACTTTTGATCAGAAAAACAGCAAAGATAAGACTATTTCCCTTTTTGGCTCCGTAAAGCTACGTCGTGTGTTGTCTGGGTTTGCTTGGGCTGCCGCGAGTTTTGGTCGCACAGTGATGATACTTATACCTCCGCTATATAGCTGATATCTTGTTTGTGCAGATCCGATAAGTAATAAAGTATTTATACCGTGAGTTCTGTGCTAAGTGCGTTAGCATTTTTTCGCTCAGGGCTCATTTAGACGCTTCTTGTTTCGGTAAAAATGGTTCGTATCGTCAGTTAGCTGAGTTTCTTCCCGTTAAGTGGGTATGACACATTAATAGGTTGTTAAATGTTAAGAAGCCCTGAGACTAGGGTTGGGTACCGAAATCCGGTTCCGGTTCGGAACCGTTTCCAACATTTCGATTCCATCGGTATCGTTTAGAAATGTTAGTTTCGGTTCTGCTTAACGATTCCTAAGGAAATGCATCTCGCCGCTTTCTGTACTGTGAGACACACTCGGAGGAGCACAGGGGTATCATTATTGTTTATGAAGCAGGGTACAATGTATGTACTTTTACAAACAGTGAGCAGCTGGGCAGCTGTAGCATGTGAATTGCAGGACATGTGTTGGACACACAGACTGTGTGGTTGGACTCTGTCTCACAGGCAGGTTTCAGTGTAACATCAGAGAAGACTGGGCCAATTGTACATTCTCAAACTGCACCACTTAGAACTAACTAAACAATGCAGAGATTATTTGAATATAATTGTATTCAATAACCGCAACAAAATGAAACAGTATGAAGTGATTTGTAAATAGGAATACAGATATGACTTAATGTTTTCATAAATATATTTTTCTCCCAGTGAAATTGGCATGGGACTTATTTTTACCCTCTCAAAGAACCGGAATCGAGAACCGAAAAGAACCGGAATCGAAAAGCAGAAGCGGAATCGTTAAAATCCAAACGATACCCAACCCTACCTGAGACACAGTTTCGTGAAAGAAAACAGGTTAAATGTAACCGAGCTGCTGCTGGCCACGCCCCTTTGGAGTGTCCGAATGCAAACAGTGAGCTCTGTGAAGAGAAGGCTGTCTAACGGCAGAAACTCAGCTAAACGCTGCCGTGATTAAACGCCATATTATCCAACGCCAAATCTGGATCAGCTCAGTTGTACCCCCGTTTTTAGAGATGTGGGTAAGGAGGAAAAGAGAGAGGGTTTTATTTTCTGACACTTTGTGAGTCTCCTTACACACCGGGGACCAATTTACGTATAAAATACATCAAAAAGTGCATTTTGCACCTTTAAAGCCCTGCTCCAGAGTGTCTCGAGCTCTCTCTTTGCTGGCCTACTCCTTCCTGAGTACAGCTACCTGTTTTGTCCTTTGTTCGGCATCATCTTTGTTTTTGGCATGCAACAGTTCGCACTACATCGCGCTCACACATAACCACTGCTGATATTACACTCACACACCTCATATTGGTTGCTTCCTTAGTTTGTTTAGTTATAATAAATACATTTACTTTACCCGTACCTTGTGTCTTTTCCCATTTCCCAAAACCCTGACTCTGCTCCAACAAAATGTTTAGATGGAAATTAGCCAATAGCTAAATCTGGCACAATTGATATTTTCTCTGGTTATTGTATTTGTATGCATGGTACTTGTTTAATAAATATATATACAAATAAAATAAACTAATTGAGCAGTGATCATTGCTTATGAAGTTCATACATTCCAGAACATGTTGATATTCAGTTATATTTGTCCTATACATGTGCTTCCTTCCTTCCTACTTCCTTCTTTTGATTCCTACACAGGGGCACACATTCTATGTGCCAAAAATGCAGCAGCATGGAAAATCACAGAGGGTTTCTTTTT
Organism: Trematomus bernacchii; assembly: GCF_902827165.1. NCBI lineage: Eukaryota > Metazoa > Chordata > Actinopteri > Perciformes > Nototheniidae > Trematomus > Trematomus bernacchii. The sequence continues at coordinate 2,061,323 of NW_022987708.1, read as the reverse complement.
TCAATGCATGCTCCTAGTGAGCAAATTTCATAGAACAAAAATAATTGGGAACCATTTTGTAACACTGTTCCAGTTCTTCTTAATAAGCCCATGTTCTGAACAAAGTGCCTGTCTGTAGCAGGCGCCTTGGATCTTAAATTATTTTTGACGAAGAACCAATTAATCGTGTACGATTACAATAACTAATTAAAAAAAGGTAAGAACAAGGGATCAGGTAAGGTTGATACTAATTAATAACTACGCTTATTTTTAGGACTTTGTGTTTTTCTTTTGTATCCTAAACTTGACATGAAATGTCCCTCTGGCGAAAATGTAAATTGCCAGCTCATTAAGCCGCCAGGTGACAGACTCACCACCCGATCATTGGGACCATGCTGGAAGGCTTTTTATGGAGGACATGTTGTCATGTCTCAGTGGGAATGGCATACGGGTGAATAATACCATTAACATTGACTGGATTCCATTAAGCTGCTCCAGTTTCTGGGTCCTGATATTGTTCATGCTGGCTCACTGTCACAGTGTCATTGCCTTCTATGAACCTTGAATGGAAAACCCATAATTAACGTTATTAGTAACACCTGTGCCTCACCTGCTGTGAAAAGGGCCAATTTGTTTATGTTGCTTTGAATGTTGGCAACCGGATTTTCTGAATGGCTGGCTGGTGAACAACAGATGAACAAATTATTCTCAAACTAGAAGCTCATGGAGTGACTGCTTGTCTTTGTGTGATACTGAAGCTCTTCGCCCTGAGGTGAGCCTTTCAAACGGCACTTAGGGTGCTTTCATACTGAAAAGCCTTTGGCAAAACAACACAAGGGTCTGCATCGATGTGGGAATGTTGCTGCAGGCTACTGAAGAGAGGATGGAACATAAACCAAGAAAACCAATTTAAAGAAGGGGAGTTGACAGTTAAAATGAGGACTGAACAGTAATAGGAAAATATAGGGCAGTTATAATCTCTTCTTGTTTTGATGTAAAAAGGGAAAGAGAAAATAAAGTAAAAGCTCCATGCTATAATACATATTTTGTAGTACTTGGACATATTCTTTTGTGCAGAAAGTGCGGTGCAAAATTTGAACCTGGATCTGTTTTGTTTTTTTAAATGTTCTTGCCAGAGCTCTTGTAGAAAGATACAGTTTGTTGCATGACATATACTTGTATACAATGTAGTAGTAAAGGACTCAGAATGGGATCATTATGGTAGTTAATGTTAGGAGCATATTGTGTATGAACAAGGTTAAAATCAAGGCCTCACAAACTGTTGAATTTAGAGTGTCAAGAAAAGGCCACCATCAGAGTAGGTTCAGGTAAACTATTCTTCTCATTCTCTGAAGTTAATGGGGTACTAAGTAACGATAGGAAAATTGACAAAAGTAAAACTCCCCTCTCAAGAAAACTAACAAGGTCAAGTGTCAATGTAGTGCAGGAAACGTGACCATGGACACATGTACGGAAACGTGTACATGAGAATAGGGGGGAGGGGCTTTATCGTCCTTCACCTATGTCCACCAAATATCAGAATCAGAATACCTTTATTCGTCCCACAGAAAGAAACCAGGAGGCTTTAGCTATGCAAATGCTTACATAAAGTTTGATTAACAGTATGATCCCAAGGTCTGCTCGGACTTTGTTTTCGGCCTTTGACAAACAATTATTTTGCACCTCCCAGAATTGCACTGTTACGCAATAAGTTAAAGTGTTGAGAAGGAGGTTCCAGACACTTCAACTGGCCAAGGCCGAGATCTCTTCCAACACTCTGACCAAATGCATTGGTCTCAATTAATTAGCAGCCCTGTTTTGTGACAAAATGCTTTAATAGTGTTAACCTAGCCTCGAGTGCAACGCTGAGCTCTGAGGCAATTGTGGAACAGTGCCAACAATTGGTAGTATAATTATTGCAGTCACATTAAGAACAAAACACATTGTCCAAGACAATCAAAATAAATGCAGTTTCTCTAAAACGCTGAAAAAAATATTTGTATACCATCACACTAATAAGGATTCATGACGATAAATAAGAGTCTATGTGGAGTAAGGGTAAGCACAAGCAAACATTCCAAATGTGATTACAATTTAGTTTAACTTTCCTATATATTTAGCCAAGAAGAGAGCTTCTTATTCACAGCCTGACAGGAAGTCATATTTGAAAAGAACCTTCACTGATTTCCCAGGCTGACATATTGACTTGCTGGCAGAATTTTGGCTAGTTGGCTGGCAGGACAACCTAGCTGTGGCAGCCAAAACTGGAATCTAACATAATGGCTAATGGCATTCAAATCATGTGTAAAGAAACATGAATTTACACCCATCGATCTAAGAGCCCATTAGCTTATATTAAAACATTTATTTCCCCCCCGCTTCTGTTTCCATGAGTACAATTTTTCACTATTTCTTGACAAATCAATTTTAATTACAGCCCTAAAAGGTCATAATTGTCAGGTTAAGTGACCGGTGCACAATGTCTCTTATTAAGCCAATATTATATCACTCTTGCTTTGAATTCTGTGGCAGCTAATGTGACAGAAATGGCTCTACTTGAGGGGCATTTACAAGACAACCAAGTGAATAACTTAGACATAGACATCATAAATTAGTCCACACCATTGTGTTTTGTGTTTTTCTTTACTGTTTTAACACTATAATGTATTCAATAATGAGCTTAAATATCCTGCGAGTAACGGCCATATTTTCACAAGAAGTGTCATAAGGAAATCACAAAGACAAATGGGGTTATTTTGCTCACTCACCTTGTGACTCATACATAATAAACTTATATTTTGCTGAAAGTCACACCTTCTCTCAAGCCCTCTGTAAAAACACAGTTACATCTAAATATAGCCCGGATCATGCTGCTGAACAGCTAATGCACATCACTCATTATCGCCTGCCACTGTCTCAGCGTGCACATACATAAACAGTGTCACCTTCCCCCTCCCTTAAAAATGACACTGAGACACTGTGTGTGTGTGTGTGTGTGTGTGTGTGTGTGTGTGTGTGTGTGTGTGTGTGTGTGTGTGTGTGTGTGTGTGTGTGTGTGTGTGTGTGTGTGTGTGTGTGTGTGTGTGTGTGTGTGTGTGTGTGTGTGTGTGTGTGTGTGTGTGTGTGTGTGTGTGTGTGTGTGTGTGTGTGTGTGTGTGTGTGTGTGTGTGTGTGTGTGTGTGTGTGTGTACGTGTACACAATGCACTGTGGTGTTGGTGTGAAAACTGTGGGGGTGTGAAAAAGTACTGTTTCTTTAACTAACCAAGCCATTCTAGTTTCAAATCTGAGACAGAGGGACTTGTTTAAGCTCCTATAAAATCCTTTTTAAGAAACTAGAAAAAGAGCCTTTGTGTTTTTGTTCACCATCAACAATGATTGACTTGAAAGGGAGAAGAATAACAACATTTACCCTGAAAAGACAACATATTCTGCTCCTTTTCAGATTCATATTTGTATTTTGTTCCTCTTATGTGACATGTCTCCATGCTTTAATGTTCAAAAAGCAATTTATTGTTCTCATCCTGCCTGTGCTGCAGCACCTCTTTTCACCCTCTGTCTGAAACCAGAGCCCAGTCTGCTCTGATTGGTTAGCTGGCCGGCTCATTTGTGGTCAACCGCGTAGAGATGTCCTGTCCTTAGCCACATCAAATGTTTTGGAGCCCTAGCCAATATAAGCGTGAGTGTTGCATAGTGATGTCACGATGTTACAGAAGCCAACAAGGGGGGGTGTTTCAGGCAGGGGGGGGAGTGTGGGATTTTAGCCTTTGAAGACCATTTACTATATATCACACTACATGAAAGGGAAAACCCCAACAAGCATAATAGGGCCCCTTTAGTAAGTACTTTGATAGAAAGCATTGGTTATTCACACATTATCATTCTTCCAGATGTCTTTGGCCACCTGATGAATGTTAACCTTCTATTGGCTCAGTTTTTTAACTCTAGCAAATCTTGAATGAACTATATGGCTCATTAGCTGCAAAAGACGCACTATGTTTACCAAGTAAAAGTCTTTTTTAGCAAGTGCTATATTGTGTCACTGAATTAAACTTGTTGCTGTGACTGAAAACGAAGTAATGAGCAGTGAGAGAGAATAAAAAGCCTGCTGGAACCAAAGCCAATCAAACATGATGGGCAATTACTAGTAAGACTAAAAAGGATACAAAATTGAAGAAAAAGGCACAACTTAAATAATAGCGTTGATGGGAGATACATTTGTTTTAGTTTTTGGACAGCTCCAATGCCACACACTATACTTTGACCTCCTGAATGTGAATATGAACACGTTCTGACCCAGACTGGAACAGATTCGGTTATACCGTCCGTTGTCAAAACCTGATTGTTTTAAAAAAAACAAAGGGTTGGGTATCGTCGGGTTACCAGATTCATCAAAACATGCATTATAATGTTTTACATGTCTTCCTTTTGACTATTTCCTGCTATATGCTGTTTTGTTTTTCTTTAAAAGTAGCATTAGTGAGTCAGTCAGGATGTTGTTAGCTGTAAATATATTTAGCTTTGCAACTCTTAACCAGTAGCTTAACCACTTGGCTGGATGATGGCTTCACCATCTGTACCTGACACACACATGCACACATTGCACGCCCACTCATTACACTGTTGCTCACACGTGTCACATTACTAGAGACAAACACATGCAGATAGACAGTGTACTATGGAACCATAAATGTATGTACGAACAATAAAGAAAATGTAAATGTACACAGGCTCGTATTGTCAAGGGGATTTTTCTTCCATTAACAGAACCTGGAGGCAAAATTATTCAACATCTCACTTCTTCCTGTGATCCAAATCTACCTGGCAAGCCTTAAGGATGTGTGTGTGTGTGTGTGTGTGTGTGTGTGTGTGTGTGTGTGTGTGTGTGTGTGTGTGTGTGTGTGTGTGTGTGTGTGTGTGTGTGTGTGTGTGTGTGTGTGTGTGTGTGTGTGTGTGTGTGTGTGTGTGTGTGTGTGTGTGTGTGTGTGTGTGTGTGTGTGTGTGTGTGTGTGTGTGTGTGTGTGTGTGTGTGTGTGGCAGAGTCCTGGGCCAGCCTCAGTGAACAGATGGTCCTCCAGCAGGTAATAATGACCCAAGACAAACTCTTGAATTGATTATGCCTTTGTGAGGGCATGGATACAAAGTATCACTGCCACTGAGAGGGGGGGGGGGGGGGGGCAGACAGAGGGGAACATCCAGTCTCAATCCAAGTACATGCTGTATTCATTCAGAAAATCCTCAAGACAGACAATTTCCATAAAATTGCTAATTTGTTGAAGCAAAGATGTAATGGTAGGCTTGGCACGACTGGCTGGATGTAATTAACACCGTCGTCATTAATGTGGTTCCTTCTACTTTTGCCACACAGCATAAACTAATATTTAAAGATAATTATGGTTTCTTTCAATTTGGGAAGCATAAGCACTTAGATAATCGGACCGTTTCCAGACAAGCCACCAGATTATCCAGATGATTGATCAATTATCTCCGGGACCATTGTCTGGTGTATCTGAATCAAATCAAAGAAAAGCTTGCTTTGTTTCAAACTGAAGTTTCTTTCTCAGTTTTTGGCAGTAATTTCCCCAGTGTCCAATTTAGCAAATGTTCCCTCTTACTCTCCTCTCTTCTGTTTTACATTTTTTCCTCAACAGCTGTTCACAGTGGAAATTATTTTTCTTTCTGTAAGCCATTATTTAACAGTGGGCATGACTCTTTTAATTTACGTGGATTTGTTTACTATCTTCAAAAGTCAAAAGTAATCTAACATATTTTACCTGAAGTGAAACTGAAAGTGATCGCACCTAAAAAGTCAGTAATTCCTTATTGCACTGGGGAAAAATGCTGAAAGTACCAAAATAATTGTTTTAAGGAAAAATATAACTTGCTTTAGTGTAACAGCATAATTTATTTTTCAGATGCATGATTTAGTTACGACGGTCAGAAATCCAGAGGTGGGAAGTAGTGGAGTACAAATACTTTGCTACTGTACTTAAGTACATTTTTCTGGTATCAGTAATTTACTCCACTACTTTCTGAAGACTTTTTACTTTTACTTCTTACATTTTTAACACAAATACCTGTACATTTCCTTTACATTTTACAGGTTTGTTACTTTAGTTTGAATGTGTGTTTGGTGGCGTGATCATTATTATTTAGAGTCAGTGCGTGCCTATTGATTTGAACACGATCCGTGTATCCATCATTTCCTGGTCTTCTCTAAAGAAGAGGGACCAATGAAAACGTTGTCATGTTGCCGTTGTTCAGCATGGAAACATTCATTAGCTAACAATGACATTATTGTTCTATTAATATAAAGGGAGGTCAGGTACTCTTTAAAACAGCTGCTAGTTATGGGTACTTTTTACTTAACCTCTTAAGCCCTGAGCCTGTTTTTCAGGTCTCAGGCTCGAAAATAACATTCCCAGAACAAATGACCATATCTTCCCTTCTAAAAGGGTTAAATTAATAATCTTTATTCTCAAAGTAATGATAAACCTGTGAGTTGGATGTAGAAAAGTCAGAATCAATATAGATGTTTTTTATTTTAAAGAAAATTCAGATTTTACATAGTAAAAAACTGTAAATTATAGTGTCCGTCCAAAAATTATTTTTTACTTATAGTGAAAACTACCCTTGGATGATGGGTTAGTAGACTAAAAGCTTTAGGAATCCAAAGTACAACATATAATAAGTACCCTGTATCAAGATTGATGCAAAACAAGTGAAATTTGACCTTTTTATAGAGATTTAGCCAAAACCCCCCACTTCTGGGGTCATTTGGGTGGATTTGACCTATCTCTGGCCCCCCTTGGTCGATTTTGATGAATGAAATCTCTTTATAACCGCTAGAGCCAATGGAATCGAGGGAAAGTTATATACACACCAAAACGTTAACAAATAAGGAGTGAGAGTGACGCGTTACCAAAACCGGAAGCTGCATACACTCTGGTGGCTACCATTAGCAGCTAACTTTTCCGCTCCGATTTTTACATAAAAAATGGAATTATGGATTATAAATAATTTTTTAAAAGGTACAGGTACATTATCAACCTATGGATCAACAGTTGTAGACATTTTATTTTTCGTTTTAATGCCATTGAACACGTCTTTTGACCTAATTGACAGCTACGGTGAGACGATCTGCCGTAAAAGCTCCGTAAAGGTACGTGTTGTGATGTCTGTGTTTGCTTCCCCTGTTGCAAGTTCGGATCGCTCAGTGATGATACTATACCTAAATAATCAGTGGAGTCTCAGCTTTAATAGGCTATATTGTATGTGCAGCTACGATAAGTAATAAGGGTATCTTTATCTTGAATTGTGTGCCGCAGTGCGTTAGAATTTTTTCGCTCAGGGGTCATTTAGACCCTTCTTATGAGACTTGTGTTTTGTTTTGGTAAAAATGGTTCATATCTTCAGTTAGCTGAGATTCTTCCCGTTAATCTGGTGCTACACATTAATAGTTTCATAAATGTTAAGAAGCCCTGAGACATTATCTCGAAAACAAAAAGGTGGGAGGGGTCCAATGGGGGGACCGCCGTGCTTAAGAGGTTAAGGACATTTCGAAGCCCATACTTCTTTACTTTTACTTGAGTAAAGAAGTTTAGTCAGTACTTCTACTTATACCAGAGTATTTTTAAACACGAGTATTTGTACTTCTACTTGAGTAAAGGATGTGTGTACTTTTGCCATCTCTGCAGAAATCTGATTTATTCACTTTCTACCACTTGGTGGAACGAATATGTTTTTTTGTAAATTCCCACATTTAAAAATGATTTTGACAGTTGGCTCACAGCAGGAGAAAGAAATATAAATGCAGGGCTTTTTAGAAATATTTAGTACTAGAAATACTGATAGAGAGCGGGAAAGATAGAGATGGCCCAATGTCAAAATCTCAGTCAACCCTGAGGCAATGGGTAATTTAGATATGAACACTTACCCTCAAGTATTCGGAGCAAAATGAGGCACACACACAGCCGGCAGAGTGATCTGACTGCAGGGCTTATTAGTGGCCATTGGCAGTGTGCGCATAGCCAGGGCAGAGTAGTCATATCATTGCCAATGATTATACTATAACAAAACTAAAAGACTGAGTACATTTATTAGGCGAACCGAAACACAAAAAAATCTAAAATCAACTCATTCACCATCTGAATTTAAACAAGAAATATCAGCCTGTATGTTAACATGTTCTTCATAAAGGTGACATTATAACTTGTTTCCATTGTGCCCTAGTGACCCAATATCACAGGATTAATGTCATGATCTTGGTTTTTGTGTTTCATGTTTTCCTGAAATATATTTTCTCCTTGTCTCTTTTCTTGTTTTGCTTCCTTTCTTTGTGTATTCACACCTTTGTGATTCTTTCCACCTGTGTGTGTGATCTCTTTTCTGCCAATGTGTCTTTACCGGCCCTCTTAAGCTGTGTCTTGTCACTGTATTTAGTTCTGTCTACACTGTAAAATATTACCATGATTTCACAATATTTCGCTGTAATAATTTACAATAAATTACTGTTTTACCACTTTACAGTCTTTACCTGTAATGTTCACAATGTAATACTGTAATTTTGAATTTCACAGTGAAATCAATGCAGGCACAGTTAATTACTGTGAATGTACAGGATCAATTATTACCAGGATTTCACAACATGTTACTGTATTATTTCATAGTAAAATTGCAGACAGTCTGAAATATCTGGTGTTCAGAGTTTCTGTTAGCCGGTAACGGTCATAGTCCGGTAAAATATGCTGAAGACCGGCAAATCTAAATCTCTCCGGTCAAAATCATTTCCCCTTAGCGCAATATCGCATCAGTTGTGCCACTTATGTGACAGACAAGAAGAGTACATTCTAATGTCTAACATTTAATGTGGAGAAAGAGATTTATTCTCCTGAAAGGGACATTTTGACCCCTCATGTAAACAATGCATAATGCTGCGCTATACTTTGCCGCGACACCCCGTTGCCAAGCAACGCTTATTGTTTGGTGTCCTTTGATAAGCAGGCAGTCATATCATTAGCCAGAACTAGCTAGATCTGATCGATATGGACATAAACGCGAGTGAAGTCTAATCAGACGGGAGAGAGAGATCAGAGATCAGATCAGCTGCTGCTGACGGAGACACGCAGCTCTGCATGATCACCTGCAGCTCTACATGATGCAGCTCTATAATCACCTGCAGCTCTACATGATCAAATCAAATCAAATCAAGTTTTATTTATATAGGACATTTATAAACGATGTTTGGTCGAGCCAAAGTGCTGTACAAATAATAAAAATACCCTACAGTAAAGACATTTTACAGCTAATACAACAGCACAGTTTGTTCAGAATATCAGTATGAGAAAAAAAAAACGACACCCACTGTCCTTAGACCCTCACATCGTACAAGGAAAAACTTCTGGAGAAAAACCCAGTTTAAAGGGGAACATGGGAGAAACCTCGGGGAGAGCAACAGAGGAGGGATCCCTCTCCCAGGACGGACAGACGTGCAATAGATGCTGTGTGTAAATCGAAGAGATAATACGTTGCAGCTCTATGATCACCTGCAGCTCTACATGATGCAGCTCTATGATCACCTGCAGCTCTACATGATGCAGCTCTATGATCACCTGCAGCTCTACATGATGCAGCTCTATGATCACCTGCAGCTCTACATGATGCAGCTCTATGATCACCTGCAGCTCTACATGATGCAGCTCTGTCCGCTGTGACGGACTGGTGAGCGTCCTAAAACCCGGAAGTAAGCTTCTTCCAGTTCCTTCGACAAAAAAGCAATGCAATTTCTCCATAGGATTTTGGAAAATAGCTGGAAATAAGGTCTGTGGTTGACACACATAAGAGACGGATCACGTTTTGTTCAGTCGGATAATCTCCACATGTCTACCCTACCTTTATAATTTTCTAATCATAAATCTATCGATTAGATTTAGTTAATCTACTATAATTAGTTTGTTTAATATTAGAGTCGTTATCCATTTGTTTTAAAGCTCAATAAATAACAAAGAAGATCTTTGGCCGGCACTTTTCTCATTTTGTCCGGAAGATTTAAACTTTAACGGACATGTTGACCGGCAAAAACGGAAACTCTGCTGGTGTTGTCTGTTGCACCGACTGCGACATTATTGTCCCTGATATTTTTTCTTCTAACATTTGAAATGTGTAAATGTGTATATGTTAATGTGTTTTTTCTCTGATCCCAGGTTTCACATTGCTGTGTTGCGACCAATTTGAGACGCATGCAAAACCTGCTATATCACAGTACCTCCATGGGCATGGCAACTGTAAAGTCACAGTATGTAGTTGTACTTTTATTCTAATTTACTGTAAAATATCTACAGTAAATTACTGTGAAATCCATGCAACTAGTAGCCAGTAATTTACTGTAAATGTACAGCCAAAAATGTTACAGTGTATATACTGTTTATAGACAGATTCACCAAATGTATTTTCTAAAGACTGGTGACAGAGCTTGAATTAAATCCAACATATTAATGAACATAGGTGGTTTACAGATTATAAACAAGCCCGCAATGTGGCCATATTATCTACAATCAGGTTGTCAATACATGTCCAGTTAATTACACTGAATTAAAAACCAAATGCTATTTTAATGTACTGATTCATTTATTTTTTCAACTAGATGCTTGCACCGTAAGCTAATAACAGTAGTGGATAAAATGGACTTCTGCCTAATGGGCTTTATTTGGAGTTTCTTTGTTTTTCTGGTCACCTGTGGCACACATCTGCAGCATACCCATGATCAACCATAACATTGAAGTGCATATCAGTTGTTTAGTAGTGGTTGTTAACATGTTGTTTTGTCCTTGGTCAAGATACAGTTTATGGGCAAAACACTTCACCATAAATTGCTCCTGTGGGTATTGTCCACAGTTTTGATGTAGTACATGTCTGATATATCTAAAATGTAATGTTAAGCTCCTTGAGAACTTATAAAAGTACAGAAATAAATGCAATGAATATTAATTATTATTACACTTAACATCAGGCTCAGCCAAACCTCCTCACATATTGTCCTTCCCTTGCTCAAGAGTCCTCTCCTTATTATCTTTCACACTGGGAGTTTTTGTAAGGAATTATTTTGTCTAACTTGAGATCTAACTGAGTATTCTCAGAGAACGACTGCAGGGCCGGGTGGGAAGATATTGTAGGCAGTTAGAAAGTGACGTTTTCAATGGAATGGCCTTAAACTGTAAATTGCTAGTAGAGAAGTTAACAGACACTTCCTTGCTTTGTAGGATGTCCCCACCTAATTATCCTTTTAAATGTTTGTCCAATTAATGTTAAGGTACTTTAAGCATGGCTTTGGGCATTCTGTAGTCAGAATGCTAGAAGATATCAAGTTTAAGTACACGTTTTTTTTTAATATAAATGAAGCTGTGGTTTATTAAATGAACAGAGTTGGAGATTGAGTTGAAGAGGGAAAGATTTTAGCAGTGGGTATGCTTGCATGCGTATCAAGTTCTGAGGTTCAAGAACTTTGAATCCACAGTCACTCATTACAGGACCCAGAGGGGCTAAACTCCTCTGAATTCCTCAGCAAACATTCTTTGAAAACAGGCCGTAGATCAGCATTTCCCCCAGACTGGTTTCCTGGCAGAGTGCAAAAGGCCTCTGAAGTGGCAGACAAAACTCTCCACTGAATCCAATACTAATGAAATTCTATGATACTGCATCTCTACCACATAACTCTAAACTGTCCACTGAAACCGGTACAAATGAAATTGAATCAACATTTAAACCATATGGCACTACCGCTGCCCACTGAATCCGATACTAACGAAATAATCTGAAACAGCATTTTGACCAATAACACTCTATTGTGGGATGCTAGTTCTTCTGGACATCACATATTTGCCTGTCTGTTCAGCTGGAAACACTACAGTGGACTACAAACCACAGTCATATATTTTATATTTCAAGGCTTTAGTAAACAGAAATAATGCAACGACATGTTATCACATGCTTCAAATGCTAACTGAGAATTAGCTAAATGACAAGAAAGGCAAATAATCAAGAACAACAAGCAAGCTCAATATATTGGCACACTGAATTAGTCTTCAGTTTCCAGATTTATGATACATCTATTGAAATATTTGTCTGTGACTGTAGGAAAGTCATAAAAATATCTAGCGTTTGCTAGTTTGAGTAAACAGAACTGAGCAAGGGTAAGTGCTACTAACCTTGGGAAGTTTAATATTAATCCTGAAATTAAAGCTTTTTAAATAGTTAAAGTGCACCTATCATGCTATTTTTAGGCAATAGCATAGGTCTTAGATATATATAAATATATAAAAAACATGTGAAGTGTTCTGCCCAAAATACCAAACAGATCACCCATTCTAGCCATGCCTCATATCCCTCTATTTCACTTCCTGTTTCAAAAGTGCTGATTTTGGGTATAAAGCTTTAAAAAATAAATAAAAAGGAGGGGGCTGAGCTCATGCGGGACCCGGCAGCTACTGTCTAAACTAAATACTGCCGTGATGAAACGCCATATCATGGATTATCAAGGATTATTTCTGAAACAGTATGGAGCTCAAAAACGTTCTCTCTTGCCGGTTATACCACAAGGTGAGTTCCTTTTTATTTCCTGCTTCTTCACACACATGCTCTCCAGTACAGGTTAACTCTGAGTGTTAGCGATGCTAATGTAAACACCGACCATATTACGTCCAAAACAGTCGGGCATTGTTTCTGATAGTGTCGTGGGTCCACATTTCCGATATTATGTCATATCGGACGCAAATCTGGATTAGCTCCGTTGTACCCCCGTTTTTAGAGATTTGGGTACGGAGGAAAAGAGAGAGGGTTTTATTTTCTGACGCTGCATGAGTTCCCTGACACACCGGGGACACATATTTATGTATAAAAGACATCAAAAAGTGCATTTTGCATGATAGGTCCCCTTTAAATAAAACACCCCATTAAATGTGTACTTTCTAATATAATTGGATGAATGTGAAAAAGATAGAGCCAAATGGCTTTTTCCTTATACAAAACAAGAGCGTATGGACAGGGGTTGTTTAACTGTATAAACTACACAATGTAAAGCCATTGTAAACATATTGACTTTGAATCTTTGTCAATTCCATACTAAAACTCAAAACAAAATGAATTGTATTGTATTTATGTTTCCTTTGTATCGACAGGTTAGCTATCTAGTGAAATGTTACATAAGATTTTGAACTGTTTGACATTTCTTGGATAATTAAGGCTTTGTGTCCCTTTCAAAAAGCAACTATCACAACCTTCTGAATGTGGATGACTGTTTCTAATAAATACTGCTTCTGAGTCGGACACATGTGCCGAGATCCAAGCAGCATCAAACTCTGACCGTGATCGTGTCGGTGTGACCCATTTCCCAGCCTGAAAAAGAGCTGGCAGCCACAGTGCGCCTGCTGAGCTCCCGGGCAGTTGGCTGCTGCTGAGACACTGTCTGGTAATGTGTTGGCTGGGACACTGTTAACTTGGGCTGGGATCTGTCTCCATGGCCATCTGGGCTGCTGGTCCCTCTAGTTCCCAGACTTTGATCTTTTCATCTCCATCTGTCTCACTGACTTGACCCAATGACTGACTTTGTATGCATCCGCCTCACTGACTTTAGATCCTTTTAGCTGACTGACTGGGAGGCTGACTGAATCTATGTGCTTCTTTGAATCTGAGAGAGTGATTTTTCTCTTTGATTGACTCATGAAATGGTTTATCCCTCTAAATAACGGAGTGTTGTATCACCATGCTATTGTCAGTGCACCATCTCCTAAAGGCAAAGTCAGTTGCCACACTATGGAACTATTGAGTTGCGAGACAACTTCCCATTATTCCTTTTAAAGCCTCCGCCAGAGCTGTCCCAGTTCAATAAAAAGTAGGAATGAGCCCAGTGAGGGTCAGCCAGCCCACCCACTGAGACATTTATAAATATGTTGTGGTTCATTAGGAAACTGCCCCAGGACAAATTGGAATATGGCGGGCTGCCACAGTCTAGATGACAACCACTTGTTTTACTCTGAACAGCCTTTTAAATACACCCATTACAGACTACGACTGTAATCAACCAAATAAAGACTATTGGCTGACGGAAATTCTACCTTCTAACCCTAATCTACTGACCCTAGCTAAATGCATCAAATAAATGCATTACAAGTCTGAATCAATTCAGAGAGAAATTCCCTCTAGAGGAATCTTTGGGATTTTAGCCTTTGCAGACCATGTACACGCACAACAAATATTATAACACACTAAAAGAAAGGGAAAACCCAAAAAGGATAACAGGGACTCTTAACATACTTTCTGTTGACAACCAAAGAGTTTACATTGGGCGATTTTATTTTATCTGCACAGTCTCTCATGCCTGAATCTTGACTCTTGATACATTTACACTGTTTTGGGCTTTTGCATGCATGTTTCTTACTGCCTCCCTGATTGTGTTTTTCTTTCTTTTTCAGTTTCAGCAAATCATACTGTTTCTTGCAAAATACAGGTGTTGACCAGTGAGCTATAGGGTATGGAATATTATGGTAATACTCGTTAAAACTTTCTTTCAAATTGGTGTCATTAATTCTCCATGATCTTAATTAATAGTGACAAAAGTGTAATGTATACATGTGCTGGATCCCTGGAGGGGAGGAAGAGAAAGAGGAGACAAAGGAGAGTGATGGTGGAGGAGAGAAATGAAGGGCAACAGGAGGGTAGAGGGGCGGAGTGTTTGTGGAGTGGGTTGGTGGTAAACAATACAGCAGGGGCACATTTGACCAAGGTCTTTTTCTCCGGGAAATTCCTTAATGAAATAATCAATTCTCTCTCTGAGTAAGATGGATTTAGCCTGGACCCTGTTATTAATCACTGACACTAGAAAACCCAAATACAGTAAATTAAATTATCTTGCACGGAAGTTCATTTCCTAATTTCCATGCTTTATTGGCTGGCCATAATAAACCATTAAGCGCTAACAAGGAAACAAAATATGACGCAATAAGGAAAATCCATTTAAATTGATGAACAAATTAGTAACTGTTAGAGGGATGTGGGTGTTGGTTCTTCGTTTCATAGCTACACGGTTGTTTGGTTAATTGGCTGATACAGTGTAATTAACAGGGGGATGATAAGCAGTAATCCTTGTACATAACGAATAAACAGGCTATTTAAAGGTCCCATGTCATGGCCATTTCTATTGATCATAATTCCATTGTGGAGGTATACTAAAATACATTTATATTGTGCAATTTTCCAAACTCACATTGGTTTCTCATACAGCATCTCTGTATAGTATGTGTATTCACTCTCTATCCTAAACGGTCTATCTCCAACGAGGTGTTCTGGGGCAGCATAGACAGGTATTTTCTGTGTTAGAGTTTTACTCGCTACAGGGTGTACTTTGAGGGTTTGTGACTTTGCAGACCGTTTACATGCAGAAAAAGCTACATAACACACAAGGGGACGGGTAATAACCGGAAAAGCATGATATGGGACCTTTAAAATATGGCCAGAGAACATGTCACTCAGATTAATTAATGCACACACATGTCACTAAACATCAGCATCACCCATTTTATGTTTGGTGATAATGTGGAATTTCCTCTTGTGCATTTGTAATTTCATTTCATTTCAAACCTTTATTTAACCAGGTGAATCCCATTGAGATCATTGATCTCTTTTTCAATGGAGACCTGCTGCAATTAGGTTCTACATGAAGACATACAAACATAAAACAACAGAAAAACAAAAAGGACATCATACAACATAGATGCAGGGATTACAGTATACATAGCTAACGACATTTACAGGTACCAACAGTATCAGATTGCATAGCACCTATCCGAGCTTTAAAAACATTTAGTGGAACCAAATTGCTCAGTTTCCATTCCTTTTGCAGACTGTTCCCAGTTAGTGGAGCTGCGCATCTAAAAGCTTTCTTCCCTAAAACAGTCCTAGCACTTGGCACATTTAAAAAAAACCACATCATGAGATCTCAGGCAATAGCTACTTTCAATTTGCCGAGAGATCAGAGAGCAGATGTAAGATGGTAGTTTACCCATCATGGCTTTGTATATGAACATGTACCAGTGACTGAGCCTCCGTACAGTTAGTAAAGGCAAACCAGCCCTGGCATACAGGGTACAGTGATGAGTTAATACTTTACAGTTAGTCACAAATCTCAGTGCACTATGATACGCGGCATCTAACTTGATTAGGTAATGGGCAGGTGCATTCATATAGATCAAGTCACCATAGTCCAGCACAGGTAAAAAGTCACAGAGACTAGCCTTTTCCTGGCCTCAAGTGAGAAACAGGACTTGTTTCTAAAAAAGAAACCTAGCTTCACCCTTAGCTTTCTAAGCAGATTATTGACCTGAAGTTTAAAAGAAAGGCAATCATCAAGCCAGATACCAAGGTATTTATAACAGGCAACCACTTCAAGTACTTGTCCTTGCGTAGTAACAATATCCAAAGTGGTCTCCGGTGTCTTTTTGGCTTTTGAAAAAAGCATTACTTTAGTTAGTTTTAAGCTTAAGCTCAGAGAGCTGAGTCTGGATAATATAAAAAACAGCCTGCAATTTATCAACAGCCTCCGTAATGGAGGGACCTGCACAATACATCACGGTATCGTTCGCATAAAAATGTAAAGTTGCTCCATCCACATTTTGACCTAAACTATTGATGTAGATGGAGAATAATAATGGACCTAAAACAGAACCTTGGGGAACACCATTTGTAATGTTTAACCACTCAGAAGACAGCCCATCAAACTGAACACATTGGGACCTTTCAGAGAGGTAGTTCACAAACCACCCTACTGTATGGCTGGATATGCCAATACTGGTCAGCCTCTGCTTCAGGATATGATGATCGACGGTATCGAACGCTTTGGAAAGATCAATAAACAGGCGTAGCTAATGTCCTTTTGATTCAATCTATCAAACAAATACATGACTATGCAAAAATAATCAATAAAGAAGGTCAAATCATTTTATGTTTACATACCCAATACGTTGTTTAGCCCTTCATCATCTGTCTGTGAGATAATTAAGACCACTGTGACCTTTTGGCATCACTTCCTGTTTACCAATCTCCCATCATCCCTCAGGCTTTCAATATGACATTTGGGGATGAGAAATACTTTGAGCCCTTTATCTCTCCCTTTTTATCATAGCAGCAGAAATCCTCTGAGAGCCATTGATTGGATGGTCTGCAATTCATCTTGGTGGTAATTGGAACAAACACTGTTTAATGCCATTGAGGACTCATAGTTGGCACAGCAGAAGGCTCCCCTCTCCAGAACGCCACAGAAGAACAACAATATTTATACAATTGGTTTTGTTCAAAGGACACAGTGGTGATGTACAGGGGCAATCTGTTCCATGTTGTTTTGAATACAATTCTGTGAAAAATGTTTACAAAAGTTTGCATTTTCTTAGGTTATGGATACTGCTGTTGTTTATGCTTTCATGTTATTAGTTATATCGAGTCCGGGCTGTCCATCAGTCAGTCAACCACAGCATCAAATACGATATTGATTCATAGAACCCTCAGGAATCAATAGTGAGAGGTTGAAGACAGAGAGTGGCAAGTTCAAATTCAAAGTTGACTTTAAAGAAGAGAGCAAAGAAAACAAAAGCAACTGATTTAATAGTAGGTCTATCTGCTTTCTCGTAGCACAGCGCCATTTTGGATTTTGGTTTCACCATTTTAAATAAAATTGTTGAATACAATCTTACAAAAAAAAAATGTTCCTTAGGTTATGGATTCTGCTGATGTTTATTTTTTTTATTATTAATCTGAACTCTACATCAATCAGTCCTGGGGCCTCATTTATAAAGCCTTGCGTAGGATTCACGTGGGAAGGTTGCTTACGTAGGACAAAGCAAATAAATACGCACAGACATTTTCCGATTCATAAAACACTGCGTACCGGCGTAGGACTTGCGTGCGGCACGTCCTACGCCTTTATAAATCACAATCAACTCGAAATGCAGCGCAGCTTTTGCGGGCTTCACGTAACGCCCATATTTGCCTATAAATAGTCAAAGAAACGCCCCGTATTAATATTCATTTTGACTGACTGCATGAAGAAGATCGCAGGAAATGATGACAGAACAGCTAAAAAAGACATTTCACTCCGTGTCAGATGTTGGTTATTTTGGGAAGGTGGAGACAAATCACATTGTTTGGTATTTTTGAGCGTACGCACCGTTTATAGATGAGGCCGCTGGTAAGTTATCTGGAGCAATGAATTTGAAAGGAAAATGCCATATTGATCAAATAACTCCCAGGATTTTTTTGCAAGAAGTTTAAGCAGAAGAAAGTCAAATAATATGGATAATACTGCGCCATCTTGGATTGTGGCTTCGTCACCATTTAAACAGAAGGTGAATTAATCATTTGTTAAGTGTGCAGGTGTTTCTTTAGTGTGTTGAGCCAATATATAGTAACCTCCCAAGGTACGTATTGCAGATTGTTTCCACTATAACCATAATGTGACAAAACCCGCAATAAAAAAAGAATGTGCACAAAAACAACTTATTTTATTAGCAAATGTGAACTGACCCTATCCAACTCTAATGTACCTTATTTTCTCTACCTATTTATTAGGAATCAGAATCTTTATTGGTCCCGCATCGGGAAAATGTACAGCGTTACAGCTAAAGTGACCTAGCATTAAAAAAAAAGAAACAAACATATTAAATACAGAGAAAAAGCACACAATCACAGCCATGGATGAACATGAGTAGCATGATTTTAAAATCTAAGTGTTAAGGTGTTGTGATATTAGGAAAATGTATTGCACATAAAGTTGATTATTGCAAAGTAGCCATTTTGTAAATTGCACGTTTAATGAACAAAATTGCAGTAGTCTGTATTTGTTTACTGTATTTTTTGAAGAAAAAGTGTGCTTTCGTTCTCATGCACAAATGCATGAAGTTAATTTTCCTTGTTATTCAAGGTTGGCCAAAAATATTTTACATTCTAGCAAATAGCAAAACAGCAATCTAGACGTGAATGCTAGTTAAAGACTCAAATTCACATAAAAAAATAGCCATGTGTATTAGAACATTTATAGTGTTTTGGAGCCAACTTCTAGACTTTTATTACATTTATTTTGTGTTTACAGGATACAGCTCTTGGCCAAACAGTTACCTCATTGTCGAAAAAGAATGAAGCAACTTATTTGAATGCAGTGTTGAGACCTTGTACAACTACAGTATTGTTTCTCTTCACCAACTGTGGAACCGGGACCTCCAGAGGTCCTGCTGGCTATCGAGCTATTGATCACACGGATCCTGACCCTGACTGCATCAGCTGGGAGTGTGTTTGTGTGTACATGTAAGCAAATCAAAACCGGGTTGGACCTGGCTTACCCTGATACAATCATCACTCTCCTGCTCGACAGAACGCCAGCAGAGAGCAGGCGGATTGACAAAGGAGAAAAAAGTCAATATGGTGCAAACGTAATTACATCTGCTAGTTCACAGACATCACTGTATGAACCTCAGTATCACCATGATGGCAGATAATTAAACGTAACCACAATAAGGTTTATTTCTAGTTGACTGTATTCTTATGTTACCAAACACACAAGTATATGCAAGAAACAAGAATGTTGTGCTATATATGATGTACAAAGGTTGATGACAGGCCTCCATTTTTATGCATTCCCCTCTAAGAAGTATGTAGCATAACAAAATGACATAATAAAATTATGACTGTTAAATATTGCAGGGATATTCACACAGGGTTAAATATAGGTCACTAATTCTACAGCCTTGCTCTGTGTTTTGAAGGCATAAATAAGGCATAAACAAACGAGCCAGTGGATGTTTAATGTGGCCATGCTGAGACTTTTCCTGTGATAAATAGGCTCTGAATAATGCATCCAGGTACAACGGAGGGGCTACAACCTTCAGGTTTGCCATCTGGTGTCCCACACTAGATACTGAGCAGCGAGCAGAAGGAGAATTCACTGGCACCTCCGTCAGATGGTGGAGGTACAGTATGTGAACTAACTGTTTATAAAGACACGCAAGATGAATGAAAACAACGTGTTCAAATCTAACTTTGTTAAATAATTGATAAATGGATAAAAAAGAAAATTGGGGGGCGCAGTCACCATTCACACTATTTGGTGCTATTATTGTTTGGTTTTTGATCAGTCAAAAAGTTAAAAGAAAATTGATATTGATCCAAATATTAATTATATCAAAACTATTATATTAATATACAATAGTATAAACTATTATATATATATATATATATATATATATATATACTTTAGGATGTAACGTATTATAATATAGTATATAAATAGTTTAGACTAAAGTAAATATGTATATATATATATATATATATATACACTGTAAGAAACGTTCCGTGAAATTCACGTTTCAAACGTTCCGTGAAATTCACAGTATTTAACTGGCAGCAATTGACAAGTTACTTACTGTAAAATTAATTACAGTAAGTAACTTGTCAATTACTGCCAGTTACATAAAGGTAATCACAGTATTTACAAGTTTTTATTTACAGTAACTGTGTAAAATGAAACACAGTAACTTCCAAGTACTGTATTTGTGTTTACGGTAATAGTGTTTTAACTGTAAAATGAAACACAGTAACTTCCAAGTACGGTATTTGTGTTTACGGTAGTAGTATTTTAACTCTAAAATAAAACACTGCCATTTAAAAAGTACTGTATTTTTGTTTACGGTAATAGTGTTTCAACTGTAAAATAGAAACTTTAGTGCTATAATTTTAAGTTACAGTATCAGTATTGTAACTGTAAAACAATTTCTTTATTATAGTATACTTCATGTCATGCTGGTAATTTACAGATTACCAGAAATTCTTCACACAATTTTAAAGCTCACCAATAACTGCAGGGAGACAGCAAACAATACATTGTAACAATGTATTCCTGTAATTGTTGAACGGTATCAAGAACATGTATTTTCTTGTGCTAATTGGGTGAGCATACCATGGCTACCACAAATGTAGTCTTCCATTGCATATCCCATGTACAATTATCTTCCATGTCTTATAAACTGTGCAATTCCTACACTTATTAAATATCTTCACCCATAAAACAATGGATATTAATATCCAAAAACATGGAGATTGCATTTTTTAAACAGTGGCGATAACAAATCAACACAAAAAATATGAAGCCATTTTAGAGACGTGCTGTAGTTGAAAAGGTGTCACGACCTCGACACAAACTTGAGAACCCAAATGCACGACTCAGAGACACAGTCTTGAATCTAACAAAAATTGTCTTTTTAATGTCAATCAGAGTTGGGTGTAACGCGTTACAAAGTAACGCGTTACTGTAATAATATTACTTTTGTCGGTAACGGAGTAGTGTAACGCGTTACTTTTATAATTCAGTAATCACACTACAGTTACTAACATTGCCCCGACACGCGTTACTTTGTTACTTTTATAAAATCAGTCATAATCACACTGACAGACAAGAGGGGTTTCCGCCGCAGGTTTATATGTACGTAATCTGCGCGACTTGCGCGTCCACATCTCCACGTGCAGTGCTGCATAAACATGGCTGAGTCAGCGATAACTTTCGAGGGGTGGAGGTATGCCCATTATTTTGAGTTCGTCCGAAGAATAGACAGGAATGTGACGGTGAGGTGCAAACTGTGTCCAGGCCAGAAGCTGTTATCCACTGCTGTAAACACCACGTCAAACCTCAACAAACACCTGCAAAGAACACATGCTAAGGTGAAGCTAATAGCTAAGGACCCCCGAACCCAGAGTGAGGATGTTGTGAGTGCGCCGCCGCCGACTCCGAAGCAGCACAAATTAGAATTTGGAGGACCGGTAACCAAAGCAGAGATGGACAGGCTTGTAGCATCCTTCATAGTAGAGGTAATGTTGCCCATTTGCACAGTGGAATCACCATCGCATCGTTCAGAGATATACTGCGCAAAATACAGATAGCAGGAGACAGAGGACAGCCATGGTCAGAGCTATCTGGATCAGTCTTATGCGACAATGGAAACTGAACTAAAGAGAACATTTGAAACTTTAGCAGTCTGCGTGATCTGCCTGTAGGGAGGGGCGGGCCGGCCCTGCGAGTAAAGTAACGAGTAAAGTAACGAGTAAAGTAACGAGTAACTTTATGTAGAGAGTAACGAAGTAGTGTAATATATTACTTTTTTTTAAAGTAATATGTAATGTGTAATATATTACTTTTTTTTAGTAACAACCCCATCTCTGATGTCAATGAACAGAAAATCCCTCTTAACAGAGTAAGTACTGGAATAACAAAAAAAACGCTCACAAGGAGGAAAAAACTAAGCGTAACAAAAAGAGAACTTAAGTCTACAAAAATAACAAAACCTGACAAGACTGGAAACTATCCTCTCTTAGCTGAGGCCTGGCACGACCACACGTGGGAACAAACAAGACGAACTGACACAGGACAGGAGGGAGACAGGACTATTTAAACATGAGGTGAGTGGGAACAGGTGGAAACAATCAAGGGCGGGGCAGACGCTGACGATGGCGGGAAAACACACAAAGGGAGGAAGTAACAGGGCCTGAAATGAGAGACAAGAGGTAAGTACAAAAATAAAACAGGAAATGGAAAACGAGACACAACATGAAACACGGGGACTTAACTAGAGATGAATGACATAAATAGACAGACCTGACATGATGTGAATAAACATGAAAACCTGACTAAACATGAAATGACAGACATAATACATAAACATAACTAACACATTTGACGAGACACAACAAAAGGCACTGTTTGGCAAATACATTATCGCTATTCTTAGATAATACCAGAGTTCCCGTTAGCCGGTAATTACCGGACTATGACCGGTAAAATATGCTGAAGACCGGCAAATATAAATCTCTCCGGTCAAAATGTCCGGTCAAAATAATTTCCCCTTTAGCGCAATACCGCTTCAGTTGCGCCACTTATGTGACAGACAAGAAGAGTATGTGACAGACAAGAATAGTCAATTCTAATGTCTAACACTTAATGTGGAGAAAGAGATGTCCTGTATGGTTTGATTGTGCGTTGATCTGTTGGTAATGCCTCGGGGTTCCGGTGGGCATGTAAACAAATGCATAATGCTGCTGCGCTATACTTTGTGGCCTCACCCGGTTGCATAGCGACGCTTATTGTTTAGGTGTCTTTTAATAAGCAGGTAGTCATATCATTAGCTAGAACTAGCTAGATCTGATCGATATGCACATAAACGCGAGTGAAGTCTAATCTGACGGGAGAGAGAGATCAGCTGCTGCTGACGAGTCGACACGCAGCTCTGCATGATCACCTGCAGCGGTGAGCGGAACAAAACACACACTTCAGGTTAGAATATCACACGTAGCTATTTTAATTACCTCTCAAACTACCTAAACTAGTTATAGATATGTTTAGTTTTACTGTCAGGTCACTCATTACTGATCCGCGAGCTGCATGATACTGGCGGGCTGTCAGGAGAGGGAGAGAGCGCTCCGTTTATTATTCCCGTGTTATTGTAAATTACTGTACACTTTTGAATAATGTAGTTAATCTACTATAATTAGTTTGTTTAATATCGAATCATATCAATTTGTGTTAAAGCTCAATAAATAACCTTTGACCGGCACTTTTCTACTTTTGTCCGGAAGATTTCAACTTTAACGGACATTTTGACCGGCGAAAAAATATTCTAACGGGAACTCTGGATAATACACAATATTTTAAAACACTTTGAATACAGTAGGGCATTCTGCATGTCCACACTGAAATCTAATGTTTGCAAGATTTCTGTGAATTTAAACATGCAAAATGAATGCAGGAATGGACCCTGTACTGAACTTACAAACCTTACACGTGTAAGACATTTTGATAAGCTAGCCGAGTACAGTTAGCTTAACTTGCTTTTTCACTAAGCGGCCTGACATCGGACTGTCAAACTTTGGCTACGGTTACATAAATTAACTGACAAAATTGTTTGTATTAATTACTTTCTTTGTCTCCATGTAAATTGGGGGAGGTTACTTCCTGGTTCAGCAAAGGGCGTGGCCGAGCGCTGAGTACTCATAAATACTGCAAGGAGCCAATTGGGACAGATTGGGACAAACCACCTGCTTCCATGTTAAAGGGGGGATTTGGGTTTTGTCAGTGTCCTTCGTGTATTCTGTTACCAGTGGCGTTTTTATATGTACAAAAGTGGTGGGGCACAAAAAACTTGGATGTCTATATATAAGCTTCTGCAGTGACGTGCAGTGAGGTTCATGGCTGGTGAGGCACTGGCACTGACTCTTCAGGTTTACAAATATTATATTTTGAACTAAACCAAAATATAATATTATTTTCAAAAGCTTTTTTTGTCTGATGCTTCGATTAATTTTAAACAGACAGTTCAACAAAAGGATACCCAAAAAATGTAATTTTATCATTTAAATATTGAATTGTTCTCTCTTAGTAAGATCCCATTTTCAATAAAATTGCGGTCTTACCTTGACTTGAAGATGAAGTCCATTTGCCTATCCTTCTGGACAAAAATGTCTATAACTTTTTTGTAAAAGTCCTCCTTATCTTCTTTCAAAAGTCTATCATAAATCTAATCGATAGATTTATGATAAAAAAATTATAAAAGTAGGGTAGACATGTGGATGTTATCCGGCTGAACAAAACGTGCATTTATCTAACAGGTACGTTTCCCACAGATCTTATTTCGAGCTATTTTCTAAAATCCTATGGAGAAACCTCATTGCTTTTTTGTCGAGGGAAGCCATGCGCAGCTTACTTCCTGGTTTTAGGACGCGTCACTGCAGCTCTCTCGTCTCCTCTTCACACAGCACACTTTTCGCGGCACACGTACTTGCAGCCAATCAGCTCTGAATGATGTGAGATGACGTATGGTGGGGATGGCAGCTCAGTGCCCCTATGGTCATTATTTTTTTGCCACACACATTAAATAGGAAAATACTCTGAGCATGCGCAGTGTAGTTTTTACAGTCACCGTTCACTTTACAGCGAGAGGGAGGGGCATGATCAGGTTTTGTCCCACATGGCTCTAAACAGCTCAATAGGCACACACTGTGACTGTAGACACACTAATTAGAAGAACACAGACTAAAACAGCAATGTACAGACGAATCAGATGATTAAACATGATCTTAAAATATATTTTATATATTTTTTTATATTGTTTTTGCATTTTTTGTAATCATTATTTGTAATACTTTCT
This sequence comes from Trematomus bernacchii, assembly GCF_902827165.1. Taxonomy (NCBI): domain Eukaryota; kingdom Metazoa; phylum Chordata; class Actinopteri; order Perciformes; family Nototheniidae; genus Trematomus; species Trematomus bernacchii. The sequence continues at coordinate 2,036,123 of NW_022987708.1, read as the reverse complement.
GCTGACACTAGGTGGGGCTGTGCCCAGTCGCCACTGTCTGTTACTATTAATTATCCCTTGGTTTCAACTTGGTTTGGCCAAGCCACTATATAGGTTCCTTGGTTTTTCATTGTAGCAGGTCTGTTTGTTGAGTTAACACCTGTTAACCCTCTGAGACCCACGGGACCGTATACGATCCCAAATATCACGTTGTGTTCAAAGCGTCATAACTTCTCAGCTGTTTCAGCCAGAGACATGCCGTGTGTTTTCTCTTAAACTACAGAAACGGCTATTCCACGTGCGAAAACAAAATAAAAGTTGGAATACGTTCTTTTAGTGTCTTAAAAGTAGACTGAGGTATGGCAAAGAAGTTTACTACAGCTGAGGCTTTGGAGCTGATTTTTCAAGGTGACGATGTAGATGAAAATTCAGACGAATCTGCTCAGCATGCCATGAGTGATTGTGGACAGGAACTGCCATGATATATATCATGTGTAGTCTTCAAAATTGGCAGGACAAATTTCTCGCAAAAAAACGCCCATGGACACTGCCCAAAAGAATGGGCATAACTAATGAACAGAATAAGTTCTTAATCAGTTCTGATACAATGATAATAAATGTGTGCAATTTTCTGTATTGAATGTTTCTTTCAATGTTATGGTTAGCATTTCTTTTTAATGAAATAAGTACAAAATTCAAGCTCCGTTTTTTATTTATTTTGTATTTATGGGCAAATATCCATTTTTATAGTGTATATAAGTCTCTAATGAGTGACATATATCATTAGCTGAGGTTGTGCTGATTTCTGGGATCTGTAAAACTTGATTATACTGTAAAGAAATGACTCCTGGTTAGAAGCTAAACTGCATGTCGTTGTCCCAGTACCTTTAATCTGTGCAATAACAATAAAGTTGAATCTAATCTTGAGCCGGAACAAATGTATTTACTTGGTACATATCTGACATTAACGATTAAACACATTTGTGCATTCTTTGCAGCCGCCACAATAATAATAACAATTATGATTATTACCTTACTTTTGTCTATTTTTATTACTCTGTGTTGCGTTTTTAAGGCGCAATGCCAAGACACATTCTTTGTATGCTTGCATACAAAGAATGAAACAGATTCTGTAGTATTGTAATCTCGCCAAACTAATAATTACACTGCATCAAGATTATGTATATTAAGAAAACGATGTTGGTTTATTTAAGATATTTTAGCTATTCTAGAAATGGGGTTTTTCGGGTTGGTTCTTTCTTTTGTGGTTACTGTGATCTTCTACAGTACATTGTTGGTTACTGTGATTATCTACAGTATATTGTTGGTTACTGTGATTATCTACAGTACATTGATGGTTACTGTGAATATCTACAGTACATTGATGGTTACTATGATTATCTACCAATCAGTACATTGTTGGTTACTGTGAATATCTACAGTACATTGATGGTTACTGTGATTATCTACAGTACATTGTTGGTTACTGTGATCTTCTACAGTACATTGTTGGTTACTGTGATTATCTACAGTATATTGTTGGTTACTGTGATTATCTACAGTACATTGATGGTTACTGTGAATATCTACAGTACATTGATGGTTACTATGATTATCTACCAATCAGTACATTGATGGTTACTGTGAATATCTACAGTACATTGATGGTTACTGTGAATATCTACAGTACATTGATGGTTACTGTGATTATCTACAGTACATTGATGGTTACTGTGATTATCTACCAATCAGTACATTGATGGTTACTGTGAATATCTACAGTACATTGTTGGTTACTGTGAATATCTACAGTACATTGATGGTTACTGTGAATATCTACAGTACATTGATGGTTACTATGATTATCTACCAATCAGTACATTGATGGTTACTGTGAATATCTACAGTACATTGATGGTTACTGTGATTATCTACAGTACATTGATGGTTACTGTGATTATCTACCAATCAGTACATTGTTGGTTACTGTGATTATCTACAGTACATTGTTGGTTACTGTGATTATCTACAGTACATTGATGGTTACTGTGAATATCTACAGTACATTGATGGTTACTGTGAATATCTACAGTACATTGATGGTTACTGTGATTATCTACAGTACATTGATGGTTACTGTGATTATCTACCAATCAGTACATTGTTGGTTACTGTGATTATCTACAGTACATTGTTGGTTACTGTGATTATCTACAGTACATTGATGGTTACTGTGAATATCTACAGTACATTGATGGTTACTATGATTATCTACCAATCAGTACATTGATGGTTACTGTGAATATCTACAGTACATTGATGGTTACTGTGATTATCTACAGTACATTGATGGTTACTGTGATTATCTACCAATCAGTACATTGTTGGTTACTGTGATTATCTACAGTACATTGTTGGTTACTGTGAATATCTACAGTACATTGTTGGATACTGTGATCTTCTACAGTACATTGATGGTTACTGTGATTATCTACAGTACATTGTTGGTTACTGTGAATATCTACAGTACATTGATGGTTACTGTGATTATCTACAGTACATTGATGGTTACTGTGATTATCTACCAATCAGTACATTGTTGGTTACTGTGATTATCTACAGTACATTGTTGGTTACTGTGAATATCTACAGTACATTGTTGGATACTGTGATATTCTACAGTACATTGTTGGTTAATGTGATTATCTACAGCAGTGGTTCCCAACCTGGGGGGCGTGCCCCCCTTGGGGGTGCACTAAAGATCGCAGGGGGGGCGCCAAGCCTCAGATGATTTGAGGCCAAATATCATATTAAGACTTCTTTTTTTCTTTTTTCTTTTTTTTCTTTTTCTTTTACATATAATTGTAATGCAATACATGATTGTCACTAAAAGCCTTGTCTCTACATTACAATAAAATATAAAAAATAATTGATTAATTCATTTGAATACAAATTAAAGTTAGTAGCTATTATAGGCATAAAAAGACAGAAATGTATAATTCTTTCTTTAATAGAAATGTTTCTTCTGCCCGTAAAGTGTCCAAACCAGGCTTTTCTGGATAAGCGCATTTTTAAAACATAGTCATTGTCCATGCCGGTTTCAGATTATTTGTCACCGTTGCTCCGATCAGATCGGTCTCCTCCATTTTGTAGATTATTTACGACTTTTGAATCCACATAAACACATCGGCAAAATCCGGCTTACTTTGAGCATGTGTTTTAAACAGTTTAATCCCTTTGTGAATTGTTTCCACTTGCGCCGTCCTTTAATTTCTTCATACAGCGGGCATCCAAATTAATTAATCCTGAGTCCAATAACCATCAAAGTCACTCCAATAGTGCTCCTTAATTACGCTTTCATCCTCCTTTAACAAAATACTTCACATTCATCCAGTTTGTGACAGTAGTTGTAGCATTTTTGAGACTTTTAAACTTTAATTACCGCTGTTGCGCCCCCCCTTGTGTGTGTGGGGGGAGGGCGCAACTTCCAACAGGAGTCATTTGGGGGGGCTCTTGGGAAAAAAGGTTGGGAACCCCTGATCTATAGTACATTGTTGGTGACTGTGATTTTCTACAGTACATTGTTGGTTACTGAGATTTTATACAGTTTGGACGTTACTACTGATATTTTTAAAGTAATTCCAGAGGTACTGTCATTTTTGGTTGGAAACACGGTATTATACTCTAAAATAGTATACAGTAATTTACTGTGCACAAACACTGTAAATAACTGGATTTCACAGCCATGATTTACAGTGTATATATAGCATGATCTTGCTTGAAGTGAATATATCTGCACTTTCCTTGTTGTTCGGAGTTTGATTCTTTATGGTTTTTGCAATTATTGTAAGTCGCTTTGGATTTAAGCGTCAGCTAAATGTATGTACAGTACAAAAAGAAATGGGATTTCCCCATAGGATTGGATTTTAAGCGTAAATGCAATCGGCAGAAGTAAAAAGCTAACGTACTGCTATGAAATAATTGCGCATCACCACCGCTAAGCTAAGGTTTTACTCTTGTTGTCGCTTAGCAGTATTAAGTCACATGTTAGCAACCGCCATATTTATGACACATCGAAGCTTCAAACATTCAGACGTAAGGTATTTATTGACGTATTTAATGTTGTAGAACAAAACGTGAACATCTCTTAAGCCTGCGTTAACCACAGATTTTAATCAGGCATATAACGAAAAACATGTTAAAAAAACGTTGCCTTTGAGAAGAGGGAACCAGATTTTGTAAAATACTAATATCCAGGTTTTTAGTCTTGTTTTTAGTCTTGTTCCTGTACTAATCTATTGACTGTTTTTTGGGATGCTGATATTACAAACTCTTTTTTTTAACTATACATGCTGATGGCTAATATACAATATTTATTATAGACTTTTCTTCACATAATGGGCTATTTACATATTAGGCTCCTCCCCATTGATTCCGGGGAAGCAGAAAGCCTACAGATTTTCCGTCACGGACTGAAAACCCACCTATTTCCACTGCCCCTTAGAAATGAACAAATATATAACTACAATTCTCACTCCCTTAAATAGCACTTTAAAGGGTATAGCTTATTTGAAGCCAACGCAGTAGCGCAATGGTTTGGCTTATTGAAAGCTAATGTACTTTCAGGATTTTTGCTTTTTGAGATTGTTTTCTTCATGGTTGAATCCACTTTTGTTGTTTTGAATACAAATGTCAGCTAAATGCAATGAAATGATACACTTACAGCAGATGAACAAAATAAAAATGAGCTACCTCTGTTACAAGCAGCCTGGTATATGGACAGAAAACATGTGCTCTTACAAAAACCTAAACCTGACATTTTCTAATCCTCTGGATGAACATGGAAAGTGAAGGACCCATTTTGGATTTGCACGGGTTCAATGTGGATCACGCACCGGCTGCTGTTCTTGTTAGCACTAAGCCCGCTGCCAAACCATATTTCTCAGAGCCTGTGCAATTGGGAGAATAACCAGCGGGGGTTCTCAACCTAACACCTCGACAGGGCATTGATGGGCAGGAAATGGCAGATTTACCCGTGCACAAAACGAGACCCCGGATTTGCCCTTAAAAAGACAGTTTTTAGAGCCAATCTGCTTTCCACAAAAAGGGGTCAAGCGAGGCAGAGAGATAAATAAATTGCTTTGCTACTCCTAGGCTGTATACTCTGCCTTGTTCCAACCAGGTCATAGGAAGCATACACCTCTCTACATACATATAGCGAAGATACAAAAATAGAGGACATGAGTAGCTATTTAAAGCAGCGCAGACAAGGGAAAACAAGCAGAGGAGAAAATAGAGAGCAGATAATCAAAGAAGAAAGGGTAGGGAGAGATAAAAGACAAAGAAAAACGATCAGAGTAGAGAACAGGGTAGGATTAAGGCTCTTACAGGACCATAAAGTAATGCTAAATTCTGGAGAGCCGATTCAGATCTGAGGATAGTGGGAAGGTAAAGCAGAGTGTGATAAGAAAAGCTTGTAAGTGGAGTTTTCACGCCTTTATGCTTGCAGCTGTTGTTACTCAACTGCACAAAAAATACCTTTTGTCTTTAAAAAAAACAGTAAAAGGAAAACAGGATGTTATATATTCCTCTGTTGCTTTGTTTTTTTTAGCTTTTCTGCTTCTGCACGCACCACTTTGAATGACTCATCTGCGTGTGTACATCTAATTCAGTACTTTGATAAATGGCATTAGTGCATAACCCTTTGAAACAGATTCGTAATAATCACGGGCGTGGTTAGAGGGTAGGAAAGATGGCTGCTGCAGCTGACTCTTTGCCTTTCTTTTGGGAAAGAACAGCAGTTGCAGAGTGAATGAGGATTAGGAGTAGAAATGATGGGATTTTGATGCTGAAAAGCCCGGCTGAGAAGCAGCCTGAGCATGAGCCCGTGAAGCATAGCAGGAGAGGAGACGCAGGCTGGGTTTCAGCGCCTCGAGCAGACAATGTCGCATCTCCCACACAAAATATTGCATTGATTATGGCAGAGAACGGAGCCAGGGACCATGGCTTTCTCCCGAACAATGCTGGAATGAGGGATGCTGTCTAGTAATACCTGGTTAATGTGAACAAATTGACAGTCCAAGTCGATATGCTTTTTCTCTGAGCCTCTGTCATTTCACAATATCTTTTCCCCCTTGCTCTGCTCTTCTCTGGCTGTGCCTTTCTATCTTAAGGACATGGAGCTTTCACAGTTAAATATTCGTTTTTTTATATTTCATACTGAAATGATCTTGTGCTGGCATTTCAGCAATAATCCAAAGATTTGTGTGTTTTCTTAAAAAGGTCCTGCACACCCTCACCCTTTGGAGTTATTCCTGCCGACTGTTGCTCTGTGCAGGCTGGTTCTGAGTGCTTTGCTATAGGTATGATGTGAGTTAACCACCCTCCAGTTACTTATTGGAAGGACGAAAACTGTAATCAAGCACAGTGTGTGAAGGCCAGTCCTTGGAGGGACAAGCTAATGGCACATTTCCACCATGGCGCGGAGTGCGGTTTAAGCGTGCCGTGCCGTGTCGTGCCGGGCCCGTTTTGGTTGCGTTTCCACTATGCCTAGTTCCGGCCCGGGGCTACTTTTTCACCTTTTTTCTGGCCCGACAAAATCGTGGTTCTATCGGGGCCAACGAACAGGGCTGAGTCGGGCTGAGTTTGCTAAACTAGAGAGAGAATCGCTGGCAAGGGGGCTGCAACTACAACAAGATGAACATATTTGACCGTGATTTAATTGTAATACACGTTTCAAAATGATGCCGAAGTAACAACATACTGATACCGGTTAGTAAAAACCATGAATTAATGCTTTGACAAGTCTGCAGACAGACGGCAGGCGAAAAACCTTTTAAAATGCGTGTTTTCTAAATGGAGATTGGCTAAGCTAACGCAATATATGCTCCGACTGTCCACACTCACAACAACGGCCTATACAGACATAAATAAACCAGCGACTGTACTCGTCATGACACAGGCAGTCTGTGGTTTGTACTTGTTTAACTTTTGTCTAGTTTCTGAACAGATATGAGGAGCTGTGTGCTCTGAGTGCTAACAGCTAACGGCTGATGTTGTTTTTCTAGGGTGCTCATTGAAGATGACGTCATCACGGCTCCGCCTACGCGTTACTATAGATACTACCCCAGTTCCTAAACTGTAATGGAAGCGCAGCATTAAAGTGAGCCGGGCCTAACAAGGCCTAACAAAACCATACTAAGTCGAGCGAGGCCTGCGGTGGAAATGCGCCATAAAAGGCTGTTATTGTATTGTAACAGCCTTACCTTTTTGCAATTGTTTTTGTGATCCAGTGTAGTCGCTATGACATACCTATTGGTATGTATACTTTGATTTTAAAACCTTGCGTTTTGGCCATGGATATCTCATATCACCACTTTTCTGAGTGGTGATATGAGATTGTTGAAAAAAGTACTTGCAGGAAGCAGAAAAATCCATTATTTAAGCCATGATAATGTTGCAGTAAATACCATAAAGTAAAAACACTTTGAAAGGGTGAGGTTGTAAGACTAAAACGCAGAGAACACCCAGGGTTTGTTGAGAACATACATTTATCAGAAATGTTTTTACTGAGACAATAAACCACAGGTGACAAGTCTGCATATTTTCTCATAGAATTCCTTTCAATTTTACTTCTTCTTGCAACCAGTGGAGTCATTCCCCATTTAGTCAACATTGAATTAGAAATATAATTTCTGTCCCCATGTTGGGCCTCAGTTCAATGTTCAAATCAAAGTGACAGTCCTGGGGCCTCATTTATAACGCCTTGCGTAGGATTGACGTAGGAAGGTTGCTTACGTAGTACAAAGCACAAAAATAGGTACATACATTTTCCGCCATTTTCCGATTCACAAAACATTGCGTACCGGCGAGGGAAGTGCGTACGGCACTCCCTACGCCTGTTTCCCTTCATAAATCACAATCGACTCGTAACGCCCATATTTGCCTATACATAGTCAAAGAAACGCCCATTCATTCATTCATTCTGACTGACTGCATGAAGAAGATCGCAGGAAATTACGATAGAACAGCTAAAAAAGACATCTCACACCGTGTCAGATTTTGGTTATTGTGGGGAGGTCGAGATAAATCATATTGTTTGGTGGATGCAGTTTGAACCAGAGTAGCAGCATGGAGGTCGGATCGTCACCAAAATAAATAAATAAGTGGTCCGAAAAAAGTTAATGACAAAAAAAATACACATAACCTTCCTCAGGCAGTGTGTTTGTACCGGGGACAGGAGACACCCCCTTGATGAGAAACTGTAAGAAATGATCGGGAATCCCTCCGGAGTGGAGTCATGACGACTGGATCTGAATTATTTTTGTTGTATTTGGTGGTTTGTGTTCCAGCTGTCGATCAGCAACTATATATCCATAATCCACCAGTTAAAGGAAATACAACTAATGTGTTGTGTTATATTAGCTGTACAATTTACCACATATGGTGTTCTTAGTTTCCATACCTCCTGTGTTTTACGAGCGACTTATCAAGTCTTGGCAAACGGCATAAAACACGATTAAACGTGATAGTATATAAAACCATGCTCGTATCTACAACCTATAGAAATGCAAAACGGCGTCAGTTTAGACGTTATTCTGTCCTCCTGCTTACCGCATCATTTATGAGAAAACATTTCATAACATTAACACAACATATTCGAGGTGGTTTTAAATAGCAAATCCGTATTTATTTATTTCTCCAAGTTATGTTTTTGTGTGCACTGAGGAGTCTCAAACAGGCGTTTGTTTAATCACATATTTCTCTCCATTCTTCCTTCTGCCAACGGTGTCGCAGTTTCTCGTCTCTCCCGTTTGTGTGCTTAGTGCGTACGCATGGGTTAGAGTTTGCGTGGAGGACAGCACATTTTCCCGTCAAGTTAGTATTTTATAAATCGCAAACATTGCGTAGAAACTGGCGTACGCCATTTTTTGAGCGTATATCCCTTTATAAATGAGGCCCCAGGTGCGGGTTTATACATTTGTTTGACAGGCCCAGAATATGGAAGGTCAACCTGGCGCTCAATACAAAGTTCAGATTATGCTTCTGCAGACATGCATTACTATGCAAACGTACATTATTGGTAACTGCAAGTTGCAAAGGCTGATTGGTTGATCAAAGCACAGCTGTGTAGTTTTACTTACATAAAGTACAAACACTATACTTCACAGACAGCAGAAAGGGATATAGCAGATAAACACTGATACCATTGCACCAAAATGCAAATGTCCCATTACAGAGAAGCAAAGGCAAAGCTAAACTTAATTTAAATTGCACATTCCACAGGAGTCACATTGTACTTCACAGAAAAGCAAAGAAGTTGTAAAGTATACACATCAGTGCACGAAAACAATCACATCCAATTAAACACAACCACAACAAAACAAAGCTACTCAAATGACAGGAGTAAATTATTGCTTCCTCTCTGACGTTAACAATGTTAAACTTAAAGCAAAGCAATTGAGAAGAGTATTTAAAAAGCTAAGAGAGACACTACAAAAGAGTTCACCAAGTTTTAACTGGATGATTCGAACAATCAGAAAGACACACAAGCAGTGGAGATAACATGTCCCAATGATAATAAGTCAAATGTAGTCATTTGATGGCCGCTGCATCTGTATGGGTGAACAGAAATACAACCATTTACTGTAGAGATGAATGCATGTATTTGTGTTCTCTTTCTATAAGTAACAATATGCATTTTTCCTAGAACTGGGGTCGGCAACCTTTGACTCTACACGGCACGTCAGCGGCTAATCTTTTTTTTTACATCCTACTATGTCTACACTTGAGTTTCCGCCCCCCGTTCCTGGTAGACTCATCATGGATAACTCCAAAAAGGAGCAAAAAATATCTTTGGAGAGCTGAGCAAAGCAAGTGTATTCTTAAGTAGTTGATCAAGTCTTTAAACTCAACCACCGCTGAGATTTAGTTGCTGCTCATGAGAGCGTGAAAATAAGTTTACAGTCGGAGAATACACAAACAAATCACTTATTAGAATGCCTGTAAAAAACTGTAAAAAACAAACATGAAACCGTTCAGAAATTATATATTTCTTGTAAAGAACAGGGCCATTCAAATCCCAACACATTGAGAAATCAAATTGGCCTGCAAAAACAAATGTGAAAAAGTGAAAAGACATGCCTGTTTCTGTACTGGTACTTGGTAGAGATTAGCGCAAAGTCAACTGCGATCTAAAGACTTCACAAACAATCCGACTGCCAAGGAGTTTGTCATGGATGTGCTTCAGTGGTTTTCCTACGCATCTTGGCTCCATCCCAATGTGTGGTAAGTGTGGTAAATGTTATGTAATTGGAGAGTGCTGCAGATGGTGTAGCTGCCTGCTGTTATAACTCACTTAGTTGATAAGGACACTCACCATCACCTTCCTTTCCTGTCACTGCCTGTTGCCATAGTGATACAAGGAAATGGGAATGGGAACAAAGAGTGGAACAGGCTAGCAAGTGTGCAGGTGTGCGTCATATGAGAGGCCCCGCCTTACATCTTCCACCACAGATTTTGGAAATTGGTCCGTGCGCAAAGCATTGTGGGGATTTTAAGACCACGGAGTCTACTCATGTGCAGCCTCGATATTTCTCCAAACGGAGTACGCCGGGCTCGGTAGATTTCCAAGTATGCTGGAGATTGGAACAGTACTTCGGCGGCACTCGATGACGTAGTATGCTTGAAATAGTGGCTCTGAAGCAGCTTTACTCGCGATTGAGAAACACCCCCTGTCTTCTCCTGCTGTTACCTTGAGTGTTTACTTCCTGTCTTCTTCTGCTGGTTTACATCCAGAGCTCTTTATCTTAACCTTATTTACTTCTCTTCTTCTCTTTTTCTTTTCTTTACTGGGGACAGTTTAACCATCATGAATCAAACTTTTTGTGACCTCCACAAATATAAAAATGAGTATTCAAAAAGTATTCCATGGTGTTTTCTGATAGAGAAAACGTTAGTTTGTTGTCCATAGCTAAAGTAAATGGACTGCACTTCTTTCTGCGGATTAATACAACTGCGCATAGTCCCTTGATCCTCCTAAGCAATGGTCTGTTATCCTTAGCAGCGGTTTGTTGGCAATAGTTAACAATCTCTAAAATGTCCAAATTGACCAATCAGAATTGCAGTGTAATAATCTCTAATAATGTTTTATAATATTGGTTTTTATATGGTATTACTCCTCTAGCTTATCATAAAAAACTCAACAAATCATAAAACAATATCTTGGAAACATTTTCGAAGCATTCTGCAGCTTAACATGATTTAATTTAATTTGATAAAACAGAGCAGTCTCATAACAGGATTCAATAAAGATTGCATGTGTCTGGAATACATTAAATGAACCTGATTGATTTTGGAGGTTTATCGCAACAGTGGGTGCTTTATTTTCATTGCTACCCACGATGACAGAAAAAACAAGGGCCCATTTTTGCTGAAAGAAGCCTGCCTCGCACTATAAAACCATGGATAATCTACCGTAACTTAAATTGCCAATAGTGTGTTATAAAGACTCTGGTGTGTCTTAATATGATTGAATTATTCTTTAAAGATCTCTTGATGCAGAACCGCAGTGGAACACAATTACAAAGCCTTGCGTGAAATCTACAAGGAATGCCAGGACTGTTTTTCAGCCTTATTACACGGAAATAAACAGATGCGATTTACTTTGTACTTGTGTAAGCCCTAAACATGCATATTTACTGACATATGTACATATTTCCTATTCACAATCAAGAAAAAAACTGCATTTCTCAGGTGCAAATAGAAAATATGGATGTGGGATGGATGAATAGGTTCATTGAGGAATGTATGCCATAGCAGATATTGATGGAGAAAAGTTGAATTATTAATGTAATCAATACGATGTCCCTGTTGTGTCCCGTGAAAAGTGTTGAGTCTAGTCATGTTTCATGTTTTTGTTTAGTCCATTTTTGTATTGTCTCCCACTTCCTGTTTTGTTTTGACACTCACCTGTTACGTTTCATTCCAGGTTCCTTGACTCCCAGCGACGAGCAGTCAGTGGAGGCAGGGGAGGCAGAGCCTCACCTGTCATACTCCAATGTAACGGTAAAACAACTAAAGAAAAACTAAATAGTAATAATAATAAAATGTCTCCACTGATCTGTGCTGTAAGTGTGATTTCTGTATGATTCCAATCGCTTTTTATAGTCAAAATCAGCTAATTTGCCGAGCTCCGCTACGGGAGCGATGAGAATTGAGGCAGGGACGTGCTCTGCCTCTCGTAAGCCCACAGTAACTTGCTGGAGCACGGGCACTAATTTAGCGCGGGCACTTATTTTGTGAGCGCGCTCAAGCCAGTTACTGTGGGGTAAGGTGAGGCACAGATGAGATCTGCCTCACCTCAGAATGCGTCACCCCACAGAAACTGTCTGGAAAGCGGGCCCTAAGCGCATGCCTGTTACCATCTCACTGTAGGTCACCAATGTAATGTTTGTAGATCCCTTTATTACATTTATCCTCGCCATCCATAGTCTCTAAATAACTTATTTCACGTATATATGATATTTAGGCCCGCTGGTCTCATCATACGACGGCACTGAAAAAAGCACCAGGGGAGGCAGCCATAACCTCTGCCGCACTGAAGGGGGCGCACGTGAGCCCACAGGTTCTTGTTGCTACTGTAATTCTACGCAGAGACGGTAGACGCAAACAACAAACTAGACTTTTGAAACTACAGGAAGATAAGGAGGACTTAGTAAATAGTAATAGAGATTGTTGTCCAGAAGGATAGCATGGACTTCATCTTCAAGTCAAGGTAAGACCACATTTCTAATGAAAATGGGATCTTACTAAGAAAGAACAATCCAATATTTAGATTTTGGGTATCCTTTTGTTGAACGGTCTGTTTAAAATGAATCGAAGCATCAGACTAAAAAAGCTTTTGAAAATAACCGAATATTTCGATTAAGGTCAAAATATAATATTTATAAATCTGACTCAGTGACTCAGCCATGAACCTCACCGCACGTCACTGTTGACTCCCTACCCTTGTGTGTGTCTCCCGCTCTCATCAGCGCCAGCCCCGCCCCTGATTGTTTCCACCTGTGCCCAGTTACCTCTTGTTTAAATTACCTCTAGTTTAAATTCCCCAGTCTGCGTACCAGCAGTTACTTATCTTATCTCAAGCCTGATTCATGCTCCTGATTTGCTTTGTAAGTTTTGTTCCTCACTTGGGGTCCTTCTCAGGTCGATTAAATGGAATCCTTGCGTCCCTCACTTGCGTCGTTTCCCTGCGTTTAGTCCCTCCCACCAGGGAAGCATGGAGAGACGCAAGGAAACCACGAGAAGCAGGGAAATGAGTTTTAAGAGCAATGGGACGTCCTTTCCTCCGGAGCGTCACGTGAAGCGACGTCCGTTTGTGATGACGCCGCACAGCTGTTCGTCTGACAGCAGCTCTGTCCCCGTTATTTTCACAAACACCCCCGCCTCTGTTAGTACACATTTACTGACACAAACATTTGTATCATCTGTTGTAGACCTAAATACATTAAATAAAATAAGAACTCATTCTCAAAAAAGATAAACGCCATTCTTAAAATGTATAAACGAACAATAGTTGGATTAATATTGATTAGAGTGCACAATAGAAATAAAATAATTCAGAGAAGAAAAAGAGATATGTTATCTATCAAAACCCAGTTAGATTAACATTCATTGGATTGCACACTTAGTTTGTGTGGATATGTAGCAAATTAACATGTTAAATAGCACTTAATGACTTACTGAATGGAAATGACAATAAATGAAAATGTAAAACGAAAAAGCGACCATGAAAATGTTTCCAATAAATGAATAAAATAATTTTTGACCACTTTGTTGTTCAGATATATCACATATTTGTAACTGAATGATGCATTCATTGAAACAAAACACAGTATAAACTGAGGAGTGTGTCCCGTGAGTTTCATGTGTTTTCTTCACTCCGCTGGGAAACTCTGCTCTCATGTCAAGAAGCATCAGATCAGTGCATGCGCTGCATCGTCCAATCAGTGAGCGATACACAGTAAGGGGGCGGGGAGAGTATCTGAGGATTTCACCGGAGGATGGTCTGGTGGTTCCTCGGTTATCGCTCCTCCATTATCGCTCCTCGCTCCTCGATCCTCGGTCCTCCGGCAGAAATAAGAGCCATGGGACGCTACTCAAGATGGCGACAAATCAACTTCCGGTGATACCGAGGACCGAGGACCGAGGAAATGAAAATAGTCGACCTGAGAAGGACCCCAGGTGAGCGATTTTCTTTTGTGCCTTGTTGAGCCTTTTTTCACCTCGTTTAAGAGTGTTGATCTTTTTTTGTATTTCAATTTTTTGGAAAATAAAGTATTTACTTATACTTTACCTCTGTCTCCCGGGTCGTGCTTTTGAGTCCTTTACCTTGTGTATCCAAGTTTGTGACAGTCCCTGGGTCTTCAATGCAATACAAGTATATTGTGTTCCTTGAGGGTGCTTACTTTCCACACACACATCACAAACATTTGACACTAAGTATGGTCTTCCTCCCAGTGCGTCCAATATCAATGCAGTGGCCATGGCGTATTGATACCAACAAACTATCCTTTAGCATTTAAATGAGACACGCCGGGTATCAACTAACTTCACTATAAACTAAACTCCTGAGCTGTGTAAAGTGCCTATATATGTGTATAGCATGTATCTGTTAACAGCTAACATTTTTATTTATCTTTATCCTTTTTACATAACTCATTTCTGCATTCACTTGCACATTGTTCATTTGTAACACTCTCTTGCACAATTGATGTGTCTTCTTGCACAATTTGTTGTGTCTTATATTTATTTATGTTAGATTGTTCAAGGAGCCTGGGACTTTCCATTGCCAAAACTACACTGTTGCTATTGTGCAATAGACAATAAAGCTTTGAATCTTAAATATTTGAAGTCTGCTTGTGATGGAGGGGTGGTGGATTGGTCAAACAAACACAGGATATTCATTACATTACATATAATTTGGCTGGCACTGTTATCCAAAGCAACTTACTTCAATAACATAGACCTGCCAGTAGGAGCGATTTGGGGTAAAGTCATGCCCAAGGACTCTGTGACTTGTTGACTGCAGGGACTTGGAATTGAACAACTGACTAGTTTAGTCTGACTTTCCCTCAGTGAAACCAACTGTTGCCGACTTTTAGTCACGTGATGCTTCGTTAGTTACTAAGTCACAGGATGTTACAGAAGTAGCTTTGGTAACAAATGTTATCATTTCAACCCTGACCATTACCTTTTTTTTGCTAATCCTAAACGAGTACATTTGTTGCCTGAAGTGGGACCCTTTCACAACGTTTACCACATGTTAGAACAGGGGTACTCAAATACAAATCTTAAAGGTAAAAAAAAAATGTTTCAATAAGACAAAGGTCCGTTTATTCCGGTCATTCAAACTTTTAAACAATTGCAACAAGATTCTTAACACGAGGTTGCAAAAACAAAAATAATCTGTATGCAGCAGTTTTCATTGTTATTGTGTCTGTGCTTGATCCGTCAGAGTCACAGTGTAAGAGCTGCACAGTTATGAATAAAGGCAGCTGCACCCTCTTTCATTCAGCATTCCCATTATTGCTTTATAAATGTCTCGCTCCCTTGTGTGTCCACTGAGGTTCGTCAGGCCCAACACATCTTCAACAACCCTTTGCCTCATCATAAAAACTCACAAACACCAGCAACTGAGCATTGTCAGTGGTGTCAGTGGACTCATCCACAGCTAAGGAAATGCACTGTGCATTTTGTATTCCATCAAAAAGCTGATTAATCAAATCACCAGCCAGTATTTATGTTCTTCTGGTTGCTGTGAAATCTGAGATAACACAGATAATACAGATAATACATATGAAAAGTATAATTTGCTCAGAGTCCAGAGACAGTTGTGGTTCGGTCCGGATCCGGACAGGAGTCCGGACTTTGAGGATGCCTGTGTTAGAACGTTCTGCATCAAGGCACAATGTAAAAGGTACGGAGCCCCTAATCCCCTTTTAGTAATTGTTACGTTTATTCTGGTTTGTTTTGTGTTCGTATCTTTTATGTGATTTGATACTTATTTTTATGTTTGGTGAGCTGAGCTGTGTGATTTATATGTTATGTATCTCTCTGTACAGCACTTTGGTCTGGAGGTTTTAAAGTGCTTTACAAATAAAGTTGGATTGGATTGGATGGGATCACAAATTCTTCTAGATACATTGTTGTTTGACTCACATGATTTTTCCAGTGTTGATATCTGTTGGGATTCTGTCTGGTACAATTCAGACTTTCTAAAATGCTTAATCTTCCATTAATATACTTAGAAGATGAATTTGTCAATGGGGAAATACAATCATAGTGTTTTAGGTTAACTCTGGCTAGCTCTGCACACAGACTATAAATGGGAGGAACAGCTAGCACTGTTTGTAGCTGAGTGATAATATCTACCTACTAGCACCTCCTAACGTCATTACCTAACATGTTATATCTCTCTTCTTTAATCTGTCCAAAAAGTGTAGTGTGAGAAATATAATTAACAGTTTTTGCAAAGTGCTTGCAGCCAGGCAACCAAACACTCCAGGGAGTTACTGCGGTTTGGCATAACATTCTGAACACCAGAATACCAAATTGTTTTGTTTTTTCATTACAAATGTTCTACATTATTGTATCTGTAAACCCAGAGTATTCCTCAAACATTGTCACAAAAGGAATCTGTGTCTAGATAATATTCACAACGAGCCATGGCTAAATGACCTTGGAAGACTAATGGAACTCTAGAGGCTTGGTCAGTAAATTAAGGAATGCATACAGTATATTAAAGAGGCTCTAGTATGCTTTTTTTGGTTTTTACTTTCCTGTAGTTAGGGTTATGTAGGTCTTTTTGCATGTAAATGGTCTGCAAAGGCTAAACTCCCAAATGTCCCTCCAGAGGGAGTTTCTCTCCCACCATTTTGAACATTAAAGCATGTACACATGGGACAGTAGAGGAACAAAATACAAATATGAAACTGAAAATGGTGTCATCGTCCACTCATGTTATATATATTTCCTTGTTTGTTTCTTCCCTGCAGCCCTCCTTATGTTAAATACAATATGCTGCATATAGTGTTCCCATATGAATGTGAATATAATGATTATTTGAGAGCGGAAAGGGGTTGGTTACTACTTGGGTGAGGCCACAGTTTTTATCAGATTTATTATAAGTGTTATAACAAATCAGCTCTATTATGTAAGACATTTTATGAAAAGCTTAATATAATGCATATTGATTTTGAATGAAAGTGATCGGGGTTGTCTGACACCTTAAACCATTCTTCATTAACGTTATACTTTATGGCATGACATTTGCACAGATAGATTTCTAACACAAAATGAAATGTTAATACCATGACTTTTTTGTTCTTTACTGAGGTAGAACCTTAAGTCCCTCTGCTTGGTAGTACTCTCGACTAATAATGAGTATTACAGTGGTGTTAGAAAGTGAGCCTGCCTGTCTCAAGAGTATGATGAGTGAAGACTGGTTTAGAGGAGCTGAGGCCTGCAGCAAATCCTCCGTCTAATTCTCTGTCCAGCATGAAGCCTATCCCCCCCCCCCAACCCCCCCGGCCCTCTGGGGGATCTGGATCAGCATCTATTGAACCTCCTTCAATTATCCTTCCTCCACTATTCGCCCTCTACAGCTAACTGGAGAACAAAATCAAGTACCTCTGTCTTCCATTTCTTGTGGACCCTTGAGCCCTCGGACATTTTCACGGAGGTTACCATGAAGCAGAGGAGAGCTATCAGGGATACTAACCACTCTCTCTTTACATCAAACAGGCTTAGATTCATTTCTGTCATGACTGATCTCTCTAAAACTTGAGACATGTCCATGGTTTCTAAAATTGCTAATAATATGCTTCATGCAGAAGAAGTCAGAAATTACAATTTCCCACCGTGAAAGGATTACGTCAAGGAGACACAAGTAGCAACAGGCAGCGGTTTGACATTGAAATAGCACGGTGGAGAAGGAAATGTGTAGAAGTTATCTTTTTACTCTTTTGGTATTTTTTAAGAGATATTAAAGAACCTAAATGAACATGCTTATATGTATAAGTGTTGATATATTTGGTCATTTCCATTAAATGAAAGTGTTATATGTACTTACATGTACTAGACTATCAGATACAAAAATATACAAAACCTAGGTTTCCGTTAATTGTACTCTAAGTGCATGACAAAGACCTGCAGCATTTATCATATCCATATCTTCTCATACCATTTATATTAATTTACATATGTCAGTTTCTTGAGTAGGTTGCCATGCTAACTTACTGTTAACCACTTTGAATTATGTCATTTTTTGTATTATTTGTAATTTTCTCATTAGTCTGTTTCACACTGCTAAGGCTGCAAATGAAATAATAAGACTAAAATATTGTCATACATGTCATATTTTCAGTTGAGGATAAATTAAATGTCTTATATTCTTAATTCACAAGACAAACATCTCTAAGCAATACAGTATTTCAATACAATACACAAATGTAATTATATTCAGGACTACTTGCAGTGATATTACAAACTTGTCAATTTATGAATTTACAATTTATTGTCTCCCCATGCGTCCTGTATTTATCAGTGTTGCTTTTCTTCTGGATTATGTGTGGGACAAACACAGTATTTGTCTCATAGTTTAGTCTTCATTTGTATAATATGCCTCTGACCATTACATTTCTAAGCTTGTGATTGGTTCGCTGCACACCTTACCCTTTTAATGTAAGTAAGCACATAGCCTGATTCTGAAACTGTTAGTTTACTGTCGTAGGAATCCTTAGCAGGATCACAGTTGTTAGGATTAGTCAAGCCAGATAACACAAAGATAAACGTACAGGCCTTGGGTCTAAACACAGACACAACATAACGTTCCCCCCCAGCGATGAGAGTGAAGGTCATCTGCCTCAACCCGTTGTTTAATGAAGACAAATGGTGCAATGTACATGGTGCAGCAAGTGTTTAAGAGAAATTGGCACCTGTAGCTTTAACGCAATGTTTAAGTTGGTTAAATACGACATGTAAGCGTTTGCATTACAAATTATTTCAACATTTTGAAGACATATGGCTAAAACTTTTTTTTGGCATTGGTCACTAAGTTGTTTCTCTTTTCCCCTTATTGTGACCTTTTTGGTTTTCTTGATTTGTTCACATAGCAATAAGTGAATGCCTTTTGAATCCCCAACAAATTGTCTTCCTTGTTAGAATATGAGGTATTTGTAATCAACATTGTATTGTGTTTTAATAAGATTTTAAAATGCCTCAATATGTGCTGAAACTTGATGTCACATTATTTGCAATACAGCCATTGTTGTGTCCCCGGGAGCATTATCTGTGGTCAGCTAACCCTTGCATCTCTGGGGAGCTCTTCTCCCATCATGCAGCTGTCCCCTGTAGAGGTTAGATAACAGATGATTTCATAACCTCCCGTAGTCCTCAAAATAATGTGGCAAATCTTAACCCGTGCAGAATCTTGATTAGTCAGTGCGCTTGGGTTCACACTGCTGAAGATGTGACCTTGATCGTCACAGCTGTTAAAAAGCGTTCGCAGTTATTTTTCTGCACATTCTGACCGGCACACACCGCCTGGCCTGCTTTCAATCCAATTGTTCTTGTGGAATGTAATTATTGCTGCATCTCAGGAATCAATTCTCCTTATCTTAGGTGATACAATGACACACACACACACACACACACACACACACACACACACACACACACACACACACACACACACACACACACACACACACACACACACACACACACACACACACACACACACACACACACACACACACACACACACACACACACACACACACACACACACACACACACACACACACACACACACACACACACACACACACACACACACACACACACACACACACACACACACACACACACACACACACACACACACACACACACACACACACACACACACACACACACACACACAGTTAATACTACCATGAATCAATTGCCATATTTTCCAGGACTTTTGGAACAGCACATTGTTAATTCAATATGAAATATGGCTATTGGCAATTCCAATGACACAAAAGTGAGGGCTGTTATAGTTGGGTATAATTTAACCACTGTCGGCTGTGCGTGGTGATGAAAAGCTGGTTCGAGGGGCCCCCAGTGAATGTTTGCCTAGGGCCCCCACAGACTCTAGGATCGCCACTGAGGCTACATGAATACAAATTAGATTGTCTGGTTTACCCTTTGACCTAGATTTCAAACATGGGCCGTCCATTCACTCAGATTTTAAAATAGGAAAATACACTACTTTAATGAGAAGGTTCATAATTATAAACTCTATTTGTATTCTGTATGTATTCACTGTGTAGTCAAAGCCTGATAGTGTGTATGTTATTGCTGTGAGCCATAGAGCTCCATTGTGGTCCATCAACTATTAAAACATGCAAATGAGCCTCATGTTATTTCTTAACTGCTGTATAGAGAATAAAGGAATTGTAATAATTATTAATAAAGACTTTCCACAATTGTTAAATTCTGTCATATATCATTATTACTTTGCAGTGTCCTGATTTCATTTGATGGCTGTCTGCTCCCGGATTTTAAACCAAACAAAATAGCGGCTCGAAAGGAAGAAAATTATAAACAGTTGACCAAAATGTGTTTTTAAAAACATCTGAGGCTAGAAATAATCCAAGCAGTTGATCATGTGACTTTTTATATTTTATCAAAGGTGCTTTTTGGGGGGAGTTTCGAAGGGTGGAGAGTGCACAGGAAAGTTTAGCAAAAAACTAGTCTTGACCTCCAGAACATCCGTTTATTAATGTGCTAATTTAATCATATAATTTATATGGGAAAATTCATTACATTTTTGTATTTGTAGTGCCACAAAGACAGACAGAATAATGCAAATGTAAAATGCAGTGTCAGCCCGGCAGTGTTTGAAACAGCCCACCTGAGGACATGTCTCTGAACAGATAGCTTGATAATAAACTAATTATGATACAGTCAGACGTGTCAGCAGCCGTGCGCTTGTCACCTGGTTTAATCTCGACTCAGAGATGCTCTACTTAAATTGCAAGGGAGATCCAAGCCTGTGCTATGGTGTTTATATAGTGTGTATTCATGTGGAGAACAGTTAAACCCGAAAAATCCCTACATACAATAGCAAACTGGTTGACATATTTCCGTAGTCCAGTCAGTATGATTAGTGATTTAAGATGACATCTTTCTAAGCAGATGGAAAATAACTGATGCTGTTTGTACAAGATGAATGGATCCTCTACTTAACCCTCCTGTTGTCTTGGGTAATCTATGGTAGGGCTAACCCATACAGTGGTGGGGCTCAAGTCAGTATTTAATTACATACACGCTATATCGGCCCCCTTGACAGTGAAACGCCACGCGTGAGGTTTAGATTATTTCCCTGTCTCAATCCAAATTGAACTGTATGAAATAAAAAGGCACATTTGTCTTGTAGTAAATAAAAAGGGCGACCTGGAGCCAATCCTGCAATTTCCCCACAGGTGAAAGAGTTGACCTGCTGAAGACCCAACCCCTGCAGGGGGGGATTCTCCCCCAGGAGATTTTTTTAAATACTAACATAAAATACACATTCTGGTACTCTCTTGAGAAGAAAAATAAATAAATCTATTACTACACATTTAAAAAAATGAATGCCATTTTTGTTTTTTGTTACTTTGTTCTGAAAGCTGAACCTGCTGCTCCTCAGAGAGAGAAGAGGGCAGAGGCTGTGTGAATTACTTTACATTGTGGATAGCCCCCATTGTTCTGTGTGTCAAAATGAAAGACAGCCCACACACCTATCAATCATCAACCCCTGGGGTCAACACGTAATGTTGTATCGATGTATAGAGATGTACTACAGCCAAAGTATTCTCCGTCGGGACTTCTTGCAACAACACCACGCCGTTATCGTGATTCTGATTGGCCAGAAGACATTATCAAAGATGTTTTATTGAGAAGACGATCACTACGTGACAAAAGTTTTCAAAACCGTTTCTAGTCTTCGGTATTTCCAGACAAGTGGCTACTGAAATCAATCTTACTAACTGCTGTCTGTGCAATTTACTCCGCGCGAGTAATTTTGCTTACTTTAACATCATTTTTCATGGTGGGGCTAAGGTGGGGTTAAGCCATTTCTTGGTATGGCTGTAGCCTACCCCAGCCATACCCTGGCGCCGCCACTGAATCTGACCGATGTACTACTTTCATCAATCATAACCTTTTGTTTTACATTTGATTGCATTAAGGCTTTATGATATCCTTCACAGTAGACATTTGAACATATAAAATTGCTGATCACCACTTTCGTTGAATTTTGGATGATTTAGTCAACTTTGTAACACCCATGGTGTTCCCGGTCAAACATGACCGCCATAAAGAAAAGGAATTAGTGAATCACACCTGGCACACACAAACACACACACAGAACAATTTGACACATGTCCCGCTCTTATGTGCCCATCCCCCCACATGGATCACACCTGGCACATGCAATACATGTTCAGTGTCTATTCTTTGTATATTTACTGCAGTTTTTCATGTATACCAGTAGTCTGATACAATATTTACAGTTTGAAAGGGTGTTAAATTAAATTTGGTGAGGATTAATGGTTTTTGTGTTAATGTAATAGCAGTTAAAACAGGACCGGTCAAATTTGACCGCGAACACCAAAGTAAGGGGGGGAAAACGAAGGCAATAGGAGGGTTGAGCAATACATATATTTCTTCAATTATCCAACCATAAAGCATTCATACCCACTACTTTCTTAAGGCATTCCCTTTTTTTATGTTGGGTTATTGGTCGTTAGTCAATGTGGGCCTGTTCTTGTTTTACATAAATGTGAAACTTTACAGAAACCTGACAGCCTGACTGTCTGCTGCCTGTCCTGGTTGAGAGTTTGGCGATGTGTGGTCAGTCCAACAAATCCTTTACAACTTTGCCTTATTTGCATCCATTTCTTTGACATAAAACATAGTAGTTGCTAAAATGACCGACCATATAGTCAAAATATGAGCGGTATCTTTTTGATTGATGCTGGGAACTGGAAGCTTTGCTTGAACTGTAGTGTGGCCATGTTTTGGTACATCTATGTGCTTGCTCAAAGAAATATACAGCATCTACATAGCAGCCAATGATGATTCAGCTCTGAACTTGCCTTAGTGCAGAGGTAAGGCATTAGCAAAAAAAAGTTTTCCTAAAGCTGGATTGCAGTATATTTATTTTTAAATATGAGTTATCTGTTCATTTAGTGTTGTTGCCTATAACTATGACATTATGCATGTCATTGAGAGCATTACATGTGTTTAATGTGTGTCCCTTCTCGTAAAACATTTGCTAAGAGGATAATTGTTGGTGCATTACAGCATGTCTTGGCATGTTACCGCCACCTGTTGATCAGTGAATATTGGGACACCATTGATAGAACTTTGTATGGCGTCACAACTTCCACGTTTGTGTATCCTTTTGTGTCTGCATGAGATCAATAAAAAATACCAAATTTAGGTCCAAAAGGACTTACATAGTTCTTGTTTAGCTCAAAACCAACATTTAAGGTACTGGTAATTCAAAGCAATCAATAACTGCTGCTCTTAAAATCTTTGAAAATGCTAATTGCTACAACTTCCTGTATTGAAACTTGCTTTTGTATACGAAAATAAATTTTTCCGTAGCGATCAGTTTGAAATATTTGAGGGAGGGTTGACAGGAAGAAGCAGTAGTTAGAGAACGTGCTACGACTGTGGTTTTACAGGTACAAGTCATACTTGGTCAAGATTCCATGCTGTGCCTTAGATCTGTGTTCATAGACACAATGTGGAAATTGTAATAACAGCATTGTTTGTGGTCATTGTAAATAAAAAACAAGCTCAATGCAAGTATTTTAATAATCAATTTTTTCCTCAATGCATATACTGTCGATAGTTAAACTGAGTATAGAAGTACTCTCAATGATAAGCATAATGACATTACTCACTTTTCCCACCTTATCTTAACTCCTGTAACAGAGAGTGATTTTCAATCACAGATGCCGACAGCAGTGCTCGGCATGGCTCCAAGGCTTCTCCTCAACATAGAGTCTGTCTTAATCCCATAGATTCCAGTGTGATGGCGACGAAGAACCTCTCTGCAGCGGGTGAGATCCCGTGCATGCCGATCTGTTCTCCCCACAGGGTCTCTCAGCAGAGCTCATTTAGCAGCCTGATGCTTTGTAATTAAAGGTATGGCTGGATAGCATTACCGGTGCCCAGTTAGTTCCTGTTTTCTATTGGAGGAGCTGCTAATGAGTCAATCAGTCTCCTGTGAGGGACAGGGTGGGGTTCGGTTGTGGGGATAAGTGTATGCCAGATGTTTGTTGACATGGAGTGAAGAGGGTGTTTGCATGTATGCATGTCTGTGTGTGTTTGGTAATATCCAGTCACTTTCACAGTTAAATCCGTAGCTTAGCCAACCTGTTACAGGAGCTTATAGCGTATCCAGCAGAGATAAGACCTCTACCTCTAAGTGCTTTCAGTATGGCAAAGAACAAAGACCAATTGCAAAGGCAAGAGGTAACAAAAAGAAGGGGATAAACAACAATCTTAAAGGTATATTAATAGATTTTTGGCCAGCACAAGTTACAATGATAGTGTGTTGTACAAAACATTTGGTTAGGATGTTTCAAGAAAGAATGTTACCAATGAACCAAATTTGTTCTGGCAGAAATGTCCGTTTCCCTTACAATACAATACAGCTTTATTTATAGAGCACTTTAAACCTCCAGACCAAAGTGCTGTACAGTCAAATAAAAAAAACAAAATAATACAAAAAATAACACAGCACAGCTCACACACCATAAAACAAGTACAAGTAAAAACAATAGATAATTTAAGCAATAAAAGCAACGCTCTAAAATATGTTAATACACTAAGGAGAAGAGGTGAGTTTTAAGAAGCGATTTAAAAGCAGGCAGTGTGGAGGCCCAGTGTGGAGGCCTGATGTGCAGGGACAGATCGTTCCACAGTGTGGGAGCCGCTACAGAGAAGCAACGGCCCCCTCTGAGCTTTGACTTGGTTCTGGGCACATTCAGGAGCAGTTGATCTGCTGACCTGAGAGGGCGGTTGGGCGTGTAAGGGTGTAGCAGCTCAGAAATATATGGTGGGGTCATGCCATTTAGGGATTTCTGCTTTGGACAGATTTTTAGCAGCCTATCAATCACAACCATTTATCTGCAATGGCTGCATTTGACTGGACAGTTGAGTACTATGGAAGCTTTTTAAAAACAACCAAGATGGCTGCGGCTGATGTGGGGCTGCTGAAACAGCTATGACGTTAGTATTGAATTACTTGGATGGTATATTTTCACCAGAAGAAGGATCGGATGCCCTTTAAGATTTTCTTGTGAACAAAGATGTGTTGCGGTAATATGCCAACTCTTAAATTCCAGATCATGTCTTAATGCTGAACTCTAATCTAACCCCCACTTGATAGCTGTTTCCCTCAATCCCTTTCTTTGTGTTCATTCTCTATTCTATACAAGTTGAGAACATTGACACCCGCTTTGATAAAAGGGGGAGGTGGGGGCCTACGCAACTTGTGTAGTGAGTGCAGTGATTACCTATTTATTTTAAGGTGACCCGAAAGTTAGCATCGATCGAGCTCCCTCGACAAAAAGCGATGGAATATTTCCATTAGATCTTTGTATTGCAGAAATGTTTTGGCAAAGACAGATTTATACTACTATAAAGGTTTTGTTCAGCAGGATAATCCCTACATTAAGCTTGATTGCAATTGCCCAAAGTTAAAAGCCAACACTAGGCTATAAATTACCTACATCGGGGTTTTAGGACTTATTCCTGCGCCACTCTATAGGGCTTTGTTTAAGGCTGTCCTGTGGCACATGTAAGCCACTTTGGTTGCCACAGGGCCCTGAGCAGCTGCTTAGTTTGCCTATACCTCGGATATTGACCTAATGATGACAGAAATTGACAAATGTAAGGTTACGTCATAATTGTAATATATCAATATTTCCTTCAGATTTTGAAATTGAAAAGTCAGCCAGGGTTTTCTCAGCAACTAACACCAAACTTGTGGCTGCTCATTTATTTTGATTTAGTCTCATGCTGAATAAACCTGATATCATCATTCCATTCCCGTCTGCTGCATTCATTTTTGAATCTCATTTCACACTGGCTTATCAAAACAGATGCACAGAATAACCACGGATCTATTTTGTAAGCTGTGAATTATCTCAAATAACATCTTCACTCTAATATGCGGGCATAAACAGCCACCCTTTTAATGTTATTGTAAAACAAAGAGCTGAAAAAAGCTTTATAGCATTATGGGATGTATCCTACATTGTGAAAGCGCACTGTCAGCCCATTGTTGTGATGTGCATTGATTGAAGTGAAAAGCCCGGGCCATTATTCAAAGCCATCCAGCACTCAATTAACACACCATTTGCATTATGGCAGAGCTGCCGCCCATCAACAGGCACTGCTGCCTCTTGATTAATATGTCTCCTTCTCCCTTGCCAGTCAATCATGAATCATCCTCTCTGCCACAGGACAACGCTACACTCCCCTGTAGAGAAGGAGCTGGGGGGGATGGGAAGAAAATGTGGAGGAAAAATAGGAAGGGAAGTGTTGCGGGTAAAGCGCTGACAGAGGAAGATGGAAGGGACTCAAATGAAGAGAGAGGGAAGCTGGGAACAGAATGCAGAGAGTCTTATAAGAGGGGAGGGGGATAGGATGGAAACCACTGAGGATGGACAAGATAGAATCAAAAATATATTTCTAAGGCCAACCCTCCAGGAAAAGGTTGTGGGCCCACACCTGGAAGTAGTTTGGAGTAGAACTGCATGCAGGCCCTGGCAGACCACAACACGTATAACAATAAAGACTATAACCAGGGGTGCACACAACTTTCTCAGTGAGGTACTCAGATGAGTACCTGGAGTCAGTGTTTGGTACTCCAACTTCTGCCGATTGTCAACGGGGGGGGGGGGGGTGGCGGTAGTGGAGTACAGCGCTTCGCGATTGTCAACAAGGGGGGGGGTGGTAGTGGAGTGCAGCGCTTCGCAATTGTCAACGGGGGGGGGGGCGGTAGTGGAGTACAGCGCTTCGCGATTGTCAACGGGGGGGGGGGGGGGGGTGATAGTGGAGTACAGAGCTTCGTGACCGCGGAGCATGTGAACGTTGTGATCAGCTGTTTTGGCGGCAGCCCTGTCTGTGCACACGGAGACCGACTCTGTCGTCCGGTGATCTAACCGCCCGGTGATCTAACCGCCTTCTGGAAAAGCTTCACAAGTACGTCGGTACGCAAATGCGCTTTGTGACACAAGTGACGGTACGCATTTCAGATTGTTGCCGCGCATGCGTACCTGCGTACCAGTTATGTGCACCCCTGACTATAACACATCTGTTGTGCAATATCACTTATGTGCTGTTGGAGTCGGGAGGCCAGTTAACTTATTCCGGTAAATTACTCAGACCTACTAATTGACCTAACAGAAGTTATTGAGTCTCTGTAAGTTTACTGCTTGGCTCAGATCCACCAACCTCAGCAAGATCTCACCTCTACTAACTCCTGAAGAACCAGGTTCAATTAACTGCTGTTTCAATTCAGACGACCCGCTAAATCTGTTTATCCGATCCCGAAGGATTTTGGTATCAGTAATGAGGTGTGGCCCTACCTAAGTGTGTGTGGCAGTTGTGCAATCTTACCTTAAATCAGGAGAGGAGAGCGCAGATGTCTTAAATTGTCCCAATCCAAAAGGTGGGATCAGTTTATTTGAAGAAAAATTGGTCCACACTTGAACAGGGTTTTACCTTCTCTCGTTACAACATGACAATGATACAGAATATTTCATTCTGTGGTCAATTACTAATAGGAAACATCAATTCACAGTCTTACATTTATTACACTAAATTGTAACTTCAACTGCCCAATTTAGTTGTGATATTAAAATCTCCCGACAGAATTTAGAGGCATCTCCTCATAAAAGGTCGGTGATAAAAACCACATTCAAACTTTCATTCAACAAATCAATTCACATCAATTCCACACCTATTCCCGCATGAATTCGGAGGAATTTTCTCACAGGTGGCAGGGTGCTAAACATTCAACAAATCGATTCACATTCATTCATATCAGCATTCAACAAATCAATTCGAGAGATATTTACCAAGTTTGAGAGAACCTCACCGAGGAAAAATCCAGCTCTCGGGGGAGAGCTTTACCAGGGAGAGAGCTACCAGGGGAAAAAACCCCCCTCTCAGCCAGTGTTTTTATGCTCAAAACAGGACAGAAAAACCTAAAGACACCTCCTCCATACCCATATTTGTGGAAACTGGGCATGGCCTCTGATGTGCAGGACTGGACATGTCCAGACCATATGGCTATGGCATAAACACATTTTTGGGCCCCCCCCCCCCCCTTGTCACCCCTCTCTTATCAGTGACACTCATAAACCATAATAGGCCTTACACTCAACTTCACAAACCACTTGTGTTTTGTATATACTGTAAATATAGAAAATCATAAAATATGAAGCATTTTCATTGTGGGTTATACAAGAATATAATTGATTATATTTGATTATAACTAACTTTCGTTTTAAGTATTCAACCTAATATGGAGATCTCAACAGTGCATATATCGTATATATGCCGTATATATACACCGCTTTATAATTTAGTACTCAACTACTGTAAAATAATCTGTAATAACTGCAATATATACTTTTACTTTCACTACTGTTATCTGGCTGCTACCAGACTTCTTTACATGCCACACTTGTTTTATACAATACAAATGATGTTACTGTACTTATTGTTGCCACCTGGATGGGTACTTTTCTAATATCTCTAATATTTTAATGCGTGCCTCTTAATCAATATTTGACCTCTTTACTTTTGCTGAAACATGTACATTTCCCACCATAACACCAGTGTGAAACCCTGAATTTCCCCTGGAAGTAAATATGTCTTCTTTTGTTTCTTTTTTATAGGAACATCTTCAGGATATGGCTGAGGAGCAGGATATCAGTTTTGCTTAACCTGCTGCCAGTGGTGCAGGATTAGACAGATTTCTTTACTTTTTACCAAATCCAGTCCTCCCGTCTCAATGTCAACGGTCTTTCGAACGTGTTTTTGGTCAGAAACCTAAATTAAGATATGTGGTAAACACAAGCTTAAGAGATTTTCCCGTTTTGTTCTCAACATACAGCCACTGGTGAATGTATGACATCTTCTACTAGATTACCTGCTGAAAGTATCACAAACTTGTGTTTGCCTAAAATCTTATTCTCTGTAATAGTCCGAAACCCAATGGAAAACCAGGACGAAGTACAACCCATATTGCCAGTAAACATGTTTATATCATAACATTCTTTTTTAAATTTGATTTAGAACAACAGCAAATAAGTAACGGTTACGTTGAGGTACAAAAACCCCACTAAGAACAAGATTAGTTGCAGACAGGATCAGAAACAAGTTCTAGAACATCATAGGATTTAAGTGTAGAGACTTTGACAAAACTAATTTCTAGAAGAATTAGAGGGAATATCCAACTAGCAAGACACTTTATTCTGCAACCATCATCTACATTATTGCTCAACAATTTCCAACTGCACAGGAAGTGGCTCTCTACTGTCATCAAAGCACCAAAGAAATATCAGATAGTTGACTCGGTGAACAGTCAACCATGTGGAAATTGACTGCGCATCTCCGACAGGAAGAGAGATGTTGGGAAATGAAGACAGAACGGTGCAGAGATGGCAGTGAAATAGATAAGGGATAGAGGGAGGCATGAATGAGGGAATGATGAAGGATAAAGATGAATGGGTTTGGTTTTATTGTAATTGTAGTAATGTGTTTTTATTACATGTACAGCACTTTGGCTCGACCAAAAATCGCTTTTAAATGTGCTTTATAAATAAAACCTGATTTGATTTGATTTGATTTGAAGATGTAGGGGGTAGGAGGGGATGGCGAGGTGGAGGAAGGGATGCATCTATAAAGGCGCAAACGAGTGACAACGGTAGGGAGTAAAGAGGAGAAATGTCTTCAACAAGACCCTCCCTTTTTTCTCTTTAAAGGGTTGGAAAAATAATGAGCCATCATTTAGCAACAAGGTAGGACTCGAGAGAGAACAGGAAGGACATACGGTATAGAGAGAAAAATGGGATGCTCGTGTAATGAACAAATAACAGTGGTAAACAATGGCAACACGCTATGCTAGTGCTATACTCACATTGTATGTCAATGTAAAGAGCTAGTCTTTTCTTTGGCCCTATTAATGACATTGGTTTACAGATAATCAGAAT
This sequence comes from Trematomus bernacchii, assembly GCF_902827165.1. Taxonomy (NCBI): domain Eukaryota; kingdom Metazoa; phylum Chordata; class Actinopteri; order Perciformes; family Nototheniidae; genus Trematomus; species Trematomus bernacchii. Next base: position 2,005,803 of record NW_022987708.1, on the reverse strand, counting down.
GACACAAAAAGAATGCAAGGATTTGATTTAGGACTTGTTTTTAAGGAAAGTCTCTACGTTTTTTGAAATGGGAAGTACGAAAAAATAACGTATTTGTGCTGTCAATACTTTTGTATAAGGCTAAATGCTGCACGCTATTGGCTTTGCTATTTCCCGATGTAAATGCATTTGCAATGGCTTAATATCACAATAACCTTGCTTGATTTGCCATTACAAAACCATTTCAAACTCCTGTGGTGAAAATAAATATAGAAGGAAATATTCATTTGGTGATTCAATTATGTTGTACAAAGGTGTACGAGCATACAAATGAGCGGATGTGAATCTTGCCAATTAGTGAGCGGAGAGACAGACAGAGGGAAGCACTTAAAAATCTCTCAAAGCAAATTACATTCGCAATTAAATGCAGTGATCTAGCCTTTCTTTTGTTGGAATGGTTGAGCCTACTTCACGGGAAGAATTGATGAATTGATCAGATCCGACCTGCCATGTAATATTCTTTTGTAGCACTTATGTAATTGGAAAATACTCATTTGAACTACTGCTTTAACATTGTATACTTGAAATTAAGCTTCTGTTTGTGTCTTTTATGTAACTTTCTTCTTGCCACGCTGCAAAACAAGCTGGCTGGACTAATGAGATTCTTTTTTTGATGTACTGACTAATTGATCTATTGATGGATTGGTTTACTATGTTCAATGCCATTCTCTTTCATTAATTAGATGACTGTGCATCGGCCTGGCTCTAAAAGCTAAGTGTAACTAAACAGGGTAAAAACTATGTAGAAATTGAAACATTTCTGGATAAATCAATCATCAAACAATCAACCAAAATATTAGAATAAAATAAATAAATATTTATATAAAAAAATCACAACTAGGAAGTAAAAATGTGCAATAAAAGTCCTTAGGACACGGCATCAGAGGCACAGGAAGGAGGCCGGACTTCCTCCACTTCACAGAGACCTTCTAAAGACTCTCAGTTCAATCTTTGTGGGCCCAAACTGTCCAGAAGCCATCAAAGGAAATGTTGGAAACGTTTTTGATGGGAACATTGTTGAAGGAAACGTTGATAGAAAATGTTTTGCCTAAACAGTCTGGAAGCTTTTGATAGAAACGTTGTCGTCAGATACTGTATATCCTGGTGCAGCCATGTTTTCGAAAAGCACAATAAACTACACTCCAGATATTCTGTCTGAGTCGTAGCTGACAGCCTTAGCTCGTCCACGCGCACGCACGCACGCGCGCACGCACGCACGCGCGCGCGCGCACGCACGCACGCGCGCGCACGCACGCGCGCGCACGCACGCACGCGCACACACACACACACACACACACACACACACACACACACACACACACACACACACACACACACACACACACACACACACACACACACACACACACACACACACACACACAACACACACACACACACACACACACACACACACACACACACACACACACACACACACACACACACACACACACACACACAGCAGCAGCCCTCTACTTGCTACAAACTTAAATATGAAAAGGTTCAACTACGCACACACATCATCTCGGCTCGCGCAGCACGCTCACAGGCATAGATTGCGCAATAATGTATTGCGCACCTTGGAGGTGCAGTGCAGGCATATTGTCATTCAAGAGATGCGTAGTTCTTTTGGAAAACATGTTTTTCTTTTAGCCTATTTACCTCGTTAACGTAAATAATACTCATTACATTGACACATGCATTATTTGTGATTAAAATAATGGTTGTTGGTAATGTATTAGCGACCCCCACAGATGTATGATTTCACTGCGTCCGTGGGAGCTCATACCCCTCCTTATGGGAGCTCAGCTCCCATTGGCTCCCACATAACTCGAACCCTGCTTGTATCTAATTTTCTCCATAAAAACCCCGGCTCTCCTCCTTCTTCACTTCGGTTTACCCCTGCATCCTTCAGATTTCAGTCCGGATAGCATTAGGGCTGCACGATTTGAAATGATGCAATTAGCAAATCGCAAAGCCTGCGATTTGGGATACACTTTATACAGCGGGTCCGATTCAATGTTTTTCTTGTGTCTCAGTTATCCACACCAATCAGAAGTGCTGCGCTCCACATGTACCAGCCATTGTTAACCAATCAGAAGTGGCCCAAGGTAACTACGCATACGCCCAACAACAACACTGCACGTGAAACGCCCATGTGTGGCAACATTCATGGTGTGGATAAATGGCATCAGCCGAGCCAGAAGCAACGTTGGACAATTTAGTCCCGAAGAAAACCAGCACTTCGGTTGTATGGAAATATTTTGGGTAGGTCTGTGTGTCTGAGTGTGTGTGTGTATTGTATCTATGGAAACACTCTCCTGTGGATGTCCTTTTAGATTGTATATATATATATATCGCAAATTGAATCGCAATCGCAATATCTGTCAGAAAAATCGCAATTAGATTATTTCCCCAAATTGTGCAGCCCTAGATAGCATACCCAATATGCTTTCAATATGGTTGGTATTGATAGCACAATGGGTGGAATTAAAGCAACTGTACATAAAGCCTTCCTAAATATTCTACATCACATCACATCTAAATTCATGAATAAACCAAGCGTATAAACCCACGATAAACAATGAATAACACATTATGGAACTACAAAAAGGGTACTAGAATACGGCATCTGACTGTAAAGATTAGCCGTTTAGGCACCTAAACCTCTCACTCATACTTAACTAAGACCACATTCAAAGTTGATCAATGTGAGGTAGACAGAGGGAAATTGGCTGTTAATATCATACCCACAGGTCCGATTATTTTCAGATCACATAATAATTACACACCAAGTGAGCAGCCGTTTCAATTGCTTTACAATAATAACATTACATGGCTAGGTTTTACCAGGGGATAGAGTAATCCATATCTATTTCACGCCAGTTCTGCGCCCATACAACCCTATTTCTTCACGAGTCAATCCCCGCTGTTCTACGGTGCGCAATTAATCTGAAATGTGTGAGAAAACAGCCTTATATGTCAAGCTCAGCGGTGGGGAGAGGATCTACCTGACAACAAATTAATGAAAATGTCACTGACTTATACCTCCATCTCTTCGTTTCATAAGCGCTCCGCTGAGCATATTAACATAGCAGGCGAGATTCTTTCACTCTTCTTCTGAACCGCCCTCGTTCATGTTGTCTGCAGTAACGTCCCTTCATTCTTCTTTTTTCTCTGCTGTAATTTTCTGCATGCATGTCCGTGCTCACTCTTTGAACCCCCGGACGGTTGTTTGATTAAAAGTAGAGCAGGGCCTGTGCAAGGCTTTGAATGATCTTTTAATTTATCTTGACATAACAGAACCATGACCCCATGAAGCAAGGGACCATGGGTTAATGGGAGCCATGACAGCCAGAGCCGTTCCATCAGCAGTGGTAGTCTGGCTAAAAGGTCAACCTCAAGTCCACATGGCCAACCGGATGGAAATGTCAATGTTGGAGGCCTTTCTTTGGAGGTGAGGTGAATTCATATTTCAAATCTGTGCCGAGTTGAACTGAAATTAATAGCTTGATAACACTTCTAAATCACAGAAACAAACAACAATAGCAGCATGGAGGCTCAACGGATAAGCCATGGCCCCAAACCTTTTCTTGTGTGAAGAGGGAAATGGAATGGAAATGCCACTCAACCTGCTGTGCATTACCGCCACAGGCAACACAATCCATAAGTCAGAAAAAGACCATTCATTTCTACTGTAGTGTTTGCAAGGCTGGCTTGTAGTGTTCACACACATTCTTGTTTGCTGAGTGACATGTTCATCGAAAAAAAGTTGAACATTTAATGAGAAGTTGACATGAGATGTATCCTTTCAACTATTCTGAAGACTTTTTGATAGCTGATGGAAAGGTGCTGGACCATTTTGTATACCTTTGGTCTATGTTAAACACCTCGGACACGCAAGTGAGAAGAAGATCGACAATTGATACATCCCAGCTTGCAACTAAATTAGATATGGAGTTGATGGAACAATTCACCTACCATAAATAAATAAATCGGATGCATTCACTGATAACATACATTACAGTCTACAGATGTAGATATATTGAAAAAAGAGTGGACGCTTTTGATATGTGTCGCTACAGGAGGATCCTGTATGACAATTCATGGTACATACAACTCTGGCAGTGTTTGTCGAACCGCTGACAGAAAAAAAGATAAAGTGGTTCAGACATATAAAAAGAACTATGATGCGGCTTTCACACCAGCGCTTTTCCCTTTCTAGCTCCTAGCTAGAGCTTTTCTGGTTCAGCTCCGGTTTCCCTTTTCAGCTCCCGCTCTGTTCACACCGCCCAGCTGCCGCTTCTGCGTCATGACGTCACCGTTTACATCGCTGATTTTCTCCCCAACGGAGCTCACAACAACAACAACAACAACGGGGGGGGGGGGACTGCGTCGGTAGCTGCTATAATAACAAACAAAACGTCTGCCTGCTCTCCACAATGATCAATAACAGCGAACGGATGGTCTAAGTAAGGTACAAATAAACAGAATCACACGAAGCCTGGTTAGTGTTGCCTGACTTTATAAAGTGTGTTTTTTTTATAAGTGTGTGGTTGCCTTCTAGTCACTTTGCTCAGCGCTACTGCTTGTAGGCAGGCATGACGAGACTCTTCAGTCGACCCATGTTCAGGGGAGGTGGGTTTAGTTTCCTGCACGCCTCGACGTAAGAGAGACGTAAGCTACGCCGCCTCTTAGCTCCGAAGCTCTTGCCTCTAGACCGACAATTTTTTGGAGCTGGAAGTGAACCGCATTCCGGAGCTATGAGGCGGCGCCGCTGCGGTGTGAACAGGAAAAACCGGTACTTTTCAGGCTCCAGCTCCGAGCCGGTGCTGAAAAAGCGCCGGTGTGAAAGGGGCATGAGAGAGACTGGCAGAAGATCTGGATGTGTGGAGATGGGTGTTGATGTCATCAAAATGCCCCAACGGCCCTCAGGCTACTGGAGTGACCTGACCTGACCTGCAGTCTTTGAAATAGTTTAACTTTGGTGGTTGAGCAAACGCAACACATATAATGCTCCAAATGAGCAAGCCACAAGAAAGAACCAACTAAAGTCTGAGTTTGTTACACAACTAAAGTGAGTTGCTGACAGCTAGTAAAAGGGTTAATGGCAAACAGAAACAGGCTTTCCTTAATAGTGAAACAAGCTAACTCATACACTGGGCACTACCAGCACTATGGGTTTGTGTTTGATAATGGCCTTTCCTGTTGCACTCATAGAATTTTAACAGACATAAAAGCAACTGTAGCATCATAATCTATTGATGGCTAGTAGATGCAGTGAAACCAATGGGGATTGAAGGGAAGGTTCCAAGTGTTTTTTCTCAAATAAAAAGAAAATACATTTTGTTTAATTGTGCCTTTTAGCTTTAGGCAACTGTCTTCTACTTCTCTTTCTCCCCATCCCTTCCTCCACCATGTCTATCCCTGGCCACTCAATCCACACCACTGTACATTTCCCACACTTGCTGGGCCATGACAATTTCATCAGCTTGAATCCACTTTTAGCTCAAGGATGCGTTCGTGTGGAAGACCCAGAGGACGTCAGCAACTGTGATTGCCTGAAACACAGACAAACAGACAACTGCACGAATGGTAGCATTGCTATCTTGGAAGTGGAACCTTTACATCACGCCTGTCTAGGGACACTGTTGGCAAAAAGGCTGCAACACATCAGCCTGGAGTAGCCAAGGATCCTCTGAGACAAGCCTGGAAGCTTTTGAGCTGCTTGTACCATCTGTGAAATACTACCCTTTGATGTTTAACAGAATCCTTAAGAGCGTTTGTCTGAAAACACCTCTATCTCTGCGCATAATGGATTTACAGATATGCCACTTTACAGTACAGGCAGCTATGGATCGCCCTCTTAAGGAGTGATTTCTCTGGCAATCAGAACATTTAATCAGAGTTCAAGAAGCCGCAGAGACCGGCCTCTGATTCCGTTAATTGCTTTTAGCTTTCAGTTCTCATCCCTCATTGGAAATGTTCAATTTAGAGCCATTTTATTTATTTATCTATTTCCTTTTTTTCTCTCTCTCAGTTCTTTTTCTCTGTAGACCAGTGGGCAGTTATGTTTTGCACAGCACCTAAAGTGCAGGCATTAATCATTTTAGAGCCATTATCAGCATTTTAAAGGTGAAAATCCAAACCAATTGTTTTTCATTTGGACCAAACTAATAGGATTGTTTTCTTGTAATTTGCAGCTATGGAGAATTTAACAAAAACAATTAACAGTAAATTGGTATTAGTCAGACTATCTGCTGCCAATCTACAGGATATTAAATCTTTAATGAAGAATCCCCTTAAATGAGCAAGGTGTACAACCAAAGCAATATGCTAGATGTAACCTAATTAGATATCACATTGCTAAATACTCAAGATAAATATTATGTTAATACTCATCTTTCTCCCAATATGTCCTATTATTAGTAAGTATTGTCGTGCATCACATGAATAAATAGCACTATAATGTACAGTTCATATGTTCCTTTAACACAAGTTATATCATATATACCTGCCTACCAACACCACAGACTATATTCATATTTTAAAATGGTTTGAACCAGTTTTCTAACACTACTAAATCGTTGTAGCCACAATTAGGGACACAAAAGTCCAAAAGGGTAAACCTCGCATTATTATAAAGAGAGACACAAAACATTTTGTGGAGCAGGGTTTTGTACATGATCTGTTTGGTTTTGATTGGGGAAAAATCGATCCGTGTGATGATGTTGAAACTGCATGGTCTTATTTTTATCTTGGTTTTATGGAAATTATTGATAGACATGCACCTCTGCTGAACTGTCCAGTCTCCTACATGAAAGAAACAAGGCCTGGGCAAAGGCTAGGCAATCAGGCTCAGAGGTAGAATGGCTGTGATTTAGGCAGCTAAGGAATAGCTTCACATCTCAAATCAAAAGTGCTAAGTCGAAGTACTATTTGTCAGTTACCACAAAAAACCTGAATAATCCTAGACAAATTTGGAAAACCATTAAATCGATATCCACCGGTGAAGTCTGTGACTCTAATCAATGTGGTTTGGAAAACCCTTTCAGTTTTTCTCCCTTTACTATTGAAGTCGTTCATGAAGCCTTAACCAAGTTAGATCCTGAGAAACCGGCTGGTCCAGACAACGTAGAACCATAATTTTTAAAAATAGCTGCAGATTTTATTGCACCACCTCTCACTACTCTTTATAACCTCTCCCTCAGCACGAAGACAATTCCAAAAGTATGGAAATCAGCTTATGTCCTTCCTCTACTAAAAGGAGGGGAGGCCACTTTATTAAATAATTATAGGCCCATCTCTAAATTGTCAGTTCTGGCTAAGGTTCTTGAAAGCCTAGTGAGTGAACAGGTAAAGGAGTTTTTATGTAAAAATGACATCCTATGTAAACATCAGTCAGGTTTCAGAAAGCAACATATCACCATCACTACGATACGATATTACTTTCTTTGTCAGATCAGGTCTGAAATTTGACTTGCGTCACAGCAGCTCCATGTCCAACATCAACAGACAAATATCCAGACACAAATACATGAAACACAAACAACAAACATTTAACATAACAGCACAATCAGTGAGAGAAAAGCTGCTCAAAGAGCCTTCAGCGTGCATTTGATCTGGGATTCAGCTCTGTGTTTACTGAGAGGATTGACTGATGCACAAAGGAGTGCTTCACTCTGACTTTATTGAATCGTGGGACCCTGTATCTCCGATTAGATGGTAGCAGTTCATATTCACTGTTCAGAACATGCTTTGGGTCAGAGATGATGTTGTTGGACAGCCTCACTAGGTTGTTATGATAGGCTGAGTCATAGAGTCTCTGACAGGGTTGACCAACAATCTTTGAGCAGATTTTTAACAGTTTTGATTTTAAAGCTGCTGACAAACATTTGTACCAGGTAGTATTGCAGTACTGTAGAACAGACACAATCACCGATGTAAAGAACAACAGAAGAATTTCTCTGCTCGCCCCAAAAGACCTAAGACGGCGGAGAAAATAAATTATTTGTTTTGTCCTTTTGCACAGATATTCAATGTGATCCTTCCATGACAGCAGATGGTCAATCATTACACCCAAGTATTTGTATGAAACTCCCTGCTTGATTTCATCTGTATGGATGACAATGGGGACTTTATGGGAGTCAGATGGTGAGCCAAAAATGATTTCCTCAGTTTTCTTGGTGTTGATCTCAAGAGCATTGCTATCACTGCGACAATGAAAGTGGTGAATGATATTGCGGGTATCTTAGACAATAAGCATGAATGAATCCTTTATAAGGGGAGTCTTATTGTAAAGTGGTACCGAAAGCTTTTATGTGTGCAGCTCCTCTTGCTTGGAACAGTCTTCAAAAATAATTGAAACTGAGCAATTTGGTTCCACTGCATGTTTTTATAGCTTGGATAGGTGAAATGCTCTTTGATATGTTGGTACTTGTAAATGTCGATAGGTATGTAAATGTTAAAGAGATCAATGATCTCAATGGGACCTACCTGGTTAAATAAAGGTTTGAAATTAAATTAAATTAAATCACAAACAAATAATACTTTTTCCAATCTCCCTTAGATGTAATTGTACCTTAATTCCAATTTTCACACCTATCTGTAGTGGTAACCGTTTAGTTGTCTTTTTTTTTATCCAGGATTCAAGATATCCACAATTTAGATTGTTGCTCGACACAGAGACAACTAGGGTCAACAGAAAAATAAGCCTTTAATTGGGCACATAAGTACTGTTTTTGAACAGTAAGGTAAACTGGAGTACATCTGCGACTGATGGGCATTTCATTAGTTTTGCATGTATTTACTCCCTAAGTCATTCTAATTTATCCTGGAACATTAATGTTTGCACTTTCATGATAAGTTATCAAATAGTTGTTGAGATAAACAATGTTTATGTTAAAATAAAAAATGTCAACCTGTTGGTTTTGCAAGATGAAAAGTAAATCTGCCTTCACATGATATGTGATTAGCTCTTTGCTCACCACGAGGAGCACAGCCTTGATGTGAAAACAACCAGATACGTTTTGTTTCTATGGTAACCTCCCCTTTTAACATGCCCCGCTAGAGCTGTTATTTGATTGGTTGCGCGTTGAAAGCTTAAGGGTATCCCCAAAGTCAGTAGGATGTATCCTCTGGGGACCTTGATTATTGGTACAAAACTCAAATGCCAACAATCTAATATTACTTTAGATATGTGTTAAGAGAGATGGACCTACCAGCCATCATTGAACCAAAGAGAAAGCAGTTGACATTGAAAACATTTTCGGCATACATCTTTGTGACACCATTCAAAGCTACAATTAAAACTACTGTGTGGCTAGATGTTGTCATTTTGTTATCAAGAAAAGCTGATATGGTGTTGGCTTTAGGGCTGCAAATAATCATTTCCGTAATTGCTTATTTTCAAATAAGTGTTAGTCTATAAAATGTCAGAACACTATGAATAATGCCCATAGCAATTACCAACACTCAAGGTGATTTTCAATTTGCTTGTATTGTACAACAGCCATTCTAAAAGCCATTTAATACAGAAAATGCAGCAAAGGTTCTGCCTCTAACAAAAAATAAGTTATCCAACTAGTTTGTATAACAAACTAAAGTATTATTTCATTTTATTTAAAACTTCAGGTGTGCAACCAACGATGTATTCACACACTGTACCGGACTAGAATAAATTACAATAACTGTAATAATGTAACCTGATGACTTTCTGTTACTTTTGGATTACATCAATATCAAATTCAATTGCAAAATAAAAAGTAATATCAATAAGATGTTTTTTACTATTAGGTAAGAGTATGTGTCCTCCGCTCAGAGATTTTATTTATAGAAAGACCCCGTCTGTCATGAGATTTTATGAACACATAGGTTCACCTAATGAATAAAAAAAAGGACATATGAACCAAAGAAAGTGAAAACCATAAAGCAGATTCAGGCAGTAGGCGTATAGACTCACACTTAAAGTATTAGCCTACAGAACAGTACAGTTTACAAAAAGAAATATAATCTGATCCCTTTTTTTAATAAGATTGTAATCCTGCTTGTAATCCCCCATTTTTTTTTATGTAACAGTAATCTGATTACCTCTTTTATTATGTAGATTTTATTTTTTTCGTATCTTGATGACGTAATCCCGTTACATGTAATCTGTTCATCTCCAAGCCTGTCTGCCAAATGACCGAAATTCAGCATGTGGATTTTGCTAGGGTTAGGGTTAGCCATAACCCAGACAGAAAACATATGATTAAACTTGAACTTGAGACTAATTAACTCTTTCTAAAATTAAAGTGCATTTGAGAAGCAGTGGAACCTGTGTGTAGCTTCCCCATCACATGTTGGCTGTGCCCGTCAGCAGTCTTTAAGTAATCGCACAGAAACTCACTGACTGTGTCGCCAAACATGACGGACACAGTTGGCTTCCGCCTGTGTCAACACTCTGTGACCACTCACCAAAAGGCACGACGCTGAGCGGAAGAGATATGGTGTGTGTGAGTGTGTGTTTACATGTGTGTGTGTGTGAGTGCGTACATGTGTGCGTTTTTGTGTCGTGCCACATAACAGAAGAGATTGTGCATGACCGCGGTGCCTGCGGAGCAAAACTGAGATTAAAAATAAGAGGACGCCAGCCACCAAAACACCAACGCAGCAAAACACACATATATATATACATACTCCATGTTGACAGGCCAGACGTGTTCTTAAACTATAATCCTGTCTTGTACAGTACTTGTCTCCTTCCCTGTTTGCGAGGAAAATTGCTATGTCAGAAGAGGCCAAAACATGCCATGGATGACTCCTAATTGGACGGATTTGGTCACTCTGCTGCCAAATCAGCCTGAGGGCACATCAAGCGACGAGAGAGAGTGGAAGGGTAAAAGCTTTTTTTGATATACATGTTCCCTAAGAGGAAGCAGCAACAACATGGCAGCCTCTAACTGCCTGACTAAACCCAATGTGATTGCTTTGTGTGTATGACTGCATGTGTTTAGACATTTGTAAGTGTTTGTGTCTACGTGTGTGTTCAGAGAGATATATAGCTAAAATTAATGTCCCAATAACCCAGCCGCTGGGAAGGGATCTTATTCCTCTCATTGTTCATGATTATATTGATCTTATGAGCAGTTCGAAGGTAGTTTTTTTTTTTTTTTTCTGATTTAAAAGCTGATATCATACAGTTGTTGCATTAACCCCTTTGTGGCTTAATGTTTATGTGACAAATGCAACAACAGTTCTTCCAAAAAACCTTCCACCAACAGGACAACAAAAGAAGTATAATGTGTAATTACCACATAATCATAACATGCTGTGTATTACTCCTCACAAACAAATTAAATGCAACAAATAAAGAAACACTAATTACTCCTGTAATATTCATACATATGACTTCACAACATTAAGTAAATATACATCTGAAATGACTTTAAATGTGTAAATAAAAGGTGGCATAACATGTCAAATGCATTTATAAACACTTCCAATTTAGTATAATTTTTATTTATTTATTTATATTAATTGTGTAAACACATGTACATGTTGTAACTTTGTACAATTTGTCAATATGTATATTTCACTTATGAAGACCAGTGTATTCTTTTTGCTGCCAATACTGCTTTGATCACTGCTCTTATATGTGTGGTATGTCTTTTAGAGGGACTACAAAATGTTGTTGTATCTGAGCATGATGACAATAATGTCAGTGTTTCCTATTTTATTTTGAAAACTGTTAAAGAATTCTGGATCTTCCGGTAGTGACCCGGAAATCGATGTCAGCGGGCCATGGTGCACATCTAGAATCAAGGATCGAGAATCACTGGAGAGATATGAGTGAGGAAACACTGATGTATCCTCGGTTGATGTATTTTCGACAACAGTGATGTTCAAAAGAGGTGTGACGCACGGCTGGATTTATATCGATGACCAATGACAGCTCTGCAAATGTAACTGTTCCCGTTGTTACTTTTAAACCACTATGCCGCCCTGATACTCACAAAAACATGCAAATCAGAGCACATCACCCCCATCCTTCACTCACTCCACTGGCTCCCTGTAACCCACCAGATCAACTACAAAGTCTTCATAATGGTCTAAAACGCCATCAACCACACTGGCCCCACCTACCAACAGGAACTGCTAACCAGACAACATTTACATACCTCACGCACACTCAGGTCAGCCAGCTCCAATCTCCTTGCTGTTCCTCGGACAAAACTTGCCAGCATGGGAGAGCGTGCTTTCTCTTCCCTGGGTCCACGTCTGTGGAATCAGCTTCCAGAGAACATACGGACCTCAGCATCACTCTCAGTTTTTAGGAAAAGCCTCAAGACCCACCTGTTCCGCACCGCATTTTACTGACTGTCCTTTATTTTATTCTAACCTTTAATGCTCTTAACCTTTTAAATATTAGCATATTTGATTCAATATCCTCCTTAGAAACTTTTCATTTTTTTTTCTTCTCCTCATTGTAAAGCACCTTGAGATGACGTTGTTTTTAAAGTGTGCTATATGAATGAAATGTATCAAATCTGCTTTCAAACTTGTTGCCCTTGAACGATGGTTTACTCGTGCACTAATGACATCTCCCCTGGATATGGGGCTACTTATGTCTGCTTTAATTGTGACTTGATGTTAACACATGAGAACAGCTGCTAAGGTCTGGACAGAAAGCATAACTTGGGCGGCAGTGTGTATAATATATATCACTCAATCAAATATATACTGTATTACAGGCGTATATTCCACTCTTTATTTGTATAGGTTTAGTAGATAGCTGTTTTTCATAGGCCTCCACTCGCATCTCCGGTGGGCGGGACGAAGACGCAAGAAGCGGAGTCGGGGACAGGAGTCGAGGAGAGGAATCGTGGATGTGCAAACTGGGAATTGAGAAAGTGCCCTGATTCTGTTCATCTGGTGGTCTTGTGTTTTGGGGTGGGGGTTGTTAGTGAATTGTCAACGGTGGGGGAGACATTCTACAGATGGCCAGTCCGCCCCTGAAAAAGGTCTATGCACACGTTATTATTAATAATAGTAATACAAATAACAGTGTTTCCCGTACATCGACATACAAACCCCACAGATCCTCAACTCCGGTGTGTCTCACTCATTAAGGCGAGACACGGCAGGCAAAAACATCGTTTTTCATGCACTGGTCAATTTTGATATTTTGTGCTATTTTGATTCCATAACATGTTTTCTTTCAGGCTTTTGGAAGGAAAATGTACAAAATACACATTTAGGTGTTTATTTTACTATAGTTTGTCTATTTGCGTCTGTAGATTTCTCCTAAATTCACCAAAAGTTTGCATTCTAATGTAACATAAAGTACCGCGACCGCTGTTTGCACCATGTAATCAGAGGTAACATTGGAAAGCTCCGTCTCTCCTGCACAATCTCATCGGATCCAAATATGGTCATTTCCTTTGTATCAGCAACCAATTGTGAAAGTACAAAGGGGTCTTAAACCAAAAAACTAAATCTTATTGGCTGGTGTCAATTTCTGACAACGTGATTCGTTCAGATGCGTCACGTGGTGTGCTAAAGCACTTCTTGGTTTAGCTTTTGCTGGAAATTTAAATCTCAAAATGGCAAAAGAACAGCGAAAAAAACGTTCACAGAGAAGACGACAACAATTGTCACTTGCACAAAGCAAGGTTATACAAAAAACAAATGATCCCGAACACGAAATACCTTCACGGAGTGCGTCGAGGCGCAAGCTATCATCCAGATAACAGGAGGGTTTAGCTAGCGTCACACTGCAATCTTTAAAGGTCGTTTTCTCAAAATGAGTTTTTTCTCATATTCTGAGTGAGAAATCTCCACTTAAGTAGCACTTACATACACCAAACCTTCCAGTTATATTCCTTTCAATATTCTGAAGGTTTTTACAGAAGGGTTTGTTTATATATCATTCATAGCCTGAATGATATAACATTTTATACCTAAAAACTGCGGTGCCCCTACAAATATAATCAAATTATGTGGGGAAACACTGGATAATAATAATAACAATAATAATAATAATAATAATAATAATAAATACTTTTTTTATTTTATTTTATTTTTATTTTTTAATCATCTCGCGACCCCCACTGCTCTAGTCAGGGTAGTACTCTACATAGCATCAACAACAATTCGCATTGAACATGCTCATTAACAGATTTAAGGAAATAAGTAGCATTCTTTGTCACTAGGGTTAGGCAATGCAATCAATTAAAAACTGCTTCTTTCTGGTTTCTTCCTAAATGTCCTGTCAGTGGAAGTGGCAATCAGACTGCTGGATGCCAGTAGAACAAATGGTGCCAAACTCTCTGGTTGAGTGGTACTTAAGTTGATTTCAATAGCATTCAGAAACAAAGGCTGAGAATGTTCAAGCATCAAGCAGAAATAAGGCTGAACAATTAGAATGGGCTTCCTGCTGCTTTGCTTTTAGCACCGTCTTTCTGATCTGACCGGTTATTTCATCCCACACCTTCTTTGCTATATTGATTACAAGTTCTAGAAAGGTTTGTGAAACTCTATACCTTTCCATGCTGTTATCCAGTCTACTGTGTAACATGAACACAGTTTAAAAAGTCACATTATAGGCTCCTTGGCTGATATTCCAATCATGGACATTTATTGGGCAACCCTAATGTCTAAGTATAATTATCATTACAACTACACTGATAAATAAGCTAATTAAGGTGATCCTTACAAATAGAGGTTAATCATTATAATACCTGAAACCACTTGCTCTGGAAGCACACTACAAAGCATACAATCCCAGGGCTAAATAAATATAAAAAGCATAATTCTTGAAATCAAATGATTGACATATGACATATGAGCCTGAAAGAGTAATTAGCTTTTTAGAGGCTAAAGGAAATTGACACACCGTTTGATTAATATGTCCCATGCTAACAGTTTGTCTATATCCCTACAGAAGACAGGGATTATGGTGATGACTAGAAAAAGTGGCTATATAGTTCTATATCTCAGATAAATGTCAGCGCTAATGGAGACACACAAGCAGAGGAAGGGAATTAAAAGCAGTAATTGAGAGGTACTTGAATGGCAAACATGCTGCACTGTGTCCCGGGGGACTTTTAGACTCTCGGAGAGCCGGGAGACGGATGACTTTGAAGGTAAGCATGGATCCATCTACTACCAGCTGGGTTAAATCACTGTGAGATGTCAGTTTGACGGCG
This sequence comes from Trematomus bernacchii, assembly GCF_902827165.1. NCBI lineage: Eukaryota > Metazoa > Chordata > Actinopteri > Perciformes > Nototheniidae > Trematomus > Trematomus bernacchii. Next base: position 1,990,573 of record NW_022987708.1, on the reverse strand, counting down.
CCACACGGTGGGCCCATAATGTGTCTCATATGGCTGCTCTGTGGTGGAGAAGCACTCTGTAAACCCAACGCATGCTTTATTTTTTTATTTTTTTCATCATCTTTACTCTGCATATGCTCATATTGCTACTAATGTGTATTTCAGTAACAGTGTTTCCTTCCCTTCTACTGACCAGACTACAGATAAACTGTATTTTCTTTACTTTAATCTTAATTTTTAAAGTGCATTTCCTAGGAAAACACTGTTTTTGATGCAGGTACAGTACATTTTCCATGTGTAACTATGATGAATGGCTGTGGATTTTTCAACTCTACCAACTACTAATTGTCACATGAAATAACATTTATCACAATAGCAAAAACTAAAAAAAATATGATATATTCAGTGCATGTGTTTTTATATTCTTTATGTGATAGGCACACACTGTATGTTCTAATCTTTGATGAATTCACATTAGGTTGATGTGATTTTCAAACAGATTATAAAATAACACAACATGTAATATCAATGTGACAACGTGCAGGACGGACAGTCCCGCCATCCCCCCTGTCAAGCCCCCAGGATGTGAGCAGGGTGTTGCAGAAAATGTTTGTAGTGGCCAAACGGAGGAACTGAAACTTTAGTCACGTGATGTCATTAGGTTGAAAAATACTTTTTCACCTATTGATAATTTATGGAGCTAAATCCACAACCCAGAATAATATATGAATAAATACAAATGATAACTAATTTTGGGGTTTTAGAACTCATTCATGCACCCTTCAATAGCCCCTATTTAAAAAATGAGGTCCTAAAAGTTGTAAATTGTGCTTTAAAACAAATGATGTCACGATGTTGGGGTAAGGCAGGACCCAAACGCAGTACAAACGGGAATCAAGGAGTATTAACAAAATGCGAGCTTTCATTTCCAAAAAAAGCCGATGACAAAGAAAAACAAGGAACAACTTAACATTACCGAACAGTGGAGCACGAGAAAGGACCAGGACCAAAACACTTCAGGGACAAACATGGGGGTGGCGAGAAAGACGACGAACCGACAAGGAACACAAGGGAAAGCAAGACTAAATACACAAGGGTAATTACAAAACAAGACACAGCTGGAGAGGGAAGGTGAAACACAGGGTCAACAGGTGAACACAATGAGACAATCAGACAGGAAGCAGACACACAAGGAGAAAATGAATTTCAAAATAAAACAGGAAACTATACACACACACAACACTAAAATCATGATGAATCCAGTGTTTTTCCATTCATTGGACTGAGCCTTGAGCAGCTTTCATAGGAAGGAACTGGTGCCTGCCTAAAATGCTGCATCCAGTTTTCTGTATACAGCCATGCCCCTTCCCAGATTCATTGGATCAAGAAGTCACAATGTTGTTTACACCATGAAATAGAGATGATTACTTTTCTACAACATTAGAACTCCCACACATCACGATGTCCGACCCCGGAGCATCTGTAGCCAAATATGTAAACATGATCATCCACAGACTGCTACATCAGAGCTGACAGGAGTTCAGTCAGAGCACGTACAGTATGGCTGCAGCACCACTACCCCTGCTGCTCATTAATCGATGGCCAAATGTCTCACTCCCTCCCCCTGATTACATCTACTGAGTTAATGAACCACACACTGAACATCCCTCCCTCCCTCCCTCACTATATAACTCACTATCCCTCCACCTAACCCCCCTCTCCCTCTTTATGTCTCGTAAACACACTCTTCACTTTCATTTGAAGTGTCGCTGATCCCACTTTAGGCAAATAGTAGAGACTTCCTTTTTCCAGATGCATCATGGTTATTCATCACGTCAGTGGGAGGACAGTCTACCAATTATCAGAAACTACTGATCCAGCACAGTGCTGTGAGTATGCCTTGCTGATTGTTCCACACTGCTAATTGATTGCACTCACTGTCGCTCTTGTCAGATGAAAGCCTGGTTGCTCAGGAAATAATTTGTTTTACTTCATATGCATTCAAAGAGGGCCTATTTTTACTAAATGGAAATGGGCTTTTACCCTTTTGTTTTCATAAACCGTGGTAATTGCACTTTGTTTGGTATCTTGCTTGTGTTATGAAATGTTTTTTTGTTGTAGTTGGGGTGTGCTGTTTAAATGTAAGACTCAAAGAAACTAAGGCCGGTTATCATAAACACTGATTGTCGAAAGATAAGTATTGAGCTATGTTTTTTCCCAAATTCTAAATGTTTTTTCAGGGAAAAAATCCATAAAAGAGATTATGTACCACAGGATGTTGACATTTTATCCATCCAACGGTAGTTTACTTGCAGCTTCTGGAAGGAGCAGAAGGGAAATGAACCCAAACACTACACACTGCTACCCCTCTATCTTTGCAGTACAATATGTGTAGTCTTTTCACTGTTGTCTGCCACAGGACCTTTCCTCTCATTTACTCTCAGGAAAAATGTGGTGGCTGATCTGAAAACACCAAAGTTACACTCAACTCTTAAATCTTGAAGCAAACCTGAGATCTTTAGTTACCCAGGACAATATGAAACCCTTTTTAATTCATTTCTTTTATAAAAGATAAGAACTGAGTTCCCTGGCAGTCCTCAATCTATTGTTTTTTTGTTATGTTCTGTTAACCAAATATCAGACTGAATAAAGCATTGTTTTGGAATTATTTATTTTCTTTCTCTATACCTTTATAGCATTACTAAAGACTGCAGGAATGGAGTTCATGTTTAATGATTTACTCAGTGGGTGTCCATTTGTGTGTATCAAGCTCAAGTATGCCAGATGCACATTGTGTGATGGGTTTCAAACTGAGCCCTAACGGCCCCACTGGTGCATATGAATGCACATATATTAAGTCATAAATAGGGCTAAGGCACCGTCATTTTAAAACAACAGGAAATAATAAGATAAGATATTGTATCATTTTAACACCAGGGTATCGCAATACATTTGATTAATATCAATATTGCATTTTGGGCAGGAACCCTTAACGTAATATAATTAGACAAGAAAATGCAAAAAAAAAACGTATATGGAAGTCACAAAGTTTAAAACCGGTAAAACCACAACATATCTACTACAACATCATTTAAAAATATGCTGCAAACAGTTTCAACTGAAAATGGGTTAATCATTCATTAAAATTACAACATTCTACACAACCATTTATTTTGTTTGTTCCATAGACCCTTAAGTGAAGTAAAAAGGGACACTACAATAAAGATTTAAACACATAACAGCATCCTGCAAGTATATTATCTTTCAATATGCAGAACAATTGTAAGTGCTACTGCACTGGCCTTTCTCTGATTCCTTTTTTGACCAAGTTTCAATGGAAAAGGTGGGTTTTCAATCTGTGGTGGAAGTGATGCAGATGTGTAGACTTTCTGCTGTCCTGATATCTACGGGGAGTTCATCCCACCATTTTGGAGCCAGGATAGCAATCAAGGATTAATAATAACAACAGAAACACTCTGTGAATAACTGGGTTTCTTTGACATTCTATTAAAAGAAAAGCAATCTTAATGTTCAATCACTAAAGTGTGCTTCCTGTACACACCCTATGTTGTAGGCATTGTTTAATAGCCGCCTTCATACTCCAGTGATGATAAGGCCTGTGTGCTGAATCCAGAGCTCGTCTCCATTCATCTCAACTTAAAGCCATTGGACTCCATTCATTACCCCTTGCAGATAACCCAGGCGTGGGAAAAAGGCAGAGTCAGCGGTCGACACACTCTCCGAGATACACCAAATCAGTCTCCCTCTCTCTGATACAATAGAATAAGTCTGTGGTATACTTTACTGCAGAGTTTTCACTTTCCACGGACTAAACTTGGATATGGTCATGGTCCTCGCTTTTTATATATTATTCATCAGAAATGTCCGAGCTCTGCTCAAACACACTGAAGAGAAATGAACTCGTGGGCCAAGGTCTCTTCATTTTTGTAAAAAAAACATACGCATTTGCTTCTATACAATAAATCATTCTATTAAGTAAATGCTCTCGTCTTATACACATTTCTCAAGGACAGATCTCCTTTTGAGTGAATCAAACTCAAACAAAATGTGTTTGTGTGACTGAACATACAATATGGAGTCAGAAAGAAAGGGTTAGCGTATATCATGAGGCCTCTTGAAATGCAATGCTAACATAAATCTGAATATCAATAGTTATTATTTTACAAGTTATGTTTTCCATTCACATTTGCAATCTTGAGCAGTAGGTTTACTCCACTCAGCGTAATCATCCAACGGCATCATTAATGCCCCCAAAGACAGTTTTGCTATTGAGAAATCGGGTCTCAATCCGTAGCCAAGAGTTTCTGCTAATGAAAAAACGTTTGAATGAAAAAGTGGAAAAGTACTAAGCTAAGCATAACTTGCTTTCTTTTGTTGAATCTTTTAGCAGTTTTCAGAGATTTATGTATTCAGTTGGAACCACTCTAGCCCCCTACAAGGTTTGGAAAGTCAGGAAAATGTGAATTATTGAGAGACAGGCAGTCACTGGTGAGTTTTGGCCTTTTTGTCAGATTATTTATGCCCACATTGCAGTGCACTTTTTATTTTGGAAAATCAATGAATTTTCATCTAGTTAAGCTTGTTTTTACTTGTTTTATCTTTACTCTTTAATCACTGTTTAAGGGTTGGGTTTGCTTGTTTATTCCCTTTCAAGGAGATAAAGCATTTTGGCTTTAGTAAATGTAGAAATAGAAGAAGGACTAGAATATTTGCATCTTTACATGCTTAAAATTGTTTTAAAATTAAAACACATTGTATATACTTTCTCATTATAGATATGGGTTGTCAGCTCTTATATCTGGTTCTATTTTGGATATGTTTCTTGGCTGAAAAACACCCAGGTTAACTCAGCTCAGATGCCAACAAATCATTATCTTTTCAAACCTCCTTTTCCTTTTTCTTCTTTTTCAAATAAAACAAGATGAGTTGTAAGCTAAAGGACGCACCTTGCTCTTACATGTGTGTATTAGATGTCTAGAGAAACAGAATGTCGACCAAGAAAGAGAATCTAGTTGATTTGTCATGAGGTTGCGCTAATATTTTCAGCAGAGCACATGGTTATTTTTTTAACCTGCAGAGGGACCTCCATTTGGATATTAGGTTGTCAAAACTAAGTAACGTTACTTGACAATGTTAAGGTAAAGGTACATTTAATTTCATCAGATAATTTGATTCAATAGTTAATTGGATTTGAATTCAAACTCCAAAGCTTCCAATGTGTCCTCAATCATAGTACATTTGTCTTACGCTATAGAAACTTTGGAAATAATTGAATAATTGGAAGTGTATGTCATTAACATGTTACATGACCATGTTGTTAAGTGTCTTGTATGCATATGCATGATTGGCACCATGTGGCATGATCTAAAACTTCTGTGTCAACAACTTTATTAACAGCCAAACATCAGGTAAATGCAGCAACCCAAGACATATCAAACCAGCTAATATTACCAACAAGTTGTCTGCTCGAACACTCTCGATGCTAACTGAGCTAACAGCTAACTGTTGTTAGCAGCAGTTAGCGGTTAGCTTACATTTAGCAACTAGTAGTCAAATCAGCCTTCTGTCAATCAGGTAACTCTTTAAATCACAAAGCCTCAAGTCTAGACAGCTAAAGAAAAACATAAAACATATTTTGGGTACATGAAAATGTTGCTATCTGTCATGCAGAACTTGTGAACTGTTGGAAAAACAAGACTTACACACGCAGCCTAACTAGCATTAGGAAATAGCAATGAGCAGAGCTGATCTGCTGTATGTTGATCTGTCAGTCTGCCTGTTATCCGGCTACCACCAGGCCTTCCTGTGAGCAGTGGCGGCGCCAGGGTATGGCTGGGGTAGGCTACAGCCATACCAAGAAATGGCTTAGCCCCACCTTAGCCCCACCATGAAAAGTGATGCAAATTCAATTAAATAATAAGCGAAATGCTAAATGTTGAGAACACGGATTGCGAAAATATACGGGTCGTGTCCACAGCACACAAACTGATCCTGCTGTAACAACAAGTGCACCTTACTGATGCAATATGGTTGAGACCATTCGGGCTTATGCTATAAGAGGGGTGCAAGGAATAGTCTAAGTAGTGGGGGAGTTTTATACACTAAAGGTGTGGAATTTCTCTGGCGTTATAATATCAGCGCGGCCGCGGTCAGATCAAAATGCCTCCGAATGCAATTTGAATAGACCTACAGCCAATCAGAGCAACGAAACGTTGGATCTGCATCATGCCTTATTGATTGAGATCAATCGAAACCGCCATTCAGTATCCCCATTGGATCTTCAACGTGTACTATCATACGTCACGTTCACAGTGATCCCTTTTTATTTACTACAAGACAAATGTGCCGTTTTATTTCATACGGTTCCATTTTGATTGAGATAGGAAAATAATCTAAACCTCACGCGTGGCGTTTCACTGTCAAGGGGGGCGATATAGCGTGTATGTAATTACATTGCAAATACTGACTTGAGCACCACCACTGTATGGGTTAGCCCTACCATAGATTACCCAACAAAAATGCTCTGGCGCCGCCACTTCCTGTGAGCCTCTGCAGTTAAGCCAGTTTGATTGGAAGGGGGTAAGCTGCGGGTCAGGGTGCTCATGACAAGTCATCAGAGGCCGGCTTAAGAGAAGGAGAACCTGATCCACTCTGTGGTACACTGACAAAGTCCTCTTTAGATTCACAAGTGGCCCATTACACACACAGAAACACACACATACACACACAGGCCAGTGTATCTGCTGACTGTTTCTAACTGTGTCACATGAGAATGGAGTGTGTGTCAAATCACATTACAGCACTAACACCGTTACCTCAAGGTGAGGGCGGACACTCTGTCACATGAAGCTTGACCATACTGCAACTACCACCACTTGTACTCCTTTTGAATGTATGTATTATTACTAATACTGTTATTAATAGCATGAAATCATTAATTACAAAAAGTTTAGGGACCTTCTGGAGGCCAGCAAGTTCAAAATGTTTTTAGTTTGTGACTAGAAGGTTTCAACTTCATGTGTCCAGAAAGACGGTATCAATAGGACTTTCGATAGCAACACCAAGACATTTGTTCAAAACAATCAACTAGCATTAACAAACCTTTGTTTTTCATTCGCGAAATCAGGAAGTATCTTATCTTGGAATTGGTAACTAAGGTTTCAAATATGACCTAAAACAACTTGAGTACTACTAGAAAACTTTTGGTAACTACTTTTAAAGAGTTTCTGAACCAGTACATTTTTTGTGGGAAAAGTACTTTTCTTGGTAAACATATCTTGGTCTCAACGGAATATCTAGAGGTTGCAAGCAGTTCTTTAAAACACTGTTCACTTGTCAGTCTGCCTTATCAGTATGGTCCTAAGAGGCCACACTATCCAATGTTTCAGAACAGAGCAGTGTCAAGTGTCAAAACAGCCAAGATAAGAAATCCAAAAAAGACTAAGGGCCATATAAGCTAGGATTCATCCGCTTGTGTCTATGTGTGTCTGTACAAATGACATGGGATCTATCCATTCGTTTTTTTAGATTTTCAACATACAGTACCCTTAAATTATTTCTAAGATTGTAATTTACTATGAAAAAATGCATGTCAATATCTTCTCATTCCACCCATACAGTCCTTTCAAAATTAAAATGTGTCTTAACAGGAAACAACTTGGTAATGTTGAAGAACAAACGACTTTGTGGCATAAGTCACAAACAAGCCAAGTTTGTGTTTAAATAAAAAGATCAATGGAAGTGCTGTTTGTGCCGAAGTTACTCATGGGTCACTATCAGTTTTCTGGGTAAAAGTCCTTAATTGTTGCAACTATACGTCCAAGAAAATGTGTAGTGAACACAACCCAATCCTAATTAGTTCGCTTTTTTTTTTCTTACAATCTTTTGATACATGTGATAAACCCATCAGTTTTATCTTGTGACCTAACCTTTGGTTGAAAACCACAGGAAACAGGTCTAGAGGCCGGTACTGGTTTTGCTCTACTTCTGAATAACATCTTCTAGCTCTAGCAGAGAAACATAAAACCTTCTCGGACAATCCCTCAGTAAGCACATTATAATATAGAAGCCATAAACATCCACTGCAATGGAAACCACAAAAATACTATAAAAAATTCTCAAAGAGGCCCTGAAACGAAAAAGTAAAACGTCTGCGGACGAAGAGTGTGTTTGCTTCTTGTTTTTAGTTTGCACATTGTTAACCATGTTTTATGGCCCAGGAAGAGACTCAGCGTCTTAAGTCTAATTGACTGTTGTTTTATGTGAAAGCACAGCTTGTGTTGCTCCCAAAAATAAAGTTGATTTTATTTTCAGGCTAAGAGACACTGCTGTGTTTATTAGGCATACAAAAGCCAGTGAGAAGAAATGGGAGGAGAAGTGGATACTAGAAAAAAAAAGCATAAAAAGAAGGAAGAGGAGACATAAAGACTGGGGAAGAGAAAATGGGATAGAAAAGAAGGTCAGGTAAAAGGGTAATTTGCTTTCTATTGCAGGATGTGAAGGATAATAAGTAGGTCTTTTTTGAAATGATTAAATCTAGCATGTCAGTAGTACTATTCAAACCCACAAAATGATATAATCAAAAAAAAGAACGATTTTGCCATTGTTGTCCATGTATTCACAAGTTGAAAAGAAACCACATGTCTGGTTAGTGGAAAGCATGTATATTATAACACAAATAGAAGAACCATGTTGACAAGACATGTTAAGCCTTACCAATGACAAACAACAGTCTACAGCCATATCATCAGATCTGTGAGGCTGTTTTTTCTAGTGCTTTGTGCTAAGGCTAACTTCAGCTTAAAAATCATTAAAATGCTATCAATTAACAATAAACATGTTGGGTTTTATTTAGGTACTTTTGTGTAATATTTACCATGCTAAAACTCTGAGTTTAATATCTTAGCATGCTATTTTCCCCCCCAAACACTATTTAAACCATAAAAAGCATAACTTTTTCAGGTATTTGGTTATAAACCAAAATACTAGAGCAACCCAAAAAATGTCCTGGTGTTGCCAGACAAATATTTAGTTGATCACCAGTCATAAGGACACATATTTTTAAAGACTTATCAATCTGTCAAAATGTTGGACTCTGAACCAGTGATACATATCAATTATACACCTTTTTCCACTGATATGACTGATTGGCATTATGATTCCTGACAACATTGGGTTATGTGAACTGTAGGCTTCACCCAAGCCTGTTTTGTCTTTATAAAGTTTGGACTGAAGTGCTAGAATGTGAGTGAATGTAAGCTATATTTAATTCTTTCAACACAAGTTCACACAGTGCTAGTTATCGGCCTTTACATCATTGCCACATGCCTCTGCAAACAGATAAATTCATGCAAACATATTGGCATTACGCTGACCCTCACTGACATTGTGGATGGCGGCATTTTTGTCACGAGGACCATAGCGGAACATTACGAGACATTGTATGACGAAGTTATGGTTCCGTGGCAATTTAGAAATGTCAAAAATTGAATATAGCTCCTCCACCAGAATGAGTAGGTCATGCTGATTTCAGCCTTGGGTTTATGACACGTATTTTTGATTTATAGAGTAAGGTCTATGGTGTAATTTGTTTACACCATGTGTGTCAATCAAAGTTCACACACTGCTGGTTTCATGGTAATTACATACCAATCCACATGTCATCTTGTGAGTTTTACAAAGGTTATATACACCTTTACACTTCACATGAGGCAGCAGAGGCATTAAACAGGAATCTTATAAAGTGAACCAATGTGCTGAGATGCTTTCTCCAGTACACTTAGCTAATGGACAACATGTGTGTGTGTGTGTGTGTGTGTGTTTGTATGTGTGTTTTTTTGTTGTTGTGTGTGTGTTCTACTAGCAAGTCCTTCATCTTGGCCATGGCTCTTATTGACTGTATTGGAGGCCATAAATCATTGCGTATGTGATTGTGTTTGTGTGTGTGTTTACGGCCCAATGCTTCTCTGGATGTGAGCAGCAGCACACAGCATTCTGGGGCCAGGGAGGCAGAGCGAGCAGTGTGTGTGTGTGTGTGTGTGTGTGTGTGTGTGTGTGTGTGTGTGTGTGTGTGTGTGTGTGTGTGTGTGTGTGTGTGTGTGTGTGTGTGTGTGTGTGTGTGTGTGTGTGTGTGTGTGTGTGTGTGTGTGTGTGTGTGTGTGTGTGTGTGTGTGTGTGAGATAACTGTGACAGAGCAACAGTAGCCAAAGTGGTAGACGGACGGACACACACTTCAGTCACAAAGCCATGAGGTATATGCACATACACACACATGCAAACATGGCACCAATTACCAGGGGGGTTTGACGGGACCCTCTCCGCTATAATTAATCAACAAACTTATTTGCAAGGCCAGTGATGTTGTGGAAGTTCAGTTGAACGGCAGTGTCGGAGATTCAAGATACAGGTCTTCCTGGAAAATGTCTCCCACCCACTCCATGACAGGCAGGTCAGGCACAGGAGTGGTGAATTCAGTGCAAGACTTATTCCACCAAGATGCCCTGCAGGAAGTAGTTCCTGCCTGTGGCCATCACACTGTTTAACTCCTCCCTCAGAACGTTGGGAACTCAAAGTCAATACACTGGAACTAGGACTTATTCCACCATCAAAAGCCAAACCCTTTCAAACTGTGCAATTCAATATTATTATCCTATTAAAACACCACTGTATATATTGTTATATACGTGATATATATTGTAGGACAATATGTACCTACATATTTTTCATCAAAATGTATTTGATTTGAACTTTTACTGGATTCTTTTCATTTGTTAATACAAATATATGTATTTAATTGATATTTTTAATGCACATTCTTTATTTTGCCTGTTATGTTTTATTTATATGTATATTCTATTTTCTTTTAATCATTGTATACGAACAAAACACAATTTCCTCCGGGATAAACAAAGTATTATGATTCTGAAAAACAACGAACCCAACAGATGTAACAACTATCAACATTGAACTGTCCTTATTACATCGGCCATTTTTGTTACGTTTCACCATTCATATCAGAGGCGTGCACTACGAATCCAGTTCAACATACCCTGGATATGTTTGAGTTACCCGGCTTACCTAACCTAAAACAAACGAGCTCTCGCTAAGCGGTCCTACGACGCTGGTTATCAACTAGGTAACTCAAGCCAGGGTTTCTCTGTCCGGCTGAGAGCGCGTTCACATGAAAGGGGCGGGGTTAGCAACATTTGACCAATCACAAACATGGACAAGCGTACTGACAGCGCAGCGTCATACTTCCTGAATGAAAAGTGAACTATAATATTATACAAATATGAAGAAGTTAAACTTTAAACATCCATGACTTAAACACTTTATCCAAGATAAAAGCCACATAGCTGCACCTGCAAGGTGAATACAGCTGGTAAAAGAAAAAGTGTTTGAATGCGTACATTAACAGGTTTATGATATCACTGCCCCGTATAAGACACGAGTGGATCTGACTTTAATTACATTTGACTCAAGTGTTTCGTCAACTTAATGTGTTGCTTAAAATAATACTTCTGCATACAGTATGTGACACTGTGAGTGTTGCACGGCCAGATACGGCTCAAGAAGCTGACTCAAATAAGGAAATATATGATACATTATGATGTGATATGATATGATATGAATGATAATGGGACACACATCGAAGTCTGCACTCACAGTGCCGCGGACTGTACTTAATGTTACTCTGATCCGGTTACTTATGTTGTGGCAGATATTTAAGTAAGCTTTCTTAACGCTAATGTTATAATAGTCAGATTGCTCTGAAGATGGGAGGTGATATTCTATTAATTTTCACGTTCACACAGTCAGTTGATTTTTGCCGGCCGTCTTTCCTGCAACGGCAGTTTAAACTGTATTTCCTTTCTCCTGTAATATGACTTGATAGCTTTAAACTCTGCACACTGAGCTCTGATTGGTCAGCAGGCGGTGCTTTCACTGAGTTGATCTCTTATCCTGGAGCAGGTTTGCCGTTCAGCATAAGTTACCATGGAGATCTAGCCCGGTAAAAAGAGAACCAGCGTTGTAGGACCGGAAACCCAGAGTTTTCCCTGAAGTTAGCTCGCTAAGCGAAAATCCGGCTTTGTAGTACAGGCCTCTGGTTAAATGCACAATAACAAACAAGTTTAAGAACGCCATTCTGAACTTGCCTTCCACTCCACTGGTGTACACAACATTTACAAGGAAGCAAATACAGATTGTTTATATTAAACAAACATTGTGATATGATTAAGTTGTTTATATATCACTATAACTTTACCAGAGCTTGTTTTCTATAAGTTTAACAGAAAACAAGCTCCTAAATCGGTAACTTAAACATTAAAATGCATACAATATTCTTCCGAGGGGACCATGCCCAAAGACCCCGTTCAAGGTCTGGGTTAGTTTTCAGCCATGAAAAAAAACGAGAGCCCCCCTGCCTTCTTAGTCATATATATATAGTATAATTTAAACTCTGCACACATACACACAAACACACACATAAATTAGTACAAGTGCACAGAGGTGCAATTAACCAGCCTGCATCAATACACTGCAGTGGGTGTACTTTACTTTCTTTGACGTCCTTAACCCTACTTGGTATTTCTCTCTCCACCTTTTTTTTATCCATCTCTCCATCAGGGTGATGGAGGGTCGAGCACAGATGCTGGTGAACTGTATCTGATGTTAACTGCCCCCTATTAACATTTCCCAGAGTGCTGCTGGAGTGAGCAATCGAATGGAGCAGTCAAGCATATGCACTGTGGGCAGCCATCATATGTGGTGCACGCTGACAAAGATACAGTCATAGACAACTGCTGGGAAACAACAGTGTTGACACTCCTGACTCCCAAATTGCTGCTGTGGATGCAGGGTGCAGAAAGGTCTGTGAATGAGCTGTATTATCAGCTACTGTTACTGAAGCTATGGAGATATCACTGTCAAGCTTTGTAATATCTTGGACAGACCCGACTATGCTGTTTGAGCCTTCACTTTACATTTTCTTTGATAACATTTCCCATTCCTCCTTCTTTCACCTTGGTTTGGCTAACGATACGGTCTACAAAAGCTCTTCATCAACATATTTGTTTTTAAGAGGATAGCCCACATTTGGCAAATATTAAAATGTTCTTGTATTTATTTATTTAAGAAGGGACAATGCATACTAATTTAGATCAGCACTTCAATCATGTAAATGTACCAGATTTAGCAAAGAGGCTACCTTTCATCTGTAGTCCCTGGCAAGGTGTCCCTTGGCTTTTGATGAAACATACAAGAGCATATAACCACAAGCAAAAACACATTAGCACAATTGAAGCATGATTGCAGCACATGTCGAATTAAAGGCCCTTACATACAAACCCATTTACACACAACAGACACCAAAGCACCTACATAAGCACATTTCAACCAGATATTAATAGTCTGATATTGGGCATTGTTACCAGCCCCCCCATTTGTTTCTCTCTCGGCCTTCCACCCTGGGCGAAGAAGGACGGTTTTGAAGGACTGCGGCATTCAGTCGCCTTTAGTATATGAGTTTACTCCTAAGTCTGCCATTACTTCCTTTGTTGTTTGTTTCTAGGATGGAGGAGAAGGTAGTCTACTTTCCGCTTTTTTATTTCTTAGATTGGGGGGGGGGGGGCACCTACTCTGGGTCCTACTCTGGGTCCTACTTCCCCTGATGTGGCTGGCCTGGATTTCCCTCAGCTTTTTGGCCAGTTCTCCTGTTAAACTTAGTTTGCAGTTCAGCTTGCTTTTAAATATTGATATAAATACACCTTACACATTATTTTCTTGTAAACCTTATCAGGTCTGGCCTGTCAATATGTGTTGTGGGTCACAACTGATTGACAACATGATTCTTTATGTTGTGGCCGTAACATATATAGGGGCTCGTCGAGGATGCATGTCACCTCCTGTTCTTTTTATAGTCTGTAGTGCCCACATGTTAATTCGGAGATGTTAACTAATCTTAGCTCACTTACCTGATGCGCAGCGTGCAGACGTGGTCGAACTGATTTTGCATAGAATAAGCAGCGGTTTTCTGACGTACCTTCCTATGCGACTTTTTTCAAACATGATATTGATGTAGGTGACTCACCACCAGTTAAACAAGATGCATATAATGTTACCCCTGATAAGCGACATTGATTTAAAAAATAAATAAAAAAAGGGTTGATTACACAGCTTGAAAACGGGATGGCATGGTAAATCAAATCAAGTGTTTTCCTTGCAAAGTGACCTCAAATGCTTGGAGCAGGAAATGCAAACCCATTCACAAACTGCCTGTTGGTTTCAGGAGCAAAAACACAATGCATCTATGATAACGTGTCATATTTTTACTTACGTCTGATATGCTGGAATGGATCTGGCGTTTCGAATGGCCTGGAGAAAAAAGGGGGAAAAAAGTGAGATGTGGAGAAATTGTGGAATACCTGCATTATTTAATACAGTGAACATTCTTTGTGTCCAAGCATATGAAGTGGCCTCTCTAGGAGCCTGGGTAAAGCGGGGAGATGAATAGTCAGCAGCATATTTTACAAACTCTCTCCTCTGCCTCTCGCTCCCTCTCCTCCCCTGAGAAGGAAGCTTTTGTATCACCTCTCACAATACTTCACTTACTGCTCTCCCTCTGAAAATAGCATAGATAGAGGCTGAGAGGGAGGAGGGGAGAGAGGAAGGGAGGGAGGGGGTATGCCTGAGATTCCTCAACATCCTGCAGATTTTTTTGTCAGTTCATATATTGGGGGAAAGTGTCAGGGCTAACTGTGAAACTATTTCACACTGAAAAATTAGGCATGGTATTCTTTTCTCGTGTTGCTTTTTACTTTGACCCATCTGACTTGATTGTGATAATATTGTTGTGTTCCCTAAAATAACTGATAGATATTATGGCCAACACTTAAAAAAACAACTACGGTTTCATCAACCTTCATTTTTGCTTAAAACAGTTTTTAGTCATGGAATGTTGTCTGATTAAAACATTAAGTGGCCCATCGTGAATACAAGACTATTTTCAGAAATGTCTTCCATTGTTAAAGGCATGATCTTTTTTCAAAGGCTTAAGTGGCCTTAATTGTCGTTCCTTGAACATTTACCTGAGCCTACTTGTTCAGTCTGAAGAATGTATTCACTTGTTCTGTGAATGGGAACATTCACAGAACATTCAGGGGTTATTAACTGATTAAGTCATTGTCTCATTGACAGAATGAATCAGACATTCAGGATTAATATGAAAAATTACGTGAAGCAGATGAAGAAATCTAACGTTGACGTTATATTGCAACTCAGTTTTTACATGTGCATTTTCTGATTTGGTGCCCTCATTACAGTGAAGATCATTATTTTGAACTCCAAACTTGTTGGGATTGTTACAAACATAAAGTGACTGTGACTAATACAAATAAGATTGTGTCTAAGATTAAATAAATCGGACGAAGCTAGCAAATGTTATTAGATAGATCCTAATGTCAGAATGCTAAATCTTAATCGGGTTGATTAATTTAGATTTTATTCTATTTAATCAAACTATTTTCGAGTAGGTAGTACTGCTTGAAAGCCATGACTGGAACCCTGGTGTGAACCAAAGTTGACTGTTATTCAAATTGACAGTCACATGCTCTGCAAAAGGATGAGTTCAATACCATCTTAGTTTCGCATGTTAAAAGTGCCATGTGTTCAGCCTAGAAACTACATTGGGTTAATCTGATCGCTGAGGGCTTAGGTTACTTCATTCAACAAATTCCACAAATGCCCCGAGCAACGAGTCCCTGGTTCCCTTCCTGTCATTACCCTTACTCACCTAACCCACATGTTATCTTTTTCTCCACTATCACTGTCTAAAAAATAATTTCAAGTATTTTAAAAGTGTTGCTGTTCCAAAGTATTAATATGGGAAAGACATTTGTGGGAGTGGTTGGTTTTGCAGGTCGCTATTTGGTCCTCACCACAGAATTGAACAAATTACAATTTAGAAGTGATGATGCTGTTGCATGCAAAGTCAGGAGATCACCACCACAAAACTGTCACCTTTATGGTTTTGCTCAAAAAAATTCAATAGCAATCTACCCATTTGCTGTTGAATCATTTCAATCAGGAAGAAATTGTTGGACTGACAAACTGACTGAATCCCTCAAGCATCACTACTAGTATGGCTACACAAATGTTGAATAAGTCAACGTTTTTTTTTAAGGAAGGCAACTTTGTTCCAAATGTGTTGATGTCCGGTATTCCTGTTTAACTCCCATTTCACTCCTCCCACACTTAACAATGTGGGCAATTATTAGACTCCAGAAAGGTACAAATGGAATCTCTATGAATTATGAATGTGCCCGGGCTTTCCTTGCAAGGGGTCACTGTGTTCTGTTACAGAGATACTGCTCCACTGGATACAAAAAGGCCTGGTGGAAGGAAGGGGTTGTTATTTATTGATTACTCAAGTCCAGCAAGTACTTCTTTAAGCCACATGTTGAACTAAAGGGGAGGAGCAATTTTTTAAATCAGCTTAAGGCTAAAAAACAAGAGATTCGAAATTAGAGCACAAGAGAGGGAAACAATAACCCAAGCATTTAATGAATTCCGTGGTATTTGCATTGTTGTTTCTCTCTACCACTTTTTTAAATGGTGAAATCAAGAAAAACTATCTACGGTTGAAAGAAGACCCCTTTGGAGCTCTACAGATGTAACATGTGTTTTGTTCTTTAGCATTCATTTCCGCACCCTGCAGGGGATTTGTTCATTGAAATAATGGCAGAAAGGCCTTCACAGAAGGATCAGCATTGTACCTTTGCAAAGGCTGAGTAATATAGGGAAAAGAGAAAAGACGAGTGGGCGTGAGGCTGAGGGTTGATGGAGGTGAGAAAGAACAAAAGAGACCTGCTTTCAAGATGGAAATGAGATGATGGGCCAATTGAAACGGTTCTTACTGCGCTCTAACCTGTGGCTGTCTTTCATCTCTAATTTTCTCCTTTTTTCTTTTCTTCATTTTCGTCCCCCACTGCGACGAGCACAATTATTTTGATTTTTTCTCTTAAGCGATGAAACGGCTGCCTCTGTAATAACTTTATTTCAAAGCTTCCGCGTTTCACCTTTGAATGTGCCTGGCAGCACGCTGGAGTCTTTCCATTGACAATCCCCTTTTCAGTCTGACGTCTTAAGGATGGTCGGTCAGATTTCAACCCATTCTATTTTCAAAAAAATATCACTGAAACAAGTTGGACAACAAAACTGGAGGAGGTATAAACAATTCGGCTGGAAATATTCCATCATTAGTCACTATTAATGATGAAAAAGAGAAACAAATAATTTGAAGGCCAGTACCAAATCTATATGCTCATGAATATTGGAGGTAAATAAAGGAAATTCTGCTTTACTAAAACTTGCAGGTAATTTTCTTTCATTACTATCACTTATATGGTAGTCAACATAGTCAAATGTAGTTGCTGAAATCTGGAAACATCACAGCATTGCTGGAACGTTTTGAGAACATTTAGGAGTCAGGTTGTAAACCATCATGCTGTTAGAAAAGAAAGACAAGCACCTTTCTCAAAGGGTATTTCTGACGATGAATGTAAACTCCAGGATGCCATTAGAATAAATCATCGAGCTTCAGCCTTTACATGTTTAGAGTTGGTATCCATCTTTAAGATTAAATCATCATCTTTAAGATAAAATCATCATCTTTAGTGCCAGTTCTGTTTGTAATTCTCTGCCTGCCAAAATTAAGCTTGACTGCAAGTGTTTTTTTAAGCTTAATTATTCTTACTTACTTAAATCCAGCTTCCAATAACTCTCCCAGGCAACAACCAGATCATCAATACTGTTCTGCCAGTTAAACGGCAATCTCCAACTTTTTCTGTTTTTCTCTGTAAACTTTAGAGAATACTTTTGGACCTCCTGCGTGTTCTTCTGAAAACTAACAAAGAAAATCCCAATCTGGCCCAATCAGACCTGCAGGTGATCCAAACTTTGTATAATCTACTATTCCTTTTCCTGTGAGCACTGCTGAATCACCAACTTCATCTGATTCACATTACAGTCTGTGACCCTGAGATGCCTACAGACTGTTGCTACTCCTCCATTTACTCATTAAAGCTTGTGAAAAGTGAAGTGGCTCCAGGGTGAACGTGTGGTTAGGTAGCCAAGCACTTTGGTGTGTGTTAATGCAAAGTCAGAGGGGGGTGCGAGTTGTCAGGTTTCAGCACTTGCAGTAATTAATCTCAACAGCATGAAGTTCCTTCAATATGACACCTACTCATTCTTCATCTCGCTATGGCCGGAGATGAACAGATTGATGCTAAATGCAATTTATATATGCTGACGCAAGGATGGGAATTTGTACGCTGATCGTGTGTTGTCACTTCCTGTTTTCCTGCGTTTTGATGTTACAGCGTAGCATACTTTAGTTTAATTTAGTCAATCTTGTAAGATTCTTTATCACAGAGGCTAACTAAAAGAGGTTAATCTTATCATACGTTTTACTGCTCAAGCTTTATACCCAACTTAAATCAACAGTTGATTACACTCCGTTCAGCTTTGCTAGCTTTAGCTACTTGAGCTTGGAAGCAATTGAAGATGTTAGCCTGTAGAGGAAAGACTTAAATACTGTACATCCCCTGACTTGCAGTTTATTACGCTTTGAAATTAAGTGAGACTTCCCATTTGAGTAATTTATACTCAACTGGGATCAGCTGATTGTCACTCTATTGTGTGCTGTATATATTACAGCAGTGGTTTCCTAGCTTTATGACTGATGACACAATAAATGAAGCCATGTGTATTGAGGCCCCCAACAGGTCAGATTGCCCACTATTTATCCTGCTGGTTACCTGATACTCAGTCTGTGTATTGTCTGATTCAGCCAATAATGATATGGCGCATTTCCACTACACGGTCGGCCTCGGCCACACTCGGTACGGCTCGGTACGGCTTGGCCGCGTTGGGCCTTAACAGGGCCGACTCACTTCATGCTGCGCTTCCATTACAGTTTAGGAACTGGGGTAGTTACTATAGTAACGCAGTGTAGGCGGAGCCGTGACGTCATCTTCAATGAGAAATCCAGAAACACAACACAGCCGTTAGCTGTGAGCACTCAGAGCTCACAGCTCCTTATATATGTTCAGAAACTCGACAAAAGTTAAACAAGTACACACCACAGACTGCCTGTGTCATGGTGAATACAGTCGCTGCTGTATTTATGTCTGTATAGGCCGTTGTTGTGAGTGTGGACGGTCGGGGCATATACTGCGTTAGCTTAGCCAATCTCCATCTAGAAAAACACGAATTTTAAAAGGTTTTTCGCCTGCCGTCTGTCTGCAGACTTGACAAAGCATTAATTCATGGTTTTTACTAACCGGTATCAGTATGTTGTTACTTCGGCATCATTTTGAAACGTGTATTACAATTAAATCACGGTCAAATATGTCCATCTTGTTGTAGTTCTAGCCCTCTTGCCAGCGCTCCTCTCTCTAGTTTAGCATACTCAGCCCGACTCAGCCCTGTTTGTTGGCCCCGATAGAACCACAATTTTCTAGGGCCAGAAAAGAGGGGAAAAAGTGGCCCCGCGCCGTGCCGCGCCGGAACGAGGCCTAGTGGAAGCACAACCAAAAAAGGGGACGGCACGACACGGCACGCTTAAAGCGAGCTACGCGCTGCAATGGAAATGCGCCAATAGAGTCCTGCATTGCCTCCTGGGTCATCAAAAGCTAGCAAGTTGGCCCATTCTCTTCTCTTCTCTGAGCCTAACCTATCAGAGTAGTTACAGCTAGTGAGAACATATTTGACCCAGGCAATCGCCTGTAGTGTGCTTGTACGAAAGGGAAAAACTCTTGACATGCAGACTTGATTTCCAGCATATTGTTCTAAGTTGATATGAACAAATGGCATAGAATTGCATGTTTATCTAAGTAACAAACAAAATAAATGTACATAGAAAATGAAACACTAACTTCACACACACACACACACACACACACACACACACACACACACACACACACACACACACACACACACACACACACACACTTTAAATGAGTTCATGATTAGAGTTCTTCATCTGCTTCAGGTAATTGTTCATATTAATCCTGAATGTCTGATTCATTCTGTCAATGAGACAATGACTTAATCAGTTAATAACCCCTGAATGTTCTGAACCTGAATGTTCTGTGAATGTTCCCATTCACAGAACAAGTGAATACATTCTTCAGACTAAACAAGTAGGCTCTTTCAAGGAACGACAATTAAGGCCACTTAAGCCTTTGAAAAAAGATCATGCCTTTAACAATGGAAGACATTTCTGATAATAGTCTTGTATTCACGATGGGCCACTTAATGTTTTAATCAGACAACGTTCCATGACTAAAAACTGTTTTAAGCAAAAATGAAGGTTGATGAAACCGTAGTTGTTTTTTTAAGTGTTGGCCATAATATCTATCAGTTATTTTAGGGAACACAACAATATTATCACAATCAAGTCAGATGGGTCAAAGAGATGTCCGAGAATATGCAAACAATCGAGAAGTTTAGTCAGATTATCTTAAGCATTTTATTTGAAGGTAAAACTAAAAAATAGTTCATAAAATGTCCCAGATAACCCATGAAGTCTCACTGTAAACTCTGACGGATTATTTGAGTTAAAATATGAAAATGTTTCACATTCCAATCATACAACATTTTCCTTTTCCTTGCACCTGACAAAAAGTGGTCATATTTCACATAAACATGTTAGCAAACAGTTTTAAGATGTACTAATTCAGTAGACACTGATCGACATTAATTAGAGTCCCGAGTCAGTGACTGTACAGCATACAGTAAAGAACTGTTTTAAAGAACATCATTATCTTCAGCCCCTTAACGCAGAATCTGTGCACAGGGAGGTTCAGAGTATTCTGAAGGCAATTGAAAAAAACACATTTCCCTCCAGACTGGTACAAAAATGCATTCATTCCATCCTCTATCAAAATAATAAAAAGGAACAAGTTAGAAGATTATGATAACAGTTTATCAGGGATCAATATATTGCAACCTATTTTTCTATCAGGTTTGATTATACCTGGTTTTATTAATGGAAACCATTGCATATTACCTCATGATTTTTAACAACTATACTGTGTTACACTCAACAAATGCATTCAAAGACAAAATTCCCTTCAAGACAAAGAATATTCTTTCCGATATTCTATATTGACTGTAGATATTTGGGCCAATTGAGGTCGCACCTTTTTTTCTCGATCAAATTAAAAGATAAATCCAGATAAGAAATTAATGCACTGTGCCTTAAAAATCCCAGAAGTTCCCTTCTTTACCTAGAAAATAAAATGGAGTTACTATCTGGCTTTTAAAACAAGATTCCCAAAACCCTAAACCTTTCCTTTTAAATTCACCAATAAAAGGAGAACAAATAACACTCTCCTTACATTTTACCAGCTGTCACTACTGCAAGAGAATGTAAAATCAGCAACACAACCCAGTAACATAAATTACCTCTGAGCATCTTCTAATTAATCAAGCTGAAAACAGACAGACACAGATTCTACACACACACTGACACACACAATATAAAAGACTTGCTTCTCACCCCTGTGTAAAGTCAGGCTTAAATATTTTGTCCATAAACGCCCGGGGACCTGAAGCACTTTGCATGTCATATAAAATGTCATATGCTTCCTGAAATCAGTGAAACAGAGGCCATAAAAAGCCTCATTCAATCACAAAGGCTCACGTGGATTGACGCAGGATGATTATGAGGTATAGTAAGCAGATTAATGCAACTACTTAGTTGTATATGCAAAAAATGTGGGTTCTCATGACTTTACGGTATTTAGTTTGTCGACATTTTAAAATCCAAAAGTGTCTACGTATCTTAAAGGTATCCTGCGTTTTACCTTTAAAGCTACGAAGCATTTGACTGATTAGTTGTTCCCTGTATCATTACAGGGAACAACTGTATGATACTGTTTTAAGTGGTAGATCCATGCCAAGACATGCTGCAGTGCAACAGTAAATGCAGGGAGAAGACGGCCACAAGGCACTCAAACATGTTTCTGTGAGATGCAGTACAACAAAAGAGTGGTGGAAGAAAATATAGATTCAGTTATCCTGTTCACTTTCTATCAATCACAAAGAGCGGCAAACACTGTTAGCATAAGGTTCGCATTGGGAATGGCTTTGCTTGATTCGTTTTTTGTCTTAAAATAAAAATGTGAACACACTGCTGCTTCTGTAACGAAATAATTTCCCAAATTAGGATCAATAAAGTATCTATCTATCTAGGGATTATACACTAATCAAAACATAACAGTACATTACATATTATTGGGTGACCCTTTCAGGCAAATAAAACTTCATACACTACTTTTGTAGACATTCCTACGGGAGCAACTTGGATATCTTGCACAAAGACACTTCGACATGTTGACAGAAAGGGGTGCGATCAAACCACTGACCCCAAGACAGTTATGCATGCACATGTCTGACCAGGCTATTCATTTGTGTTGTGCTGTAGAAGATGTTTATTACAGCAGTGTCAGTCTGTAAAACCTGTGTGATCTTCTGAAAGCTTTTTAAGGAGATAGTCAAACTTAAAGTCAAATCTGAAGAACCGTTAGTGCTTCCAGCAGCTTTAATAACATGTCCACCTGTTCTCTTTCTCTTTTTCCTCCCTCTTCCGCCCTCCTCATTTATTTCTCCGGTCCTCTCCTCTCCATTTCCTCCGCTCTGTGAGTAGTGTGGTGACCTGAACCGTGCAGTGGTGATTGCCTCTGCAGTTCAATGCGGGGGCCTCATTTACGAAACCCCATGACTATTCCTGGAGGTGCAGCTTCTCCGTGATTGATGCTTTATAAAACTTTTTTTACATTTGTGACATTTCAGGGAAAACAAGCAAGGTCTGAACCCTCCATCTGCCGCGTCCAGCCACCTGTACCTTCCTCTCCACTGACAACAATCTCTTCCTCGCTCACCTATTTATTTGTTATTGTGCGTGCCTCACCTCTAATTCTTGAGTGCTTTTTTCTATTTGTCAACTTCCTCTTATTCCTCTATTTTTCTACAAATTATTCTCTGCTTCACTTTTTAGATGTTATAGACATCTGTCATTTAGGAAAAAGTTAAGCTTTGTTTTGTAGTAGGTGATTTTACATTACATTTTGTCAATTTAAAGTAAACACTTAGCCTTACTTTTGTTTTTTAAAGTGGTACATTTGAATGGCTGCACAGTGGTCAACGTGGCCTACAGTCCCACGTACTGAGGTCTGCACTGGTGAGTTAGATTTATCACCTTTGGTGAATGGAGTATTTGTTCAGTCTGTTTTAATTAAAAAATAACCAGCCAATGCATTGACTCAAGATGTGGCATTTATGTAATATTGCAGTTCTCTTAAGACACAATGTAAACGTCAGCATGCAATAGTCCATTACAGTTGGGAAATGACTTTCCTCAAATGTGTGTTCTTTCTAACTGACTCGGATTACACTCGGAACACAGATAAACTCCCTTTGGAGGTAACTTTGGGATTTCAGCCTTTGAAGCCCTTTTACATGCATAAAAAACCTACTGTATATATCACAAAACAGGAAAAGGAAAACCCCTAAAAGCATAATAGGGAGTCTTTTATACTGAAGTTAACAAAAGTCCACAAATCTAATTACATTTTTGAAGGCAAGGCAAGGCAAGGCAAGGCAAGTTTATTTATATAGCACCTTTCAACACAAGGTAATTCAAAGTGCTTTACAAAAATGGAAGACATTTTAAAAATGGCATTTAAAATCAGTCATTAAAAAGGAAAGATAATAAAATAAACATTAAAAGAAAAAATACATGGATAAAAGTTAAAAGTTACAGTGCAGTTTAAGATGTGAATAGTTCAATTAAAAGCAGCGGCAAAAAGAAAAGTCTTCAGCCTGGATTTAAAAGTAGTAAGAGTTGCAGCGGACCTGCAGGTTTCTGGGAGTTTGTTCCAGATATTCGGAGCATAATAACTGAATGCTGCTTTACCATGTTTAGTTCTGACTCTGGGGACAGAAAGCTGACCAGTCCCTGAAGACCTGAGGGTTCTGGATGGTTCATAATTTAGCAGTAGGTCAGACATGTATTTTGGGCCTAAACCATTCAAAGCTTTATAAACCAGCAACAATATTTTTGAAATCTATTCTTTGACACACAGGAAGCCAGTGTAAAGACTTCAGAACAGGAGTGATGTGATCCACTTTCTTAGTGTTAGTGAGGACTCGAGCAGCGGCGTTCTGAATTAGCTGCAGCTTTCTAATAGATTTTTTAGTGAGGCCTGTAAAGACACCATTGCAGTAGTCGAGTCTACTGAAGATAAAAGCATGGACAAGTTTTTCCAAATCCTGCTGTGACATTAGTCCTTTAATCCTAGATATGTTCTTTAGGTGATAGTAGGCTGATTTAGTAACTGTTTTAATGTGACTGTTGAAACTCAGGTCAGAGTCCATGACTACACCTAGATTTCTGGCTTTATCTGTTGTTTTGAACATTGCAGACTGAAGCTCAGCGCTAACTTTTATACGTTCTGCCTTGGCTCCAAAAACCATTACCTCAGTTTTATCTTTGTTTAATTGGAGAAAGTTCTGACACATCCAGTCATTGATTTGTTCAATGCACTTACTCAGTGTTTGAATTGGAGCATAATCTCCTGGTGAAATTGTTACGTAAATTTGTGTGTCATCCGCATAGCTATGGTAACTTATTTTGTTGTTTTTCATTATCTGAGCCAGTGGTAGCATGTAGATGTTAAAGAGAAGAGGCCCCAAGATGGAGCCTTGAGGTACCCCACATGTCATATTTGTCAACTCAGATGTGTATTTACCTATAGAAATAAAGTTTTTTCTGTCCTTTAAGTAGGACTCAAACCAATTTAGAACTGTTGCCGAAAGTCCCACCCAGTTTTCTAGTCGGTCTAGTAATATGTTGTGGTCAACAGTGTCAAATGCAGCACTGAGATCTAATAATACTAACACTGAAGTTCTGCCACTGTCTGTGTTTAAGTGGATGTCATTGAAGACCTTTACAAGAGCAGTCTCAGTGCTGTGGTTTGGACGAAATCCTGACTGGAACACATCCAAACAGTTATTTAAATGCAAGAAGTTACTCAACTGTTGAAATACTACTTTTTCAATGATTTTACCTAGAAATGGCAGGTTTGATATTGGCCTGTAATTGTTCATTACTGAGACATCTAGATTATTCTTTTTTAAGAGCGGTTTAATGACTGCAGTTTTCAGGGCCTCTGGAAAAATACCTGAGTGAAGAGATGTGTTTACTATATGAAGTAGATCTGAGGCCATGCAAGGAAAAACATCTTTGAAAAATCCTGTTGGAATAATATCAAGGCAGCAGGAGGAGGATTTCAGAAGTTGAATAATGTCCTCTAAGTTTTTACCATTAATCTGATGGAATTGTGTCATGGTGTTTGAATTGATATTAGGTGGACATAGGGACAAAACATTTGCTGTACCTGATGTAGAGGCACTGACTGCTTGTCTAATTTTCTGAATTTTGTCAGTGAAGAAGGAGGCAAAATCATTGCACGCCCTGGTGGATAGAAATTCAGAGGCTACTGACACTGGGGGGTTAGTTAGTCTGTCGACGGTAGCAAACAAGGCACGTGCGTTGTTTTTGTTTTTGGTAATGATGTCAGAGAAGAAAGACTGTCGTGCGTTTTTCAATTCCAAATTATAAAGGCCAAGCCTCTCTTTATAGATTTCAAAGTGAACCTGGAGATTTGTTTTTCGCCACCTACGTTCAGCTTTTCGACACTCTCTTTTTTCTGTTCTCACGGTCATGGCCTTTCTCCATGGAGATATTTTCTTGCTAATCACTTCCTTTACCTTAGTTGGAGCAATGGTATCTATAACATTTTTAATTTTTGAATTAAAATGATCTACTAGCTCATTTACTGAGATGTTAGCAGGGGCAAGTGTGGATGAGAAATTATGAGTAAACATTTCCCTAGTATTTTCAGTTAAATATCGCTTTGTGGTTACCTCTTTCTGAACATTTTTGTGAACAGAAATAGAGCTCTCAAAGAAAACACAGGAATGATCAGAGAGTGCAACATCAGTCACCACAACCTTTGAGATATTCAGACCCTTTGAGATAATTAAGTCCAGAGTGTGCCCCTTATTGTGCGTGGGCTCCGCCACATGCTGAGTCAGTCCATAGTTATCAAGAACACAAAACAGTTCTTTAGCCCCTCTGTCCTGGGGGTTGTCAACATGGATGTTAAAATCACCAACAATGACTAAACGGTCAAAGTCAATACACACTATAGACAGCAGTTCAGTAAAATCATCAAAAAAGCTTGCACAGTATTTGGGTGGTCTATAGATATTTAGGAACAGAGCTCGAGAGGAGCATTTCAGCTGAAGGGCCACATATTCAAAAGAAGCAAAGTCCCCATAAGATGTCTTCCTGCATTGAATGGAATCATTGAACAAAATAGCAACTCCACCCCCTTTCTTATGCATTCTTTCCTGACTCATAAAACTAAAGTTGGGAGGGGTTGATTCGATAAGAACAGCTGCACTGTTATTTTGTTCAATCCAAGTTTCCGTTAAAAACATAAAATCGAGATTGTGCTCAGTGATAAAATCATTGATTAAAATGTTTTTCCTGCCAAAGACCTGACATTTAATAAAGCTAGTTTAAGTTTGTTAAATACACTATCAGTAAAACATTTTGTGACAAGCTGTGGCTGACATGGAATCACTGCTAAATTTGATAACCTCACACAAACGTTTGAGCACTTCCTGTTTCTAAGCTGATTTACCGCTCTTAATCTATTACCTATCAACACAGATATCGGCAAAGCTACTGGCAGGCAGGGCCCCGGCATGTGCTGGAAAGAGTTGAGAGTGCCATATGCCCTTGAGCCTGGACCCAGCACATATCAGTAAAAGTTTGTTGCGTTTTGTACACACACATCCTTATCAGGCTTCGGAGACTGCAGATGCTTTCTTGAAGGGATGGGAGGTGGTTGACATAGGCACAGTGATGAAGACGGGGGAGATGGTGCGCGTCTCTGCTTCGGTGATTTTGGTGGGCGTCGTTGAGGGGCGGGGGTAAAGGACATGCTGCCAACCCTGCATCTCGCCTTCATGCGGTCATCGAACTCCAGGGGGGAGGGCGAGGGTGAAAGGGTGAGCGGAGAGTAGAGAGAGCTGGGAGATGAATGAAGAGTATCCTCCAAGGCGTTGACAGGGGGGGTGACGGGCAGTGGAGACTCCTCCATTTGTGTCATAGGTCTCCCATAATCAGAACATTCCTCAGGCGGGTGCAGTGATACTTCTTCAGGGTTTTCTGCGCAATGTGTTGTGTCTTTCTCCTGTTTTGATTCCTCTTGCCGCTTGTCCTTGGCAGAGGGAACAGATTGCTGACGCAGGCAGTTGAATATGTTAGAGATAAACAATTTCACTCCTGACTTGTTCAGGCAAACTCCATCTGCCTTAAAAAGATGTCTGCGATCCCAGAAAAAGTTAAAATTGTCAATAAAATGGACAGAATGGTCAGTGCAGGCAGCTGAAAGCCACATGTTCAATGCAAACAGTCTGCTGAATCTCTCCACTCCTTGAAGGCAAGTAAAGCCTTATTTTGAGTAGTCTGCTAACATATTAAGGTCTGCACATAGTAAACAAGTCATTCATTCGGTATGTCCTTAATGTGGAACTAGTCCAGGGGAGATCAACCATGTGCCATGCCAACCAACACCTCAGCAGGAGATGTTGCAGATGAGCTGGTAATGACAGTGTTTTCCAAGCTGATTGGGACATATCTCAGACTGGGGAATCTGTATGTTTATGACATTTGGATAAGTAATTGTTTCTACGCTCATTAATCTCAGTGAGAGTTACCCCTTGCTGTGTTCTGATCTGGTACACGTCTCGTTCAGCATAATGTTGATGTTGAAGAGAGTCAGCCAATTAACACAAACACTTCGACATCTGAGTCACGGTACTGCTGAAGCTTCATGCTTTTACCTGGTTTCACTCGTCTTCAAGTACATTCTGCAGATCCTTTGACCCAAACACTGACCTTCTAAAGCGATAGTGGCAGGTCTGTTCAAGCTCACGAGTTTGAACCTTTCACCACAACCTTTGGAATGATGCCCATACAGCCATGCACATATGGCCCGGAACATGTAGCATGCCTGCGGTGTTTCGCTGCCTCGTGAACTGTGTTGTAAATAGTGTGGACGACTGAGCAGATGACCTTTACACAAGGTAATATATAGTGATATATATGGTTCCAGTATGTCCAGTGGATGAGTGCACTGTTGAATAGCTTAGTGAGGATGGGTTTGACATTTTGTTCAGCTGTGAATTTGCTAAGACCATAATATCTTGTGAAATTGGTAGGTCAAGGTGAAGTAAGAGTTGAGATTGTGACTGACAAGCATTATCTGCCACACTCTGCCAAGAAGACCTTTTTTATGTGTTTTCTGGGTATTTTGAGCTTGTGGAACAGCTTCTGTAAGAACTTATCCAGTAGTCTCCAAATGTGGATGTTAAACATGGGGGCCTAGCTGCAGTGTGATTTCATGTACAAAGACAGTACAATTATCTCTTACCAAAGCTAGAGTGATCATTTGGGGTTATCTTAGCACTACACAGTCCCTACCATAGGACCCCCACCCATGCATGATAGGGGGTCTCTTTGGTTGTCCTGTGTTGGTGAAATGTGTAATTATTCTGACCCTTTTCTCTTGAAATAGTCCTAGGAACTTAGACACTATATATTAAATGCATCTCAAGATCCTTGAAGTGTTGTCAGCCATAATAAATAATGCTGTAAAAAAGCTTTACTGGAAGTGTTGAATTTTGAGATGTTTTACAGGACAATAAGTTGGGCTCCATTTCAAATTTTAAAGTGGCAAAATTAGCATTTCTAAAAGGGACTTCATAGTTCTCTTTGATTTTTACCTTGTCCCCCTTTGGGATGTGGCTTTCCTGACTTTTGGCCTTTAGTCATGGAACTCTCAAACAATGCCACAATTCTTAAAAATGTATGCAATTATAGACAGAAACACAAAACATTGCCAACACATTTGGGGTGGGGCTTTGTTGTTTTCTTAGACTTTTGTTTAACCTTGTTCAACATAGGGAAATGTTATGTTCAGGCTTTTGGCCTTGAGCCTTGGACCGTTTATCAAACACTGCAGACATTTATACAGTATAGAGTACTCAAATTGTATAGAACTATATCATTATTAGAGTACATCGTATTTCCGATGTAAAATGCTTTTTTATGGGTTTCATCATATTTTCTGTAACCCTGTCTTAAGCTTTACAAATGTTCACAAGACTCTACTAGAACAATTGTACTTCATTTGCCAAGTTATTTTGTTTATTGTACTGTTTTAGGGGCATGGAGTTTTTTTGTTCTGTTTTTTAGTTGAGAGGTTAACTAAAATATTGTTGTTTTTCGGGATTTCCTTCACAGTGGGGTATGTTCTTCCTTTTGAAACCTGAATTTAGCCGACAGTTAGGACTGTAAAGTCAGTGTACACTTGTCCCAACCCCCTGTGCACCCCTCTCTCATACAGATGGCTAGCTTTCTGGAGCGCCATTAGCTATGTTTCCAAAGGGACTTCTGCATTGGCAGCCCTCATGTGTTGTTGCATGTGTGCGGGTGTGGGTGTGAAGGTGTGTGTGTCGACATGTGAACATATGTCACTGCCATGCTGCCAGTTCTAGGCAGTAAATTCTCCATCATGACTATCAGTATGATTAAATAGAGGTACCTGAACACATCCATCATGACACATAATCACTGAGAAGGTTACACAGGTCATGGACTGGGGGAGGTAGCTAATGGAGTTGGTACATTCAGTATGAGTGCATTACCAGATAACAACATGTTGTGTATATTGAGTTAAAGCTGTTATATTTCATGAGTTTTAATTAGTCCAAAAGTCGTTGACTCAAGAAAGGGAGTGACTACTTCCCTCATGATACTGCTTCTTGTGTAAAGACTGTGATTTACAGTGGTTCAAGAGTAATCATTGATATTCTCAACTGTAGGGCAACTGCACCTTGTTGACATACATTTTGACTACTGAATGTCCAGAGTACTATCAAAGTGCATCAAGAAGAAAGAAAGAAAAAAAGGAAAAGGAAAAATATTTATAACTTAATCAAATTAAAAGGATACGTGGGTGGTAATGCAGTAGTCACCTTAGCTAGAAGGCTAACATGTGTAAACATGACTAAAGCATCTGTTCCAATGACTCAGTCAACATCCTCTTGTGATTTTCATGATAAAGATGAAACCAGCCTTGCACCTTCAAGTGCTGAACAAAAACCCATAAAATGTTGGTAAGGAATGATGAATTCCAGCGAAACCCAATCCTGTCATTACGTTTACATCTGAAAATATGTTCACGCTAGGAAGTTAAAAAAAGAAAGGCAACAGAGCCTACACATGAAAAATCCAGAGAAAAAAAAAAAAAAAACACTGATGCCACTGTAACACTAATATATATAACAACATAGTTAAACGTTGGGTAGATTAGGGTAGGGTATCATCCCAACACCGTAATTGGTAGTTCAGCTGAAAAACACACCAAGTTAGAGAATTCCTCATTATTCTTATCCTTTTCAGTAGCACTGCAGCGCTCTGTAACATTTGAGTGTCGCTCTCTCCATAGAAACGCCAATGGCAACGTCATCAGAGAGCGTTTTTATCACTTGCCATGCCTTTAGCTTTATATATTATTGTCAATGTTCACTAAAGTAAGCAATAATTGTAATTGCTCTAATAAAAATGTAATGCATTATTATTATTATTTTTATTAAAATACTAATTGCCTCAACGTGAGTAAGCGATACATTATTTACTATCCCTAACCCTAATGTGGCTTTGAACATGAAGCAGCAAATCATCGATCTATTATTAGACTCCTCCAAGTGCCCCATCTGGATTGTCTTAAAACAGGTGACACTGCAGATGTATGGGCTCAGAACAGTCTCATAATACACACATGCACACAGAAGGATTCACACTTGTATTTCTGGATCCACACTTGTGTTTGTCAATGCACAAACAAATGTGTTCCGTTTCATATACATGTAAATACAATCCAAATACAGAAAAAAGTTTTACATAATGTATTTTTGATCCACACATATTTGTTTTCCATTTAAAACCGCTGCACCTGCAAACACAAACCGCTTTCTGTGCATGGATCGCTGTGCATTCGTGTGTGGGTTTTTTGAGACTCCCCTGACGGTCACCCGATTCGTACTTGTAATTTTTCTATCTATAGCCAATCAGATGTCTCCTCAATTATAAGCCAATCACATGAGCGCGCCCCCACGAGGGTATGATTTCTTGCGTTCATGACGTAGCGCTTCATGTACGCATTTTGCGCTGTCCGGAGCTGACAGGTCCATGGAGCCTGCCTGCAGGCGCTAATCTCAGTACACCTCCACTCTCAGTACATTGCCACTTTCCGAATAGGAAATGCACGCAAATACAATCTTTTATATTATTATTATTATTATTATTAATAATGATATATATAAAAATAAAGACATCTTGTATTTTAGTTACACCCGCTATTCAAAAGTTGAAACCTGTCTGCCATCTCATATAACACACACTTCCTTATTTATCTTTGAATAATAATAATGTAAAAATAAAGACGACTATACTACCAACACAGTCTCACTCCCTGATAGTCCAATAGCGACGATTGGTCAGGGTCCTTTGGCGTGCAGTTGTGACGCACCGAGTCTCCTTCGGCTTCATAAACGGACGCAAAGAGCTTTCAATTGATTGCAATGTATGTAATGCATCGGCGGCGGTATTTGACGCTCAGGGAAGCACCGCATCGGTCCATGTCGGCGGCAGTTAAAGGCAATGTGAGCGTCCATTTCCATTGGATAACGGATAATTTTACACCCGGAAGTAAGTATTCTCCTTACTGTCGATTGATTTTACAGTGATATCTGCACTACTCATCAACTCAAAAACACCAGATTATCCTTGTTAATTACACAACATCGATTGGTTTAAATTGTGTGCAATGCTTTTGTATTTTTCCCCTTCGATTCTTTGAAACAAATATTTTTTCTGAGTTTTGGATGGCCGAAGACACTACACTACCCATAATCCTCAGCTATCGTTCCGCTTTGCTCGACAAACCCCGTGATTAGTCCTTAAGCTCTGTGATTGGTTGACCTCCAACTGCATTCCATATGAAAAAAAACGGTTCGTAAAAGATAAAATCATACTTTATTCAGCAGTGCTTGCTTTACTCTTTGAAAGTCATCACATGAATGCATTGTAATACATGGTTCGGCTGCATTAAATATTACACATCTGTCGTAGTTCTTTATTTATCTACAGAGATCGGGCCTCAGAATAGACCGGAAACTATTCTTTTACCGTTCTATTTTAATTTCACAATAAAGTTAGTAGTAATATTTTGTTTTGATATTATTGTTTTTTTATTAACTAGACCGCTGGGTCATGTTAAGACCATCTTTTCTGTGTTGCTGTGGTTTTTTTTCCATCGCTTTTGTGTTACAAATATCAAAACAATTGATGTGTGGACACAAAATATATCCGTCGTAAACTAAACCGGAAACAGCAGTATAACTTATTGTGTTAACACTGTAAACTTGACAGCTTTTTAACCATGTTTTTAACCCAAACCACCTACTGGTTAAAACACGTTATTACACATTTAGAGTAATTGCAATGCAGGTAGATTGTGTTGCTTTTTAATGACTGTTATAAAATGCCTTTTTCTTAATGTCTTTCATTTTTGTAAAGCACTTTGAATTGCCTTGTGTTGAAAGGTGCTGTATAAATAAACTTGCCTTGCCTTGCCTAAGGTCTGCTGCATGTTTTGATGAAAGTGTTATATTTGATGAAAACATTTAAATATTAAGAGTACATACAAAATAGGGGGAAAGTAGAAGGTCAATGATAGAAATATAGAATAGAAAAATATCAAGAAGATACTGTAAATTATATCTAGAATAAAACAGTTTAGTGCCGGATGTACAAAGATATTAATAGGAGGATGTGCAAAACAGACAAACTAATTAGGCTTTATTAAAACATTAAATAATACTTTAGGTTAAGGTCTTCTTTTAAATACATGTAAGCAAAAAGATTTGGGGGTATCTACAGATAAATATTAAGCCTGACAAAGTACTTAAAGTCTAATATATTGCATGGTTTGTTTTAGGACTTGACAATCAACTTTCCTGCAATGTTAACTATGTTGAAGCACTTATTTTAACCGATATTATACATATTTATTATACTCTTATAAGATGTATGTAGATAGAATAAGAAATGTGCAGAATACGACAGTTTAATGGTGGAGGTACACACATGTTGATAGATGTCTTGTTAAATAATAATAATACATTTTATTTTTATAGCGCTTTTCTCGAACCCAAAGACGCTTTACATTTGGGGAAGGGTAGCAATAAAACAACAACAAAACAAAAACAAAACAGAAAAACAAAGAAACAAAACAGAAAAGCAGTCAGGAGGAAGTTGTTTGAGAGGGGGGGGGGGCTTATGGATATACAGACTTGAAGAGATGGGTTTTGAGGCGGGACTGGAACAGGGTGAGGGACTCAGACTCACGGAGGTCTTGGGGGAGGGAGTTCCAGAGCTTCGGGGCTGCCACAGAGAATGCTCTGTCCCCAAAGCTCCGGAGTTTGGCCTTGGGGATGGAAAGCAAACCGGCTGAGGTGGATCTGAGGGACCGGGGTGGTTGGTAGAGGATGAGAAGGTCAGTGAGGTAGGGGGGGGGCCAGGTGGTGGAGGGCTTTGTAGGTGAGTACCAGGAGTTTGTAATGGATGCATTCCATTTCAAAGTGCTGTTTGACGCTCGGCGTAAACTTTGCGCACTGCCACTCCAACATCCAATCACAGAGCTTGATGACTAATCACGGGGTTTGTCAAGCAAAGCGCATGGTGTAGTCCTAAACGATATCTGAGGATTATGCTATCCTCAGCTCGCAGGATAGCATAATCTTCTGCCATCCTAAACTCAGAAAAAATATTTGTTTCAAAGAATCGAAGGGGAAAAATACAAAAGCATTGCACACAATTTAAACCAATCGATGTTGTGTAATTAACAAGGATAATCTGGTGTTTTTGAGTTGATGAGTAGTGCAGATATCACTGTAAAATCAATCGACAGTAAGGAGAATACTTACTTCCGGGTGTAAAATGATCCGTTATCCGATGGGAATGGACGCTCACATTGCCTTTAACTGCCGCCGACATTGACCGATGCGGTGCTTCCCTGAGCGTCAAATACCGCCGCAGATGGGAATACATTGCAATCAGTTGAAAGCTCTTTGTGTCCGTTTATGAAGCTGAAGTAGACACGGCGCGTCACAACTGCACGCCAAAGGACCCTGACCAAACGTCGCTATTGGACTATCAGGGAGTGAGACTGTGACTACGGTCCTTCGGTCAGCGCCTGCAGGCAGGCTCCATGGACCTGTCAGCTCCGGACAGCGCAAAATGCGTATATGAAGTGCTACGTCATGAACACAAGAAATCTTACCCTCCTGGGGGCGTGCTCATGTGATTGGCTTAGAATGAAGGAGACATCTGATTGGCTATAGATAGAAAAAATTACAAGTACGAATCGGGTGACCGTCAGGGGAGTCTCAAAAAACCAACACACGAATGCACAGCTATCCATGCACAGAAAGCGGGTTGTGTTTGCAGGTTCAGAGGTTTTAAGCGGAAAACAAATATGTGTGGATCAAAAATACATATGTAAAACTTTTTTCTGTTTTTGGATTTTATTTACATGTATATGAAACGGAACACATTTGTTTGTGCATTGAAAAACACAAGTGTGGATCCGGAAATACAAGTGTGACTCCTTTTGCGGATCATGAAATACAAGTGTGAATCCTTCTGTGTGCATGTGTGTATTATGAGACCAGATGGAGGTCAATCTTAAGAATTCATGCATACTGTTATATATACACTTCTGTCCTGAAGACACGTCTTGAACATGTGACTGTTTCGTGACCTGCCGTGGCAGTTACAGTGTTAAGTCTCCGTCAATGTGCTTTCTTAAGTGCATGTGATTAAGTGTGATCCTCAGGGTGTGATTCTTTAGAGGTGGTGCAGGATGTGCTCAACATACCCATGATCACACAATTAAACACACCTTAACCTTCTTATGAAAACCAACACACGTAATCACAATATAGAATATTCTTGTTTCTGGAAAGTTTGACAATTTGTGAACTTTTCTTCAAGGCAGCAACAACATAGCTGGCTTATAATCACCAGAAAAGGACAATATCCAAGGTGATTTAATTGTATCAGGAAAGTACAAGTTTCTAAAGCCACCCTCTTTCTTTAGTATTCAACATGAATAAATTAAATTGTAAACAAGGTTTCTCTAAATTAAAAGCTTC
The DNA here is from genome assembly GCF_902827165.1 of Trematomus bernacchii. Lineage (NCBI taxonomy): Eukaryota > Metazoa > Chordata > Actinopteri > Perciformes > Nototheniidae > Trematomus > Trematomus bernacchii. Next base: position 1,955,146 of record NW_022987708.1, on the reverse strand, counting down.
AATGACATCTATGCAATGTAGATTGGATTTCCAAGATTTTACAGGTTTACAGCAGCTTTTTCCAACAATGAGGAAATAATACAGATTAACCACATCCTAGCTTTTCAAGACAACTTGTCAAGATGAGTTGTAAGCACAAAGGTGACATTTCAACCTTTCATTGCTTCATTATAATGCTTTTTACACTGGCCTTGTAGCTAAAGCATCCCCTCAACAGCTGCAGTTCTACATACAATGGATTGTGTTTGTCCACAGTATTCCTGTTTACTAGATCTGCTTTGGTGAAGCCCAATACAACATCAATAGTAAAGGACTGTGTTTCTAAAGTGCTTTTACTTATACAATCAGCATTCAGCGAGTCATACAGAGGCAGCCATGCAAGATGCCACATTAACAAAGCGTTGGTCATTGGGAACAACTTGGAGTTAGGAATCTTGCCCAAGGATACATTGACATGTTGACAGAAGGGGCCGGGATCTAACCAACAACCTCTCACTTGGTGGATTGCCACACTACCTCATAGCCAAAGTTCCCCACCCAAAGAAAAGACCTCATTCACCAATCATTCTGAAGAGAAAAATGCATTTTCCTAAAAACCTCTTACCCCCTTTCACAAATACTCTGATATTCACCAATGACTCTGGAATCGTACTTACAGTAATGCTGTGCTGTGCAGATAGGAGTTTATCTGACAACTAGAAAAAAAGGAAACTGAAGACAGCCTGTTAGAGATCCCAAGAGATAAGAGTCACCATCATTTGACAGGAAAAAAAGTGATATCTAAGGAAGAAATGAACTATTTTGTGTAGCATTTTGTTAATCATCTCGTGAACGAAAAGCTTTCTGTCACAACCATTGGGGAAGACATATTTATGCAGTGATCAGTAATCACACACATCCATCTATTAAACTAATAGGACATTTTGAAAGAGCAGACATATTCCTATGCTGTTTGCATTTGTACAAAAATATTGTGTGTGTAAAACCTATGATTAGGGTTAGGTTCGTCCTTGGCCCATGCTTGACCCTTCTGCCAAGTTGCATACAAACTAAACCAAAATATTTTGATTTGAATTGAGACCATTCTGCTGTCTAATAATCATCCTTTTTTAGAGTGCCCCTCCAAGAAAGGCAATTTTTTGTTCATCCTTGCCTTATCCTCATTTAACACTGCTTGGTGAAGTAAGTCTCAGTTACCACAGCAGCTGCTACATTTGTTGGCAGATTTTCCACATTTAGAGTAAGGTGAATGCATATAATCAAATATTTAAATGGTACAGTATCCACCTAAGACACTGCTACACAATGTAGCTAGTCTTCAGTACGCTTCAGGCCTTTTGACAGGGAGTGCATTAACCCAGAGTTACAATTTTGAAGTCACGATTCATGACTACAAATGCTTTCTTGATTACGTCACAAACCTTAGGTCAAGTAAAGGTCTGTCTACTAGGTTTTTATGTTCTGTACTATTCATAAAGCAAACCAAACTCACAGTCTTTGGACCAAGTCTTTCATTGTTTCTGACCTGTCTTTTGATATGGTGCCCTTCAGTAGCACGACAGCAATAACATACGGTTTACAAAACAGAGCAATAGATAGGAAAAGGGCAAAAGACCTAGAGAAGAATAGACAGTGAAAGGGAAAAAGATAGTGTTAGAGAAAGAGGCAATCTCCCCCTTTTCCTTTTTATTCTCAACTCCCAGGTGATGGACTGAATGAAATGTAGATTAGCCTTTACGCTTGACCTGTTAACTCGCAATGACATAGACACAGAATGTAAGATAAGAGGAGGGAGAGGGTACAGGTAGAAAGGACGGAGAGGGAATGTGAACCGAGGGAGGAGGACAATGTTTTGTGACGAAATCAGAAACAAATATATAGAAATGATGAAGAGGTGGTAAGAACAAGCAGAGGAGATTGAGAAAAAGGGATGATGGGATGAAATATGTGGAAGATGAATAGTGAGAGATGGATGCCAGGAGGTAACTCTGTTTCTCTTCTCTCTCCTGGGAAGAGTCTACTTTCACGAACATTAGTATGTCTCTCTCTTACAATGACATATATACACAGTGACGTCAAATATCAAGGACATATCTTCATTGGTTTTCTGCTCAGATGACTCAACATAGCAACATTGCATTAAGCTGTGCAGACATATGATCGCTAACACAGTCATCCATGTTGTACACACTCACGCCATGGACAGGTATGGAATATATGCAAAGACATGGTTAAAATATATTAAGGACAGGGAAGAATGACAAACCCTGATAATATGCCGAAATCTCCCAGAACAGAAAACTTAGCATCAACAAGCGCCTCATGTCTTCTGCATCTTGGACAAAAAGTCTTACCAGAACACAAAGATTAAAACAAATTGCCAACCAGCAGGTAGGTTATGCAAATGTGTGAAATAAAATAACTCTCCATTACAGCAGGTAATAGCTATTCCTATATCAAAAAAGGAAAAAATGCTAAACGGAAAAATATGGGGCTCATTCATCGCTCACCGCTTTATTTGAGACAGTCATGTGGTTGGGAAGATATCCGTGAATTGAAATGAGCAAATGACAAAAGGGTAACCCCTTTTTCACTGAAATGATCTAGTTCCACACTCTGGCTAGTTTGGTTGGTAGTTGGTTCAACGTGTGGGTGGAAAAGCCAACTGGTTCTTAAAGTTGAACCAACTGCAAACCAATTAAGACCCAGTTTGTTCTCTCCTTTTCCACCCAGGAAATGCCATAATAATTATTCACCATTAATGCTTTGAATGCATTGGTAAATGTTACTACTACAATGGTAGCAAACAGGTTGTCATTCAGTGAATTCTAAATAATAAATAAATGAAACGTTTATATTTGGCTGATCACATCGTAACTACTCTGCAATCTCGGCACTGCTACTTAATAACGTATCACGTATGCTTCTCTCGGTTCTTGGACCTGGCTGAGCAGATTGCTGTCGCCTCAGTCGAATGTTTTTGGGACCTGGAGCTAATCGCCACTGTACTGGAAACACAACACCAGCTCCAAACCCTCTCCGAACAGGCCAAAGGAACCACCTATATGTATGCTTATTTTCATCACTTTTTGTTTCTCCTCTCAATTATCCTCTGAACGAGTCTTTTTTCTCACCAATGGGCACTTTGAGTGAAAACATTCAACATGCTGAATTGGCCACCACCAAGCTATAACTAGTGCCGGCAGCGGAACCCACCACAAAAACCAGGAAAGAAGATCACCGATTGGCCTACTGCCGACCTACAGATTGGTTAGTCATGAACTTTACCCTCCCTAAGTGCTATTGTGCCTAAATCAGAATAATACACTTTTGTTTTCAATTGAGTGGTTGATGGAGGGAAGATAACTTACCAAAGACGTGATTATAAATTAACGGTTTAAGTAATTTATCAAGCGAAATAGCCTTACATGCTCTGGCTCTTCTCAAATTTGATAAGTTACTTCCTGTCTCTGTCCTATCTAATATCAAATAAAACAATCAATTCAATCTAAATTTAAATGTTTCACTATTTTTTAACATATTATCGACTAAGATATACGTATATTACTCGAAAGAATGCATTCATTGATAATGTTAATATCAGTTGCGAGCTTAATTCTGGAATGTGTTTCAACTTTATTCACATTGACACACTCTCTTATCTGAACACTGCCCAGAAAAACCACAGTCTGCTGCTGATCAGGAGAAATGTTATTGCACAACCTTTAAAAGACTTGAGCCAGCCAAAAGGTAAAGTCTTTAGATCACCAGTGCACAAAAAGGATTCCAGTGCTATGAAAGTAAAAAAAGGAAGGGATCCTTTAAAGATATAAGTTCTTATTTATAATAGATACAGTATATGTTAAAAGAATAATACAAATATTCTTGGAAGTATATAATGTTTTTATAGGTAAAGAATTCCCAGAATTAGATATACTCCTTATCTATTTTAGAAAAATCCAGAATCCATGAATATAGATGAATATATAGAAACCTGTGGCTCCCCTTCCCTTTCACATGCAGGCTCATTAGAATATACATCACTACATTTAAGAACCTCTAACCACTTTTCAAAGCCAAACCGAAAAGGCCTGGACATTTCTTAAAGAGACATAGACAGGGTGATTACAGGTGAATAGGCCCCGTTCACACGGAGACAAAACCGATTTCGAACCGAAGTCGATTTCAAAAAAGTCTTCCGTCCACACGGAATCGGCTCAAGAAATGTGTCCGTCCAAACGAAACCGCTCGAAACCGCTGGAGACGCTGTAGTACATATGCCAGACCTGTAAGTGTACTTCCGCCACAAAATACACCAAAAGCAGCGAATAAGATCCCCGAGCATGGGCATAAGGCACAAACAAACAAACAAGGTAGTTCATGTAGTTCTCCGTGTCCACTTGTTGCTGATGGTTGTAGTAGAGGAGCTGTAGATTTTTTGCACTAAAATCTGTATCATGGTCAGTAGCGTATGGAGCACAAACGCAACCCTGTGATCCACCGTTGTTGTTGTTGGCGAAATGCATCAGCAATGACGCGGGGGTGAGCAGGAGAGGTGGGGAGAGGCGGGGCTATAGCGTCATCGATTCAGGAAAAGATCGTATAGGGCGTACACACGGAGCCGCAAGCGTGTCGTCTCCAGACTTACCCACTTTGGGAGCCGGTTTCAACGTTTATCGGTTTCGGAGCCCGAAACCGCGGCTCCGTTTCGGCTTCGTGTGGACGAGCCGTCTATACGATAAAGAACTTTAGCGGATACAACTGAAATTGTCTCCGTGTGGACGGGCCCCTAGACAGATCTAATGAGATGAATAGATTTTAAGATAAAAAGTTATGTTTTTTTGTAAACTGGTTAGAATAGAAAGCCCCAATCCAAATAAGAACCAGAAAATGAGCAGGATATGTCCCATGTTATTTAAAAACTTTAAAAAATATCTACCGATTACTATATTCCGAAGTCCTTTTACACTAAATATAAATCAACTGGGTTCTGTTCATTAATTGACATTGTTTTGAAATGAAAAACGGACAACAAGAATGATTTATAGCCAGAACTTGAACCAAGTCTCTATAAATCTTGCCTCTATTGAAAGTACAAAAATAAATAAATCATCTTTCAAATGAATGCCTGATAATGCCAACAACTTGAGCGTGAAATAGGAAACGTCTCATTATGTACAGCAGATACAGGTAGCAGCAATGTCAATATAAAAACAGCAGGCAATTATGCATTATGCTGCAACGGTTTGTGACAAGATCAACATCACGATGTCTTACGCAGGAATTATCTGTGCTAATTGTCTTGACAAGGTGTCAAATGTTGAACAATTAGACGTGTTAAATGGCCCTGTAATGACTGCCGAACATGTTGGCCATATGGATGGGCCCCAGTGAGATCTAACTGTTGGCAAAGGGCCCAACAAGCTCAAGCTCAGACAGAGAGAAAGAGCATGTGAAGTGGGGAGCTGCAGGAGGAACCTGATTTAATCCCTCTTGGTTCAGAGAAAAAAGGAATTCATTGCTATCAGAATCAGAATATCTTTATTGCCACTGTACTCGAGTACAACAAACATTTTTGCAGGTTTCTCTGTATGCAGTTCTCTCACTCAGGGGATACCAGCGAGGAATACAGACAGACAGTTAGATGGACAGGACTGAGAAACAGAGAGACAGGTCTGTAGAGACAGATTCCTGTAACACTGGAGGAGAGATCAGGAGAAACGCAGCCCCACCAACCCCATTATGCCTTCAGTCAATGCTGTTCCGCTTCCTGGGCTCCATCATCACCCGGGTCTTCAATGGAATCAGAACATCAGCTCCTCAGCAAAATGAATGAAAAAGTTCAGCCTGCCAAAGACAATGATGGTGAATTTTACACTGCCATCATCAAGTCCATCCCAACATCGCTGCAGCCATCATTTGCTCTTTGGAGAAGCTGATTTGCTGCAGCGTGCTGTACCTCTACGATCTGTACACCTCCAGTACCCTGAGGCCCTGGGTGTATAAAGAGAACCGGATACAGCGTTGGAGGTGCTTATTGGAGCCAAAATGGCCTCAGTCTTGTGCACCAATATACCCAAATCATCCGGGGTGCTGTGCCCATTGAGCATGTGCACTTGCGTTTTCCTTCAGCCCCGCCTCCAGTCGGCTCTATCACGAACAGAGTCTGTCAGACGCGAGTCTAGGCTCAGTTTAATGAATGGAGAGGGAAAATAACAATGGTTTCAGCTTTTGGCGCATTTTACAACTTTTAGGACCTAATCATTTACATAAATGTTATTTTAGTGACCATACATGGGAGTTGATCTATCTTAACGAAAATGTCCACTGATTAACAGACGTCTCTTTCCCAATGTAAGTCAATGGTAAACAATCTATTTTCTGGCCCAATGACGTCACAGACTGATACGAAGCTGTAGTACCACTGTTTGGCCACTACAAACATTTGCTACAAGATTCTATGCGCAACATTACAGTATGTGTACAGGGTTTCCCACACATAGACTTTACTTGGGCGGGCCGCCCAGGTATATTGACGTCCGCCAAAGCATATTTCGCGACCCATTTAGGTTTAATCTTTTTTTATCCGTCCGCGAGCACTACTCCTCCTGTACCTGTTCGCTCTGCTATCGCGTGAAGGATCTGCTTTATGCGCTCCGCAGTAACTCCGCTGCGAGGCTCCGGCGAACAGTTCAGGAGCGTGCTCCACTCAGTATATCGATATTTGTTAATATGCACCATTTTACATCAAAGCAAAATCTTGGGAACAACAACAATTTGACTCTGAGTAATACAGAATTTGAAGATCCAAATATAAGATGACCCTGATTAAAATTGTGAAAGTAAAACATAAAATGCTTCCATTAAAGTAGAACATCAATCCCACATTTGCGTAGTGTTCTATTAGTCACACACTCTCCTGTCAGGCTCTGGGTTGAAATTATTTTCTCTTTGCATTTTTCAGACTTTCATTCTTTTGTGCTCCTCATCATCTGTGACAGAGGCAATGCTTGGTGTTTGACAGTTGATCTGGCCTCAGGTCCTTTTCTACAGGAAACGCTTATGACTGGTTTTGTCAGAAATGTATTTCCTCCACAGCAGTAAAATATGTTACACAAGACGCCAGAAACTCCCACTTGTTGTACTTGGCTATCGGGCTGACTTTAAAAGCCAACTGGTTCTTAAAGTTGAACCAACTGCAAACCAATTAAGACCCAGTTTGTTGACTTTAAAACTCTAGAAGACTACACATGGACTTAAGGAACTTGGAAGCCTAGCAATACTAATGACATGTGAAACAACCCACAATGCAAAAGGACAAACTCCTTGACTGTTGTGAATAACCTGTCATTGTCTGGCCCTTTACTATATGAACCCCTTGTTTTTTCAATCATACCTTCCTAAATAATAAATTGTCATATTCATGCTGATACATTCGTTTTGGAATATGTTTTACATATGCACATTAGGGATGTGCATCTCCATCACTGAGGCCGATACGATGCGCATCTCGATACGCTACCAACGATACGATACATTAACGATACCTTTGAAACACCAGGCGATGCGATACGATACGATTCACCCCTGTTGCGATACAGTTCGATACGATTTGATTCAACATTATGCGATACAGGGCGATACGATGCGATTCAACACGATGCAAAATAATGATACAATTCAATATGGTACGACAGAGGATTTTGTTTTATTCCTTATATGCAGCAAATCATACATTAACAAAAAAGTGCTTCACATATTTGGTTCTCTCTACTAGTACTGCACATCCCATCATGCTGTTTCTTTTTTACCTTAAAAAAAACAAACACTTGGACCTTTCACAAACTGGCCTTTTCACAAGTGTAGTAGTGTTCTCTGTCTCCAGAGTACAGTTCAATTTGATAACACCTCACAGTTAAACAATTTAAGGATGCCCAGGATTAACAATGTGCAAATAACAACTACCATAGTGCAATGCACATGCAACTGCCAGCCTGATGTGCTTAACACTCATTCATAGGCTAACTCACCAGTGAGCAGAAAGCAGTGGTTTCTATAGGAACAATAAAGAAAATAACCTTTCACAAACAGGTATTTCATAACTGCTTACAATTGTAAGGAAGACATTTAAACTATTATTGGCAGTCACAGGCTGTTGTAAACTAAACACCACTCTCACTGACAGAACACCTCACTGAGTGATTGAACTCATATGTCTAACTTTCAGGTTTTTCTTTTCAGCTGCAGACCCCATATCGCCTCTTTATGTGCGTCGCTAAGTTCCTCGTACTACTTGTGTACTTTAAAGCCGCACGGCATCGTTTACAATTTGCGAGCGATTTTTCAAGTTGTCCGTCTTTCTTGAAAAATTTGAAGTGTTGCCAAACGTTTGATTTGTAGGTATTTTTTGGTGCGCTGTGTTTCTCTTTCTCCTCGACTTCCATGTGTGTTGTCAACTGAGACTCTCGGCCTCCGTAGTGGCGAAGCAAAGATCAAAGATCGTCTCTGCTGAGTGCTGACAAGATGAGGGGATATTATATGAATGAATAGTTTTTTTACCGATGCAAAGACGCTACAATCGATGCATCGCGAGTTCAACCCAAACTGTAGCTGATGTGCACTCTTTCAACCGGTGCACTCGCATCTTGAACGTTTATGCCGGTGCACCGATGCGAATCGGTGAATCTTAACATCCCTAATGCACATGCATGTTCACAATCTATAAATACTGAAGGGACATCTTTTTAAATAGGAGGAGAAAAAGACTGCTCATATATGTGTCCAATTAGTAATTTATTGCAATGTTACCCCTATCTATAGATGGGTGCTATGAAAGGGCAAAGGTGTGACACAGAGGACACATCATGTATCATAAACTCAACATTTTTGTTTAATACCTAAAGAGAAACCTCTAAAAAATGTATGGGTTCTTCATCGGCCCATGCTACATCCTTCCACCAATTCATTAATATCGGTCTAGATAAAAAGTAAAAAACATCTTGATTGCTTCGGCCGTTGCAGAGTGAAGTTCACGTATTTAGGGTGAACACCACTTTATTTGAAATCACGAGATGTGCTATGTAGTGTGATAGGATTTAGTAGATATAGGTTGTACAATGTATACAAGCCCTCTTGGGAAAATGAAAGATTTATATTTTTGTCATCACTTGAATTGGGAAGTCCTGAAATAGTTTTGGAAGTATGAGATAAATTGTTCCTTCAGTGTACCTGACATAAGAACAGGGGGGAAAATATTTTTTGGTGGAACATTTTTCTAACTTCCTTATTTTTTATTTTTTTATCTATGAATCTATGTGGGTAATAACATATTTTGCCTGAATAATAAAGAGATTTTATAAAGGTATTTTCTTTTTGTGGACATAAATGTGTTGTTTGTTTGTAATAGTCATAACGGCCCAGAACACCCTAACCCTAGCTTAACCCTTATTGCCCTCAGATGAGCTGACAGGAATAACAACTGTTACAAATGATGTAAGATACGTAAAGACATATAGTGACAAGATACTATTTTCACCTATTCAAAATACTTTAATAGAAAACTATTTAGATCAGACTTGGATCACCAGAATCATTTTTACTTGACCTCTTGTACAGATTTTGTAGTTGTTTGCAAATTGCTTGTGTTTTAATTATATTTGTTAAGAAAATGTCCACGATTCATGTGTCATAACGGTTTGGCTAAACGATCTACTTAAGTCAGCTATTTAACCTGTTAAGCCCGAGAGACCCCGGTACCGGGGCACTGCCGCAACATCTTGCAGGAAACAGTGTCTGAGGGCATGTTAATTTAATAAACTATGAATGTTTTATATCCATGTAATGGGAAGAAACTCATCTAACTGATCATTTCTTTTTTTTTTTCAAAAGAAAACCCACAATGCTAACACTGAGCCTCTGAATTAGCAACGAGCGAAAAATGCTAACAGATTACTGCACCGAAAATCACTCATAAAACCTTATTATTTATCTCTTCTCTACATCCATGACAACGTTTCACATCGTGAGGTGACACAGAATCGATGGGTACCCTCATTATCACTGAATTATACGAAATCGCGACGTTATAAGCAAAAACTGACATCAAAACATTTGACGCTAGGTAGCTAAAAATGCTAACAAGGTTACCTTGGCTCTGTAGTCTCTCCAAAGTGGTCTTCAATTGCATTAAAACGATAAAAACGCTGCTGAAGTTAATCCATAGGTTAATCCAATGTGTCTGTGTCCCTTTGAAATGATTTCTGATAATCCATGAGCAATGAGATTGATAATCCATGTTTTTCCGTTTCTAGATATCAGAGCTAGAGTGTAGCTTCACTCTAATGCAGAATTACATGCGCAAAGCCCCCACTTTTTTTTCTTCACAATGAGTGTGTGTGGGGGACTCCCCCTTCGATTCTATTGGCTCTAACGGTCAGAAAGAGGTGTCAACCATCAAAATCGAGCAAGGGGGGCCAGAGATATGGAAAATCCACCCAAATGACTCCAGAAGTGGTTTATTTTTGCTAAATCTCTCTAAAAAGGTCAAATGTCACTTTTTTTTGCATCAATCTTGATACAGGGTACTTATTATATGTTGTACTTTGGATTCCTAAAGCTTTTAGTCTACCTTATCATCATCCAAGGGTAGTTTTCACTATAAGTAAAAAATAAATTTTGGACGGACACTATAATTTACAGTTTTTTACTATGTAAAATCTGAATTTTCTTTAAAAACATCTATATTGATTCTGACTTTTCTACATCCAACTCACAGGTTTATCATTACTTTGAGAAAAAAGATTAATTAAACTAATTTAACCCTTTTAGAAGGGAAGATATGGTCATTTGTTCTGGGAATGTCATTTTCGAGCCTGAGACCTGAAAAACAGGCACAGGTTAAAGGACTTAAAATAAAGACAAAGAAAAGGAAATGGTTGTCTCATGCTCCTCTGTTGTCCTCCTCCCTTTTAAGTTCAGGCAGACATTGAAAATGGCCAAAAATAGCCAACAAACCTGACAGTCAGAGTGCTGAGAGGTGTTTCTAATAGTCTGTCTCCTTCAGGACAAAAAAAGAGATGAGTCTTTCTTACTGGCATTACAAGAGAGTGTGGAGAAACACAAATGGACACAATCTGAAGAAACACAGGCAAGTACACCAGAGGAGTCTTTGTGATTTACATCTGAGTGTGAGAGCTGTCTGGTCATTCATTAGCAGTCACTCAGCGGGCCGCAGCATCTAATTGCATCTAATGGCGCATTTCCACTGCAGGGCCTCGCACGGCTTAGTACGGTATAGTTAGGCCTTGGTAGGACAGGCTCACTTTATGCTGCGTTTCCATTACAGTTTAGGAACTGGGGTAGTAACTATAGTAACGCCGTGTAGGCGGAGCCGTGATGTCATCTTCAATGCGAAACACAAAACCAACATCAGCCATTAGCTGTTAGCCCTCAGAGCTCACAGCTCCTCATATCTGTTCAGAAACTAGACAAAAGTTAAACAAGTACAAACCACAGACTCTCTGTGTCATGGCGAATACAGTCGCTGGTTTATTTATGTCTGTGTAGGCCGTTGTTGTGAGTGTGGACGGTCGGAGCATATACAACTTTAGCTTAGCCGATCTCCATTCAGAAAACACGCATTTTAAAAGGTTTTTCGCCTGCCGTCTGTCTGCAGACTTGTCAAAGCATTAATTCATGGTTTTTACTAACCGGTATCAGTATGTTGTTACTTCGGCATCATTTTGAAACGTGTATTACAATTAAATCACGGTCAAATATGTTCATTTTGTTGTAGTTGCCAGCGATTGATTCTCTCACTAGTTTAGCATACTCAGCCCGGTTGTTGGCCCGGAAAGAACCTCGATTTTGGAGAGCCAGAAAACTGTGAAAAAGTACCCGCTAGCCGGAACTACGCCTAGTGGAAACGCAACCAAAAATGGGACGGGCACGGCACGCTTAAACCGTGCTGTAGTGGAAATGCGCCATAACAGAAGAGAAAGTGCAGCTCTCCATTAAGAGCCTCTTATCCCCGCCATCCACTAAACCCGCTCTTTCCCTACAGACTGCCACACTTCGATGACATTGCTTCAAAGCAGTTTTACTTTCACTTTAATCACTAATGAAAAAATACCGCTATGGAACAAATGACAGGCATTTAAGTCCCTTTTAAAGGCACTTATTACAAATATTATAACAGGCATGTTGCTCTGAAATAAAACTATTGAGCTTCTCAGTTAAATAAACGGTGAAGTGGTTGCTGTCCAATTTATTTTTCTCTGACTGACTGAAAGGCAGGCGGGTGCTCAACAATTAGCTTTGTCTTACTTTGTTACCAGCAGAAAGTGATAGAAAATATGGCTTTCAGAGAGACATTATTATAATAAACATTTAGGTCTTTTAACTTAGGTCACAGGTTCCTCAACAGTGCAATTACAAGACATACTGTACATTATTATTAAAATAAAATAGTCAGAAAAAGTTTTGTGATAGTGGTTTTTGTGCATGTAAATGGTCTGGCTAAAATCCCTGTGTTCCCTCCAGAGGGAGTTTCTTTCCCACACACCTGAAAATGAGCATAACGTGTCCTCTTTATTTCAAATGTTTCTGTTGGCTTCATGGAAACAGCTGTTTTATCAGCTCTAATGCACCATTTAGCAAGTAATGACAGCTTGTTGCTTCCATTGAACAAAACCATGTAGCTTAATAAACTGAATAACTTGTATTTTATGTTAAATTTATAAGAACACTGTAAACAACAATTATTTGAGTGGGTTGTTAATATTTACCAGGGCCGTGTACAAACCCCCGGTGTCGCTGCCTTATTCCCAGCCCGGTGACAGCTAATTAAAGTCAACATATTAATTAAGTGTTGGATTTAACGGCTCCCTGAGTGTCCAGCCTCACTCAGGCAGCAACACAGAGAACTGTTCTGGAAGACTGGAGGTAATCCACATTTACATTCAAATTAGTGTTTATAATGCTCCAGGTGAAAACACCATTATGATGTAATAAAATACCTATAATTGGATTAAAATAGATAAAAGTCTGAACTCTTTATGCATAATACAGTTTTATTGTGTTTTGTGCATCATGCTCATTTAGCATATCCAGCACCAGGTCTATATGATCAGAATCAGAATCATGAATCCTTTATTAGTCCCACAGCGGGGACATTTACATTGTTACAGCAAAAGTGGCATAGCAGGTAAAAAAAAACAGGCAATATTTCACAATAAGCTAAAATATTTATATATATAAGAAAGCACAAATTAGTTATACTAGATCCTACATGGCATTTTGGACCAAAATCTCGTAGTGGAAGTATTGATGTAAGGGCACTGTTAATGTGTGAACGGTCGTGTTTACTCTGGAAAATTACTTAATTTGACCTTAACTTCCTCCCATAATTTCAGTGCAGATTTGGCAAAACTTCAGAAACTTGATGACTGAGGAGATAATCCGGTGTGTAATCCTTTTTAAAAAGCTTCTTGATGGAAATTCAGATACAACATTTTGCAGCGATGAGCCGTCTCTCCACTGAAGCACAACAACTCAGAAGAACACCATGGCGTTCAGTTTGTTAGAGATGCCTATACTCATTGTGTGAGATGTTTCTTCACAGGCAAGCTGTTTACATTCACTCTGTAGCAGATGTTACTTTATTACTGTTCCTTATGTAGTAGTCAGCTAATTAAGGGACTTTAAGCCAATACTTGTAAGTAAAACAACTAAGCTGACATGTTAAAAGAACCTCTGATTCCTCTCAACAGTTTGTCATGCAATTCTTTATTACAACACCCAATGTGTATTTGTTTTCGTCCACCCAAAAATATATAAGTAAAAACTAGTATTTAAAACTTGGGTACCACTTTACAATAAGAGTACCCTTATAAAGGGTTTACGAATAGTTTGTAATTCATTTATTAATTAGGTTGTGAACACTTTATAAATCATTAACAAGCTTTTATAAGACATGAGATAAACAGGGCAACTGTGACCGGTTGCTTGCCAAATAGTGAGCCCACATTTTTCTGTACTGCTAAGCCTTATTATAAATGGTAGTAACTAGTTAATAAATGGGAATGTGTTTTACACTTTACAATAAGGCTCCCTTTTGGCAACTATACTGTAAATGTTAGTAACTCGTAAATAAATGGTCATAAAGAGATGCCAAGAAACATCAAGATGGAAGGGGGGGAATCAACTCAGTGAACAACAGATACCAAGGATGCTGGCTGATGAAGAAGACTAATGACGCATTTCCACCATGGCGCGGAACGCGGTTTAAGCGTGCCATGTCGTGCCGGGCCCGTTTTTGGTTGCTTTTCCACTATGCTTAGTTCCGGCCCGGGGCTACTTTTTCACCTTTTTTCTGGCCCGACAAAATCGTGGTTCTATCGGGGCCAACAAACAGGGCTGAGTCGGGCTGAGTTTGCTAAACTAGAGAGAGAATCGCTGGCAAGGGGGCTACAACTACAACAAGATGAACATATTTGACCGTGATTTAACCTGTTAAGCCCTGAGCCTGTTTTTCAGGTCTCAGGCTCGAAAATGACATTCCCAGAACAAATGACAATATCTTCCCTTCTAAAAGAGTTAAATTAATAATCTTTTTTCTCAAAGTAATGATAAACCTGTGAAAAAAAGTCAGAATCAATATAGATGTTTTTTATTTTAAAGAAAATTCAGATTTTACATAGTAAAAAACTGTAAATTATAGTGTCCGTCCAAAATTTATTTTTTACTTATAGTGAAAACTACCCTTGGATGATGATAAGGTAGACTAAAAGCTTTAGGAATCCAAAGTACAACATATAATAAGTACCCTGTATCAAGATTGATGCAAAAAAAGTGACATTTGACCTTTTTAGAGAGATTTAGCAAAAATAAACCACTTCTGGAGTCATTTGGGTGGATTTTCCATATCTCTGGCCCCCCTTGCTCGATTTTGATGGTTGACACCTCTTTCTGACCGTTAGAGCCAATAGAATCGAAGGGGGAGTCCCCCACACACACTCATTGTGAAGAAAAAAAGGTGGGGGCTTTGCGCATGTAATTCTGCATTAGAGTGAAGCTACACTCTAGCTCTGATATCTAGAAACGGAAAAACATGGATTATCAATCTCATTGCTCATGGATTATCAGAAATCATTTCAAAGGGACACAGACACATTGGATTAACCTATGGATTAACTTCAGCAGCGTTTTTATCGTTTTAATGCAATTGAAGACCACTTTGGAGAGACTACAGAGCCAAGGTAACCTTGTTAGCATTTTTAGCTACCTAGCGTCAAATGTTTTGATGTCCGTTTTTGCTTATAACGTCGCAAATACGTATAGTTCAGTGGTAATGTCGGTATCAATAGATTCTGTGTCACCTCACGATGTGAATCGATGTGTTGGATGTGGTGAAAAGATAAATAATAAGGTTTTGTGAGTGATTTTCGGTGCAGTAAGGTGTTAGCATTTTTCGCTCGTTGCTAATTCAGAGGCTCAGTGTTAGCATTGTGGGTTTTCTTTTGAAAAAAAAAAAAAAATTATCAGTTAGATGAGTTTCTTCCCGTTACATGGATATAAAACATTCATAGTTTTATTAAATGAACATGCCCTCAGACACTGTTTCCTGCAAGATGTTGCGGCAGTGCCCCGGTACCGGGGTCTCTCGGGCTTAACAGGTTAATTGTAATACACGTTTCAAAATGATGCCGAAGTAACAACATACTGATACCGGTTAGTAAAAACCATGAATTAATGCTTTGACAAGTCTGCAGACAGACGGCAGGCGAAAAACCTTTTAAAATGCGCGTTGTCTAAATGGAGATCGGCTAAGCTAACGCAATATATGCTCCGACCGTCCACACTCACAACAACGGCCTATACAGACATAAATAAACCAGCGACTGTACTCGCCATGACACAGGCAATCTGTGGTTTGTACTTTTTTAACTTTTGTCTAGTTTCTGAACAGATATGAGGAGCTGTGAGCTTGAGTGCTAACAGCTAACGGCTGATGTTGTTTTTCTGGGGTGCTCATTGAAGATGACGTCACGGCTCCGCCTACACTGCGTTACTATAGATACTACCCCAGTTCCTAAACTGTAATGGAAGCGCAGCATAAAGTGAGCCAGTCCTAACAAGGCATAACGAGGCCTAGCCATACCGAGCGAGGCCGTGTAGTGGAAATGCGGCAAAAGTAAGCTAGGTAGCCAATATAAGGCTTAGTCATCTTGCCAAATAGTGAGCCTGTGTTGAGGTATTGCTATAAATACATTCCTATGTTAGAACTGGTTTATAAATGGTTCTTAATTATTAATAAAGTGTTTACAACCTAAATAGTAATCTAATTATAAACCCTTTATGAATCCTTTAATAAGGTTAGTCTTATTGTAAAGTGGTACCAAAACTTCTAATGTATCATGATTTACCACAGATTATTATTATGATTAACTAGATTCAATTTTTAACCAATTGTCTTATCTAAATGCATATTAGTTGTGCTTACTAGACATATGCACGACAAACAAGGGAAAGTAATTGTTTAAATTACAAGCATAGTGTCACAAGAAAAATCAACAATTGTGTAATGTAGAAACATGTGTTTTGTCTTTTTATTCTTACAGGTTGGGAGCGTAGAAATAAATGTGTATTTAATAAAATGTGTGTTATAAGCAGGGGTGCACATAACTGGTACGCAGGTACGCATGCGCGGCAGAAATCTGAAATGCGTAACGTCACTTGTGTCACAACGCGCCTTTGCGTACCTGATAGCTCATCAAAACAAAACACATATTTCGTCTACACGTGTTTCTTGTCAACACTAAATGGAGTAAACTATTAGATATGTCCAAAAAACAACTAAAGTCTGATTTAAGAGTTGATTATATTTCACAGCATTATTACAAATCTGTAAAGTAACGAAAGTAATTAAATAAATGTAGTGGAGTAAGTACACCATTTACCTCGGAAAATGGGAGGCTTATACAGGGACAGGGAGGTGCATCTGCAGCATCTTCATCATCTACCATACAAGAGGTGTAAATAGAGGACAGTGAAGGAGACACTGAGGAGGACAGTGAGGAAGGCTGCAGCATCTTCATCATCTACCATGCAAGAAGTGGAAATAGAGGACAGTGAAGGAGACACTGAGGAGGACAGTGAGGAAGGCTGCACTTATTAACACCACGCTACGTACCAAATGCTGTCTCCTGGTACTCATCTGAGTAACTCACTAAGAAAGTTATGTGCACCCCTGGTTATAAGCCTTTTGTGGCAACGAAAAAAAGGCACTGCTAAACAAGAGCTGAGCTGATGATTCACTATGTAAAGCTGAGTAGAGAAAGTGAGGAATAAAAGTGTCCATATGACGAGTCCCTGAGATGTCACGTGACTATACTTCAAGGCCACATTTGCTTTAACCTTTGAATTAATGTATTGGCAATTATTGGAGGAATATCCATATGAATCATAGTATTTCACAAAAGGAAGGTACAACATATTGATAAAGTAAATGTCACCCAACCTTAACTTTCAGGCTTTTCAGAAATGCTCAAGAGTACTCCATTAATGAGATTTTTCAAATAACCTTTAAAATGTCTGTGTGATTCAAATTGTAAAGCTGAATACACAAGTGTAAATTCAAAAGGAAAAGAAATATTACTTTATAGAGGGCACTAGATAGGGCTCACTGAATCTATTGTCGAGAATGGAAATTATTGTATGTTATTGAACCATATTTTACATCCTTAACAGCCTCCAAATTGAACACTTTTGAGATTTCTGTTTAACAGCACTGTTCCGCCAGTCATTCCAAAAATGACTGGGGGAACATATTTGGGGACAATGCTGTTTATCCATCAAGTAGACTTTAAACGTGGAACAATCTATGAAAAGGAGCACGGAATTTTACTGCACTGAAACAGTTCTGGAAAAAACAGCGACCTATTTGTAATCCAATTTGCTTTCAAAACAATCCTTCTTCATTTTACAAATGTTTTTTCATTGCCTGCACCCAACTCAAGTATACTGCTGTGCTAAAGACTTCTGATATTCCACCTGATTCAAATGATTACACAGCTTGGTTGAATACTTGATTCTGATTGGTCAATTCGGACATTCAGAGTTCTGCTATTTCCTGATAGCAGACTGCTGCTAGGGATAGCCAGGGTTGGGAGGGTTACGATAAAAATGTAATCCGTTACAATTACTAGTTACCTGTAAAAAAATGTAATCAGTGACCCTTATCTAAGTATCACAATATAAAAGTAATCTAATCTGATTACTTTCTGGTACTTTAGGATTACCTCAACAGCAACAGCAAACACAATGCAAATAAATAAAAGAGAAAGAAGTATCACTTACTTAATATAGTGGGAATGCTGATACAGCATTCCAACTATATGTTATGCCACGGACGAAAAGTTTATTATTATTCCGTCCAATTATTTTGTCCGTCTTCTCCTCCCACATTCAACATCGCAGAAACTCCGTTCAAACATCAAAACGTTCAGCTCGGTCGGGAATCGACTGCTATTACTTTTATCATTCATAACTTTCATAATTCCAGAGATACATCCCATAATTCATCGAATTTTTTACATTGAAGTCAATTGAGATATTCTTCAGACTTCAACAAATCTTCATGCGAGTTTAACTGCTAACTGTTCATTCATACTTTCACTCAGAAACCTCATTCCACCTTTAAAATGTTACACATCTTTCTGACATTATTCGTGTAACACAACTTTTAAATCTGATTCTTACTTTTAGAGATATTAAACATTGTTCAGACCTTGGTAAAGAGGTTTTCTTCAGATTTTAACATTAACTAGAGTGCGTGATGTCACAGCTAGAGGGTAAGAATTCTTGAAATGTGCCTTCATATATTTTTTTAAAACTGCCATAATTCCCAAACCCTACATTCTTGAGACATAATTTTTCATGAGAAACGTAGGAAAACATCTCGTAGCTTGAAAAATGACAAATAATGTAGCAAAAATAATTAAACAAAATGCCTCTTGAGGGCATGAAGTGACAAAAACGTTCAACATGTCTCCATTAAAGCCCATTGTAATTTCAGGCAGATATTTCCTCACAGCAGCAGCCGCACACCTTTCTTAAACTGCCAAAAAGGCCACATTATTAACCCAAAAGTACACAATAATTACACTTCAGATACGCAACTTCCTTGACATGCTTCACGTTTTGAAATTTCACAGATATCTGTTATCGTTCTTCCACAAAACGTTGACATGTAAGAGGTTCATCTCTCATTCAGAACAATGAAGCCTTTGATCTTTTCATAGCTCGTTAGCTCAACTATAAACACCTGTGTAATGGAACACAATTCTCTCTCTCTCTCTCTCTCTCTCTCTCTCTCTCTCTCTCTCTCTCTCTCTCTCTCTCTCTCTCTCTCTCTCTCTCTCTCTCTCTCTCTCTCTCTCTCTCTCTCTCTCTTCAAAAAGTGCTCAAAATTCACATGTGTGCTAACAGTCCAGCCGTCTACGAGACAGTTTTGAGATTTCTTCAAATGCCGTTGCCATGGCGATAGACCACTCGCCATGACGCACGATGTCGCTGTAAGTCCAATGGACACGGTCCGATCGTCCCCCAATCTTCACTTGTATATCACCGGTCCATGCCTCAACAGCTCTACGCCAAATCTGAGATCTCACCATATGCCGTTTCCATGGAAACGCATCCCTCGCCATAAAAGACGATGTCGCTATAACTCCTATGAAAATGTTCAAAAAGTGCTCAAACTTCACATGTGTGCTAACAGTCCAGCCGTGAAGACATCTACGGGACAGTTTTGAGATTTCTTCAAATGCCGTTGCCAATGGCGACAGATCATTCACCATCAAGTTAGTTCAAAGGTTTGCAGTTCAAATATTCTGCTGCTTTTCCAAGCCTTTTTACTTTCTTTTCTTCTCTCATCACACATTCAAGCCCCCAGTGTTCATGTATCATTTCAATCTAAATTCTTCACTTTCTTCTTACGCATTCCCATTAGCAATTTCTTCAGGAATTGCATTCTCTAGTTGGATTATGTAAGACAACAGAACAATGTGACCTTGCAAAAAGTGTTTTAGTTTAATATATGAATTAAAAGCAAACAGTATTTTAGTAAATTAGGTGTACTGTACTGGATTAAAAAATATATATTGAACAAATAAGAATAAAGGTAGCCTAAATGAAAACCACAAAGATTCAGGCAGCACATCGATCTACAATATACAGTAGTTATCTTCATTGATACATTGTAACCCTCAAGTAATCGCCTTAAAATGATGTAACAGTAATCTGATTAAGGGAATACAGTTACTTTTTTGTAACCTGATTACGTAATCTTGTTACATGTAATCCGTTACTCTCCAAGCCTGGGGATAGCATGCTGAGAATGCTCTGAACTTTGTCATATCAATCTGCTGAAAAAAGTCCAAAGTCTAAATATGACCATGTATTTTTGTGAAACCACATGTTTAAAACTGCGATTGTTTCACAATGTGTTTCTTGGTGCCCAGTGGGGGACTGTCTATCGGGAGCAGATACTTGAAAATGCGAGTCTATATTGTAATTCTTTTAAAGGTAAACTGATTTTAGTTTGATGAAAGTATTAAAAACACTATTCTATTCAGTTACAGATACATGGTAGTGATATAATTAGGGCATCACAAATAGCCCTTTACATAATAATGCTATGTGTTTGAATAATAAGGGTAAGGATACAAATTCACAGAATGTGGGCTGCTAAAATTCAAAGAATACTTTTTGTTCTTGATCTCTGCTGCCCATGGTGATTATTTTAATGTGCCATAGTAATAATAACAATGCTTAAGAATTACACTACAGTTCAAATGCATTACTCTTTTGGTAAATAAATGAATATATATATCAAGTAATACTAGTATCAGGAATTGTCTTAAAGTAAGTAGCTTACAACACATCCGAATGACCAACAGCAGGTTGTGGGTTCATAATGAAAATAAAAACACACACTTCACAACGTCAGTCACCTCTTCAAATAAAACCTTGTAAGTCTTAGCTGCTCAGATGCCTCCTAATACCATATTGTAGACATTTTAACAGGTGCAAAATCTCAGAAACCCCCCCCAAAAAACAGCAAAACATATTTTCAAATATGAGAGGCAAGAATAAGAAAGAGCAAAAGTATCTGAGAGTCAGGAAGAAAGAGGTGTTTGGAGAGAAGGGCGTTCACAATCCCCAGGGCCCTCTAATTGCATAGCATGTCTCATTTCTTAAAAGGGACACACAAATCTGCATTGTCACCTATTTATGCAGCGATCAGGCCTTAAATGGCACTATGGAGCAGGTACAGGTGTTTGGGGGAGATAAGACCCCCGCCTGCCTACCAGCACCCACCATTGTGACACTTTTAAAAGGCTTTAGCCGCTAGGGGAAAAAAAGGTGATAGGTATTTGCAGTAGCCGGCCTGTCAGTCCTCCCGCATTTCATATATTGACACAGATGGGTGTCAGAGAGGAAGACTGATGGAGGAAGAGGAGGAGGGGGGACTTGTCATCTCAGAGTGGAGATGATGACAGAGAGAGACAGAGGAGAGGATTGAGGAGAATTAATAAGTCAGAAATAGAGATGGAGCAACACATTAAAGCAGTTAAAATAAAGAAATTATGACCCTTCTTTTTAAGATGCTTATGAAACATTTATTTTAAAAGTGTATTCTGCGTATTACTTGCATATTTATTTTTGGTAAAGTATGACAAGTCCTGCGCACATTAGCTAAATAATAGAAGTTTACTAGAAATATGTTTGGAACATTCACAAACGTCTTTTTAGGGTCACTATGGGAGGGACCCTCGGCTCTAAATGTGTTATAAATATATAGGGGAGAGTGGGGTAAGATGAGCCAATGTTTACTTCTGTTGTTGGCTAGGCAAGGAAAAATGAGATAGAAGTCAAATGACAACAACAACCTTTACTTTGGGATGTCTTCTGTCAATCAAAATGAAAATAATGCATATATCACAAATGGCTATAATCATTGGCTCAATTTACCCCACAGTCACTTTTTTGGACACAAACTGTCTAGTTTAGTCCTTCATGCTAATCTTTAGCTAAATGATTGACATGGTTTACACACCCTGCTAAATAACCAACATGTATGATATATATTTTTAGACCTGGTTAATTTTGCTTCGTCATAACAGTGATTATACCTGACATGTTGAAACTTTACTTTGATACCCAAAACATGGTTTATTGTCAAAAAAAACATTTACCATTTTACCACGTGATCTCTCCATCACAGCCAAATAGAAATGATGGGTGCTTCCTGGATGTATGGTCACATGACAACAAATATGCTAACTTCCCTAGATTCAGGGGCTGGGTGAACTTACCCACTGGCTTCATTTATCCCTCCGCTAAATGTGTTTTCATTTTTTTCTCCTGTTAACATTTATATAATATTTGTTTTGAATGTATTATTTTAATATTTTTTAGGTAGGATTTTGTATCAATTATTATTATTATTATTATTATTATTATTATTATTATTATTATTATTATTATTATTATTATAATAATCATTATTATTATTATACATATAAATGCAAGTTTTTTCATCCACTTTTATTTTCAATGTATTTGTTATGTTAGGTGATTTACTTATTATTACGTTAGTTAATAATAAACATTAATAATACCAATAATAATATATATTTTTATAATTATTAATAATGTAATAATAATTGAGTTTTCTTTTCATTCACGAAAGAAAATCTAAATAAAGCTGCTTCATGACAAAGCAATCAATAATACATGTTGTTTTTGAACAATGTGTTGACTGTGTATTGACTATTGAATAATTCCAAGGTAAAAAAATGAATCAAAGTAAAAAAAAAAATGTAAATACAAATGTCTAACTAAATGTGTGCCTATGAGACACTGATGATGGCAGTTCATCCAACACGTTTCACACAGTTGAGGCTCCCTGATGAGGTTATATCACTGCGGTAAAATGGCACACTATACTGTAAATGAGCGAACCAGCACATCGCTGTCCTCTCATTATAAAATGGCGGACACACTGCTCATTGATAAAACTGTCATCACACCATGCCCGTGTTGATTCTGTCTTCACTCATCAGCCTCTTATTCCTCACAGTGATGGGCACTGTAAGAAATGTGTTGAATCACTCACTCCTCATAAATGGAATTCAATGCACCCTAATATGCAACAACACATGTCATTCATAATTGATAACTGTATTCATCTGATGTAAGATATGTGCTGGTTGTTAGAGGCTGTCTGTAATAGCCAGAGGGTGCACACGGCTTGGAAATGCTGCAACTGTTTATTCTTCTTCTGACAGAATGAATATTTTATCTCTGATATAGTGAATCATCAGAGACCAGGAGAGAAAACACGAGCCGTGTTTTCTCTCCTGGTCTCACTGGTCATAAACCACGTCCACTAGAACAGACCGTTTTGTTTGGCTTCTCTGCAAATGTTTCCCCTGGCAGTATCAAAAAGTATTTAAACATGGGAAAATATCAGAACTATGCAAACTTTGTTGGTTTTGTTGTGAATGGAAAAGAAATATGGAAGGCCAAACATTCTGTCTTATTCTAAGTCCAACAAAAATAAAAAATAGCATCATATATGTCATGAATCAGTCAGCAATCTTACAACAAGTTCCATTTAGTAGCTGCTTTGAGTTTGGATCATATACAATGATTTTTATATGAGCAAATTGATTTTGTCAAGTTGTCTAGGAATTGTAGATAATCCCTAGATAATCCCTAATGGAATACTTAGCAAATTAATCCTAAAAATAAAGACAGACACAAAAATAGTTCCTATAAAATCATCACTTCTTTGCTATCTTGAGGACGCTATGTTGAGGACGTTTCGGAGCATCAGACTTTAAGTATTAACCCTGCAGCCAATAAGGGACCAGCGACATTGCTGTCTATCTTCCTCTTTGCTCTTCTGTCTGCGGGTCAGTGTGTCTGATTGACCGTGGATGAAGTTGAGCCAATCGTACACAGGATGAAGCATGCTCTTTGGCTGCATTTACACAAAATCTGGCCAACTTTTGGTCGAAGTTAGGTTTGTGTGTAAGAGCAATCATACGATCAATGAGTGATATTTATTTCTTACTGACGCCGCGTCAATCACTCTGCAACTTGTTAAGTAGCGGGCAATTTAAGTAGTTGTATTTGATGGAAACTCATGACGCAATAACCTGGTACTGATGTCAAACACTGAAGGTGTATTGGAAGTTTCTGCCTGAGAATTGACAAATAACATTAGCTTGAACCCAGTAAGTCTCATTTCCTGGTCTGTGTTGAGGAATATTGTTGCTTAGGTGTTGGCCTTTGACCTAGATCATCATTCTTTACTCTCTGTTTCTGGTTTCTCATGGCTCAGGCATGTAGCCTTGGAGAGTTGCTGTTATCTCTCTCACATAGAGGCAGCTCTGTCTCTTTCTATTGCCAGTTCATGCACAAGCTTATACAAGATAGTTTATGTCCAGGGACACCTGGAAGTCCTGCATGTAAGATCTGCAAATCCCTCTGGCAGACAACCTAACAGTTATATTGCCCTGTTTGTTTAGTCTTAATATGAAGAATGTTGATTTCTTCTTTCTTAACTATTTAGAATCTCTGACTAGGGGAAAGATTCAACTTCATAATACACTTTCAGCTGTTTGTCATCAAGTTACAACTCTTCCATGTCTCATTGTGTTTCGAGTCCATTGCTCCAGAAGTTTTCCATTACAGTCTTTGTTTACCAATTCTGAGATTCATTATCATTATTCACCCTAGCTACTTCTCTCACTTAAAGAAGACAACACTCATCTTAGCAGAAGACAGATCAAGTAATATCTCTATTTAGACCGACTACAAAAAGCCTTTCGACGGATACGATGGAATCCCTAGAAGTCCTTCAGGGCCATCGGCATTACCTCTACTGTTATTATTATTGAATATATTCAGAATCTATACCAGAGCAATACCTTAACAAAGGCCCCAGGGGCAAAGAAAAGACCTGCATTATCATACAAAGAACTCTTTTAGTCCAAATGCCATCATCAGGGAAAATAGTAAAATGGGAGAAAATAAAGACAGCAAATTACTCAAATAATTCCATATCAATATATTTACAAACAACAAGTCCTAGTATGCCTTTTAGGGTTTCCCGATCTGTTTCAAATATGGATGTAAAGACACAAGAACCTAAACAGCTTGCAGGAAAAGTCCAGAGGAAACTCTGACTGGATGCATAGTAAAGAGATATGAACAGCAGTCACACACTTGGCTGACCCCTCCGTCCCCCCCTCCGTCCCCCCCTCCGTCCTCAACATTTCTTCCACCTTTGTTCAGCCGGTGAAAATTCCATATGACCACTAGAAGCCTTTGCCAGCAAAACATGAAGGTTGTTTTACTTTTTTAAACAAACCTTAAGCTGTACTGGGATGACAGTATCTGACAGTGTCCGTATATTGCAGAAAATAAGCTTCATGCCGAACACATGTTAATTATATTTAACATGTTTTGTTCAGCATGATAATCTCCACATAGTAACACAACATTTATGTTTTTTTAAGCGTGTTGCATGGCTGCGCATCACCATCGCTAAGCAAAAGGCCGACTCGTGTTGGCATGATGACGTTTAGTAGTTTATTTAGTCACTTGTTAACAACCGCTATCTTTATGACACTAGACGGTTTTGTGTTATGTGAATGTTAGTAAGAAGAGTTGATCTGTATGCCTGTGTGGCAAATTCGTTATTGTTATCAGAGATGGGTATATCAAGCCAGCTTAAGCAAAGAAACTGGCTCTGTTGTACTCGTTTTATTATTCGTATACCCCCCTGATCATATTAAACTCCTAATTTGATTTTTAAATTGTGTAACTGACCTTTCCAGGAGTGGGAAATGTGGCCAATTGCACACTTATGTTATGTCTAGGTTCCCCTAAACCGTGACATAACACAATATTTACTAAAAGTAACTTTTACTCAAGTCAAACCATGTGCCTAACATTTTCTCACTCCACAGAGGTCAAAGGGTCACATTGGATTTTATTTGCAATAGCATCAAACCAATGGTCAGTATTTTAAAAAGAATTGTAAGGGACCTCTTATATGTCTGCAAGTGAGAGAAAGACAAACTTACTTCAGCAGTATTGTAGCTTTAGAAGGAGCCTGAGCATTTGATTAAGTACTGCTGTTTATAATCAAACACAATGCCCAACATGTGTTTCATGAATCACACAGTTTGAAGCCAGCCGGACACTGAATGTCACATTGGAGGACACATGCATTTTTCACTCTCCCTTTTCTCCATATTTGGTCTGTTTTTAACACACATATGCACTCACACACCATCTGAAACACGTTTGAGCTCATGATGTGTCCCTCATATAGTGTCACCTCTCAGAGGACACAGACATTGTTAAACTCAGGCAGGAAATGAGTTCTGCGCTATAATGTATGACACGTAGCAGTCGACAGGCCTCCCAGATCGCCCTTCAAAACTGATGGATACTAATATGTCACCGCATGAAAATGTGTCACGAAACAGGAAAAAGTGGAAACACTGAGGAAATTGAGCAAAAATTAACTATTAGAGAAACTAGGGGAAAAAGGGACGTTTCTAAAAAATACCCATGATCTTCCGGTGCCTTGTTCTCAGAAAATCACTGCTACTGTCTTCCCTGTCCATTTTCTTTACCCTGTTTTTTAAGACACCATGCATTTTAAAAGCAGCCATCTTACGGGGAAAAAAAAGCTTTTCCTATTTCTGGCTCTGAAGACACATCAGGGGCCCGGGCGTGAGTGCATTGTTCAGTGGAGCAAGGTATTTCCTGCTCCAAATGAAGACCAAAATCCATCCTCAAGGCTGAATTATTAACAATGCACATCCCTAAGAATCCAAGGGTCCACAAGAGAGAAGGGGGCGGGGGGGTGTATAGATAGGGAGGTTGGTTGGTTCATTTCTTGGCCCTTTTCTTAGAATCAGAGGTGCATCAAGGAACCAACACTACATTACAGAAATGATTGGTTTGTGATTGCTTCAGATTTGCCATGTCTATTGTTAAAGGGATGGTTAGCTAAGGTCATTTAAAAGAATACAGGGGTGCAGGGATGAAGTATTTGTGTAGGCCAAACTGTAATTAGAATCGCAAGGGCTACCAAGAGGAATTCTTCCATTGGATTCAGAATATTGCAAAATATAAGTTCCTTGGGAAACACAGGTTCATGATACTTTCTATAAACAAACTGCACCAGGGTAGTGTAGGGTTTTTTTAGCTCTGAGCCCAGGATTAGCCGAAAAGAGTCCAGGAAACCTATTTTCAAGTTAACAGCATTTAATAAAACAATGATACGATGATACAATGAAATTACAAAATGGTGACTCGGCCCGAGTATCAGAGTTTCCGTTAGCCGGTAATTACCGGACTTTGACCGGTAAAATATGCTGAAGACCGGCAAATCCAAATCTATCCGGTCAAAATGTCCGGTCAAAATATTAATAATTTCCCCTTAGCACAATACCGCATCAGTTGCGCCACTTATGTGACAGACAAGAATAGTATGTGACAGACAAGAATAGTCAATTATAATGTGAACTGGTCCATGCCTTCATCACCTCCCGCATTGATTACTATTCAATTATTATTATTCTAATGTCTAACACTTAATGTGGGGAAAGAGATGTCCTGTATGGGTTGATCGTGCGTTGATCTGTTGGTAATGCCTCGGGGTTCCGGTGGGCATGTAAACAAATGCATAATGCTGCGCTATACTTTGCGGCCTCACCCGGTTGCATGGCGACGCTTATTGTGTAGGTGTCTTGATAAGCAGGTAGTCATATCATTAGCTAGAACTAGCTAAATCTGATCGATATGGACATAAACGCGAGTGAAGTCTAATCCAGTGGTTCCCAAACTTTTTGTGCCCAAGGCACACCAAAGGACAAGTACAAATCTCAAGGCACACCTATTGTGCAAAATAGCCCTTATAACATGTGTTATCACTCATATCATGTAAAATATCTGTAAATGTGCATTATTTACTAATGCCAAATAAAATGTGACAAAGACAACTATATTACTCTTGAAATATTTATTAACGAAATATTTCAGAAATTAATTTGAAACTTTATCAAATTAGGCTTCATCAAAGCAGCAACACACTCATTTAAACCAGACAGGTCACAAAATTAAAAATGAGGCAAAGACTCAGCAGAAATTCAGCACAGAGAACTGTCAATGCAAGGAAGCTGCACTGTCCATGGGCCTGAACTACAAATTATAAATGTAACATTTCAGCAATCAGCATTGAAACATGTGCTATTGTAAATATTTTGCCGACTTACAAATTAGTGAGATACATGTGCCTGTCGGGGCGCGCAGATTTTTTTAATCCTTGGTGGCACTGAGGAGAGGGCCACTCGCAAGTCCTGTTCAACAGAGAGCTGTGACCTCCTGTTGTTCTTCATGTAAACCAGAGTAGAGAACGCCAACTCACACAGGTAGGTAGTGGGAAAAAGAAGAAGTTGCTCAATCGCGTGGTGGGAGATGCTTGGGTACTCCGATGCAGAAGCCAACCAAAACTGATCCAGTGGGAGCTCACTAAATTTGAGTTTCAGTGTGCGGTCCACACGGAGCTCTGCGCACTCCTCTCTCTCTTTCATAGTGAGCTTTTCTGTTGGGAATTCCTGGTGGAATGGGTCTCGGATCCAGTCATAGTCCTCGATGTCAGCCACACGTGGAAAATAGCGGTCAAACCTCTCTTTTAAGGTCTGAAGGTGTTTGGCATATACAGCGCGCTCCCTAGCTGCCTGCGGCGCAGCTGATGCCAGCGGGAACATGTCCATGGAGCCCTGTTCCAAAGCCTCGCGCCACAGGATAAGTTTGCCCATAAACCCCCGAATCTTGTCTGTGGATGATAAAATGTTTTCATTCCTGCCCTGAAGCTTGGCGTTTAACTCGTTGAGATGCCCAAATATGTCTGCGAGGTAAGCCAGCCTGGCGCACCACCTCTCATCCGCGAGCTTGTCTTTATGTGGGACAGCGTGTTCACGTGAAAACTCCAAAAGCTCTTCCCGAAGCTCATAAAGACGGGATAGGACTTTCCCCCGTGACAGCCAACGTACCTCTGTGTGGAGGATCAGGCTTTGGTGGTCGGCTCCCATCTCGGCGCACAGCTGGGAGAAGAGGCGAGATTTCAGGGGCCTTGATTTGATGTAATTCACCATCTTCTCCCGTAGTATGGCTTTCCATTTCTTTGCAGAAGAAAAACGTCTCTTTGATAGAGTCAGCATCAACATATCTGACGTTTGCCAGAAGTTGGGCAGCCCCACTTATGTCAGTAGATTCGTCTATTTGTAGGGAAAATCTGCCGCTCGCCTGCAGTGCCATAAGACAGGTAACTTTCATGATACTGTCTGCTGACAGTTTTTTTCCTCTTTTCTTTCGGTGGTGGGTTGTCGGCAGTCTCTGCACTGGTGGTTGGTGGTTTGCTCCGCACAAGAAAGCGCTCCATTTTCCCTCTTGCGTGTTTCTCTGTTTTAATGTTGTCCTTCAGCCTTCGATGTGTCACGGTCTTATAATTCCCACCTGCAACTGTGTTAACAGCGAAATATGGGGTTCTGTGAGGATTTTTTTTTAAATAATTGTTTTTAGGTATAGAGTTTGCCTCTGTATTATGAAATGAGTGCATACAAAGTACTGATATAGTAAATAAAAAAAATATTATTTTTGTGTAGTTGTATATTGCAATAATAACGTATGGTTGTCACAAAATCCCACGGCACACCCGGACTTGCCTCACGGCACACCAGTGTGCCGCGGCACACCGTTTGGGAACCACTGGTCTAATCTGACGGGAGAGAGAGATCAGCTGCTGCTGACGAGTCGACTCGCAGCTCTGCATGATCATCTGCAGCGGTGAGCGGAGCAACACACACACTTCAGGTTAGAAAATCACACTTAGCTATTTTAATTAGGCCTACCTCTCAAACTACCTAAACTAGTTATAGATATGTTTATTTTTACTGTCGGGTCACTCATTACTGGATCCGCGAGCTGCATGAGACTGACGGGCTGTCAGGAGAAGGAGAGAGCGCTCCGTTTATTATTCCCGTGTTATTATAAATTACTGTACACTTTTGAATAATGTAGTTAATCTACTATAATTAGTTTGTTTAATATCGAATCATATCAATTTGTTTTAAAGCTCAATAAATAACAAAGAAGACCTTTGACCGGCACTTTTCTACTTTTGTCCGGAAGATTTAAACTTTAACGGACATGTTGACCGGCGAAAAAAAATTGGCTTAGAGTTGACAGAGGCGGGTTCAAGGTACGTCCTGTCTGTCTTCATTCCCTGTTGTTAGTTTTACTATCTTGTTTATTGGTAATTTAAACATTCCCTAATAATAGTATTGCAGCGTCAATAAGTGAGGGTTAAAGACAGTGTGTTTAGTGTACAACACCACGTGTCATTTCTCCTTATATTCACGTACTAAACATATTATTAGCTACATACTAATGCTACCAAAACCGTCTGAAAAGACAGGAAGTCAAGTGTGTCGACAATGTCGTGAACATCCGGTTACAGAATAAAACAGTGTTATTAATTTTAAGTTACACCATATAAATATTGATTTTATTCCTTATAGTAGCATGCATCGACATCGCTAAGTTAAAGGCGGCTAATGTTGATGTGATGTTTTCATGACTCATTTAGCCACTTGTTAGCAACCTCTGTTCTTATGACACAAACAAGCTTTGTACATTCACCAGCAGGGTATTTTACTGATGTATTTTATGTCTTAGAACAGAACAAGAAAATCTCTTGTGTTAACCACAGACGTTATTTCAGGCTTCCGATATTATTACAGATCTGCTGTAAGCTAGATGGATAACATGCAGTAGCTATTCTAGGCCTTTCAAAGATACTGACAATTACAATTAAAAAACATACTATATGTTACAGTGACAGCTGGCCAACGTAAATCCCTGAATGCCAACAAGCTTCAATATATATATATTTTTTCTTTTTATATTTGCATCGTTTTTGAAAGTGCAGCGCTTTTCTGCTAATGTTAGTGTTTGGGCAATTGTTGCGCATTTGACCCTGTCAAACTCCATACTATAAAACCTAATTATATTATATATGTTTTGTATTATTTGTCTTTTAGACGCTTTAGAAATAATATAAACCCAACCCTTTCTTCAACAGCTCAGAGAATACTCCTCTAGAGCTACAGCATATATAGTTTAAAAGCTGAAGAATGTACTTCTTTAATTATGTAAGGGTTTATAAAACAAAATATTCAAATATATTCAGAACCCTGTATTGAATATGAATATAAGTGAATATGCTCCAGAAGACGCTTCATGGAGTAATTCCTTACCAATATCATACGTACGTCTTATTAAAAGAGCTTAAAATGATTATCTAACTAAACATAGTGCTCTGGAAAAAATGTCAATTCATTCAAGCTTGTTTTGAGTCCAATTTGGATTTTAATCCATAATGTGTTGGAGGGATTAGCACCAAAGTCATCTCTGTCTGCTATAATACGTATAATACAGTCTGTCCGTGTTTTAAATCACACTTTTAATTATGGTGGCTATCCTAAGACCCTTTGTTCTGTGTAATATGTGGAGCGCCATAAGGTTTCTATAGGCCTGACCCCAGAGCTGCTTAGTGAAATTTGCATATCATGTATATGAGATTAGCCAACCAGGATAAACTGATTCTTTTCTCTGAGGCCTGACCGTATAAACGGGCTCCTCTGACCTTATTATGATTCTGCCAGAGGTGAACCTCATGACCCTTTCAATGCATCCTCCTCTTCCTTACTCTTTTTCAAACTTTCTGACCAATTGCCACCATTGCACCGCTCCAGGAAGAACTTCAGTCTAGGGCTGCATGATCTGGAAAAATTCAATGGTGATTACTAAAATTGCAATTGTGATATAATTTTGGAGGAAATAACCATTTCTACTTATCGAACATTATCATTAAAAAAAAAACATAAAAAAAAAAAAAAAACGACCAGTACCAAAAAAGGAAATGTAATTCAATCTGTAGAATACCTTCTCTGTAACACATATACTTGATTCAGAACGACATTTTTACCTATTTTACCTTCACCAAACATGCACTTACTGGGATTTGGAATTCATTGGTATGGGAACATTGTTATTTGGAGAATAGGCTGGAAAATATTTGATAAATATCCATTCTCTTTCATTTTCCCATCAGTTTCCTAAAACTAATATTGAAGAAGACATGTTAAGGTGAGAAAGCAAGAACATAAGCATTGAGGAAATTGGAGCGAACTTCAAATCTTAAGGCATAGAAACTAACTCTCAAGAGTCATACAATTAAGAAAAGTGCAGATTAACTTAAAAGAAGAGTATGACATATTTGAACAATTCCGGAGAGTGGTAATTTGGATCTTTTACGCCTATGCAATCCTTACTCTAGTTCTAACATATGTTACAAAAACGGAAAGCACAACATTTTCCCGAATTCAACTCTCTTCTTCATGCCCTGAGTGTTTCCATGTTTCTGCTATTGTCGGCTTCAAAACAACAGGCACTCGCGCACATAAACGCACGTGCACCTAAGTGATTTCTCCTGTAAAGTTTTGCCATATCTCTCCACGCCATGAACCGCAAACCTATCCTGAGTTGTTTGAGAAATAAGCTCCACAACAGGCGCAGAACTGAAGAACACTTAAGGTGGCCACTTTTTCCAGACTGCACAGTGGGGAGATAACAAAGGCAGCAGCAGGAGTTAATAAAGAGGCCAGGAATAGCAGGACCATATCGCTGAGAGAGGTAAACAACCCTGAAGAGAATTTTTTAGAAGAAAAAGGGATTTTTTTTCTTATATCTTGTCTGGCTTCTAAAGCTTTTGTTCACTTTCTGGGTTAATTCAAATTCTCAACAGTGCCTCTCAAAGCTCTTTGTATACAGCGCTATTATTCCTGCACCATCCCTAAAACCTGGCCTTGGGTTCTTTTCTTTATAATGTATGGTCAATGATAAGCCTTAAGGCTTGTCCTTCTATTAAATGCTATATTTCCAAATACGTGGTTAAAATAATATGGTTATTAAATCTGTGTGATCTTTTGACTGTTTACTTATGGGTAAAGATGGGTATTTATGAGGTCTGGATATTTAAAAAAATATGATTTAATCACATGAAGGAGCAGATGTAACAGGGTTTGTAATGAGATAAAACTAATATTTTTTCTTTTGAGTTTATAGATTATATATTATTATATATATAGATTTTTTTAATTTTAATTCCTTTAATAAATAATGTGATTAAATGTAACAATTGTCTTTGTCTAAAAATAATCATGTTTCCCTGAGATACAGCAATACAGGTGTAAAGTCAAACTAGACCGAACCAATCCTTTAAAGGGGACCTATCATGCAAAATGCACTTTTGTACGTCTTTTATACATGAATATGTGTCCCCGGTGTTCCAGGGAACTCACAACATGTCAGAAAACACAACCCTCTCTATTTTCCTCCATACCCAAATCTCTAAAAAAAGGGGCTGCAACGGATCTGATCAAAACTGATCCAGATTTGAACACTGTCCTGACGTCAGGACAGTGGCGCTACGGCTATTGGGCCAACTCCACCAATCAGGAGGAGACAGCCACGGCCATTGCCGTTCGAAAGCGCTGGAGACGCTGTAGTACATATGCCAGGCCTGTAGATGGTGCTGTTCTCACAGAATCAGCCCTTGCCAAAACAGAGCTAACATTTTTCAAATTGAGCGAAATGAGGCATGGCTAAAATGCATGATCTGTTTGGTATTTTGAAAAAATAAAAGTATAAATATGCCTTATATAGGTATGGTCCTACACTATATTATTCAAATATAGCATGATAGGTCCACTTTAAAAGAGAACAGAAACACTGTTTATGTGCTGTAAACATTATTCATAGTGTGTTTGATCAGCCACCCATCTAGTTGTTTTTTGACACAATAACAATACTTTGAAAATGGTGACTTTACCTTTTTAAACTTAAAGGGATTGCACTGAGTTACTTTTCAATGTTCAGTGCATTACTACTAAAGTAGATGGCATTTGGCATTTGTTTTTTAGAGGTTTTTAGAAACAGGTAGGAGTCTTATAATGTATATAGGAATCATGAAAGCAAATACTTGTATATGTTTAATTATCAATATCATTTTAAGTTTACACTATACTTATATACAGTATTTTGATTGTTTATCTTGCCATCCAACAGCCCCTGAAGCTGTTATTTATGCTCTCTTTAAAGCCACCACACTCCATTAACACATAGAGCAAATTCACCTTGCAGGACACAGGATTGCTGGTCTACTTCTGACTCGATATAGGTACATTTGATTTTGTTATTGTGTGACATAAGTGTGGATCCACCTAGCTCCTGTCCACAGTTTCTCCAATCCTCATACGTAATACACTGAATATGGATAAAAACCTCATGTAACCTCACTTTAAAAGATCTAAATTATCCTGCTATTAGGCAGAATGTTTCCATATTTTTATTTGATCTACTGAGCCTAATCTTATCTGGTGTAGTGTAGCTTTAAAATGAACCGTATCCAAACAAAGTCTTCAGATTATCTCAAATGCCAATGTTTTTCAAATTCTCACTTTCTACAATATCTTTGCATTACATTATTGTAAAAGTTAAGGAAAGCTTGTGGTAAAGTTATGTAAAGTAAAGTTATGTATGGGGTTAGACACCTGACACACTTGGTTAAAAAGTAATAGCCTACAGGTTATTTCGTCTTGCTGAAGTTCAGTGACATTCTTCTCACATCGGTGCAGTGATGTCATCATGCATTCACATCACTGTTGGTGTAGTTGCAGGTGCACCAGACTAGAAACTGTGATTACAGTTGATGAAAAAAAGGAACATGACCAAACACTAACTCTGATCTGATGACCTATGACCATCCTCCTCCCTGATCTACACACACATTTCCTGTCATACACATGAAACCACACTCTCAAAAGTAAGGAACAAAATCAACATCACAATGTGCAACCAAGGCGTGAAATGCAAAAAACAAAGCCTATTCCTAGCAACAAATGTACATTTCCACTCTGTGGGACGAATGAAGTTATTCTGATTCTGATATGCCACATGTTTGAACGTAACGGGGGTACAGATGGTGAGAGACAAGCATTTACATGCTTATGGTCCATTGCTGATCACATTATAGCACAACATGTCAAGCATGTCATTATGGTAGATGGGAAATGTGTTTTTTGTAAATTGCACTGTTGAGGAACCTGCGATCTAAGTGTTTCATACATTACATAATTACACTGTAGTTGTGTATATGTTATGACAATAAACCTTTGAATCTTGGATCTTGAAATGCTTTTTTCTTCTTCTAAATAATCCAAATTAAAACCCCCTAAATCAAAATGCATTAATTTAAATCATTAAAATATTGTCGGAAAGGTCTTAAATGTCCTGTCAAAATAAGTAAGGGGATGCAAATGTATCTGAAATATTCAAATATATCAGTGAGGAACCCATTCACAGCACAACAAGCGTATAAATGATTCCAGTGAAGGTGGTTTTTCAGGGACAAAAGGCTCCGGGAGAAATGGGAAAAAAAGAGAAAGAGTTCCATCTGTCCCCGTTCTTTTCACCGTGTATATTCTTTGTTTCTGTCACTCCCCCCCGTCTCTGTGCCTCTTTGCCTCGCTGTGGGATATATGTGGCGGCGATGCGTCTCGTTGTCGTGCCGTCCCGCTCCGTAACAAAGCGATGGTTTGAATGGGCTGACAGGTCGTGAAAATTTCATCAGCATGAGAAATGCCTGTTTTCCCCTCAACTTTCTGTTTACTGCTATCAATAATTTGTGAACAACAAACAGCAGATGTCTCACCCCCGCACAAAACCTGTGTGTGTGTGTGTGTGTGTGTGTGTGTGTGTGTGTGTGTGTGTGTGTGTGTGTGTGTGTGTGTGTGTGTGTGTGTGTGTGTGTGTGTGTGTGTGTGTGTGTGTGTGTGTGAGAGTGTGTGAAACAGATGTTCCTCACTGCTAGAAGAAGACAAGGATGGACTTTTAACAGAAGGGCTAATTGTAGATTAATCAATCTGTTACCATGGAAAATAAAAGGACAAAATGCCACTACCGATAGAGTTACACCACTATTATTATAGGATAGTGATACTGGTTTTAGTATTATAGGCAGTTATTCAAATAGAATAACACTGACATTTGAAATAGCACAATCAACTTTATTTCCAGACTGCAAAAACATGTTTTGTCCTAGTGTCACCATCTAGCAATGATAAAAAAGGTGATAAAAAGCTGCCAATTAGATTGAAAAATAAAGTAGAGACCATCCAAAGTCTGACAAAACACAGATTTTTTACATGAAACTGCTTTTTGGGTGTTTTACCTGTCTAACATTCTATGTCCTTTGGATTTTAGAAGGAGGGGCTTCTTGGGGCAATTAGACTTCCAGTAAAAACCTCTAACGCCTGGATTTAAGGTTATCAGAGAAACCAGCTGAGAAACATGTGTGGCTCGCAACTCCTTTGGCCATTAGCAGCGTTAAATAAACATTAGTTTGTACGTGAAACTGCTTGTATATGGGCCATTCTACCGAATTGGACCAAAGTCAGGTTGGAAATGTTTTGAAATGTTGTATGTTTTTTTTCCCAAAACTTTGTCCATATATATTTTGTACCATATCTAAATTACACATATCTAGTAAAAGAACCGTACATTTTTATATCGTATTTTCAGACTGTATTGGAATGTTCTTCCTCCACCAAAAATGGTCACTACCGAAACATAGTACATACACTGTAGTAAAAAAGTATTATATTAACCTGTTAAGATTGATTTACCTTCCCTTCTCTAAATAGTATTTTAACAAATATTTCTTGAGGGTTTTCAAAATTAAATCAATAAAAGTGAATTTTTAATCACATTTCAAAGTTCAATGTATACAATTCATAAAAATCATAATGCAAACTTTCTTTGTAAAATGCATAATACTGATCATATTGATTCCAGAGTTGATGATTTTTGAAATTGAACATACATTAAACCAAAAAAATAAATTGCCAATCAGTATCATATCATTTTAGTTGATAACTCAATATACTTAATTTTTTACAAAACATCCACTGTTTCGGTAGTGACCACAGTATTTTGTTCTCAAGGTTATATCATATTCCCTCAACCTTATTGCTTAATCTTAACTCATAACATGCCTTGTGTTGAAGTGTGAATGTTTGAAGCTACTGACCCAGAATCAGCACTTTAGTAACAGGCTGAAATAGAGGGGAATGAGGCTAGAATGCATGATCTGTTTGGTATTTTGAGCAAAACACTTTATAGACATGTTTTTTATATATCTGAGGCCTATAATATATGCCTAACAATAGTATAATAAGAGACCTTTAAAGTAACACACTGATTTTCAGACACATTTATTTCAAAACTATGGGATTTACCATGCTTACCATTCCATTTTGTCACTACCGAAACGATCATGTCAATTACCGAAACTTAAGCATATGTTTCGTAGTGACTGTTTCGGTAGTGACGATTCTAGCTAAAATTGAGCATAACTAAAGAATGCTTGCAAGGACATGGCTAACATATACGTTTTTGAAGAGGTTTACACACATAAAAACCTAATACTTTGCATAAAACCCCGAAAAAGTTTACTTAACCTGTTCCACCCTGAGCCTGTTTTTCAGGTCTCAGGCTCGAAAATGACATTCCCAGAACACATGACCATATCTTCCCTTATAAAAGGGTTAAATTAATAATCTTTGTTCTCAAAGTAATGATAAACCTGTGAGTTGGATGTAGAAAAGTCAGAATCAATATAGATGTTTTTTATTTTAAAGAAAATTCAGATTGAGCATAGTAAAAAACTGTAAATTATAGTGTCCGTCCAAAAATTATTTTTTACTTATAGTGAAAACTACCCTTGGATGATGGGTTAGTAGACTAAAAGCTTTAGGAATCCAAAGTACAACATATAATAAGTACCCTGTATCAAGATTGATGCAAAACAAGTGAAATTTGACCTTTTTAGAGAGATTTAGCAAAAAGAAAACACTTCTAGGGTCATTTGGGTGGATTTTCCATATCTCTGGCCCCCCTTGGTCGATTTTGATGAATGAAATCTCTTTATAACCGCTAGAGCCAATGGAATCGAGGGAAAGTTCTACACACACCAACACATTAACCCTTTATAGGGCACTCATTGAAATACTTTGAAATTCTAAATTTCAACCCTAGAGTGTTATTGGAGGACTGTTTTACTTTTGTGACATTTTCTAAAATATTTGATTTTCATATAAAAAATAAAGGTCAATGAAGTGATCATATATGGTTCCTTGCCCGTTTGTGGTAAAAAAAGTTTTTTAGAAGAAATATGAGAAAATACATATAGGGTGAAAGGAACATTTATTTTAGAACATTAGAACATAACATAGGCACTTAAATACAATATAAATAATATAAATAGAGTGTAGAGTCATTTATTATGTAAATGTGGGGTATGAAATGTAATATAATATATGTAGGGCTGTCAAGTTTGTGAACAACAAACAGCAGATGTCTCACCCCCGCACAAAACCTGTGTGTGTGTATGTGTATGTTTGGTGTGTGCAGAAGTGATCAAATATGGTTCCTCGCCCGATAAAGGGTTAACAAATAAGGAGTAAGAGTGACGCGTGGCCAAAATCGGAAGCTACATACACTCTGTTGGCTACCATTAGCAGCTAACTTTTTTTCTCCGATCTTCACCTGTTGCACTTGTCATTTCAACGTTAAAAACAATAAAACGGCATGAATTGCTTCGTGGCATTTATCTAGATCCTCTGTCTCGAGCCAGTTAACTAACGGGCCTTCTAGAGTACCCTGGAACCGAGGGAAACTCTGAAAGAACACGCCCATTGGCTACAAATCAATATATGATTGGTTGATCAAACTGTCAGTCCAAACGTACGCTCTCATTCAGTGCAACGGCCAGGGCATTCTATCAAGGATATAGAATACCTTGGTTGAAGGATAGTCTACCCAGAGACCCAGAACAAGATCTGATTGGTTGCTTTCTTTTCTAACACAAAATATATATATATATATATAGAGACAGAGAGAGTATATATGGGGCATTCTACCGAATTAGTACAAAGTGCGATATATACTCTCTCTCTATATATATATATATATATATATATATACACATATATATATATATATACATATATATATATATATATATATATATACACATATATACATATATATATATATATACAGGCTACAAAGCAGTTTTTTTTTACTAAGATCACGACTTAATTTCCAAAGCAGCTAAAACCACTGGTGAACAAAACCTGTCCTCACTACCTCTGTGTACACACTGTTCAGATCTAGAGGTAAGACCAACCCAGATGTAGTGAAGTCTCCTTGGGAGGACCACGGCCTAATCCACTGGATCGGTCAATTGTGTTTATGTGGATGGTGTGAGTGCAGAGCATCTTAAACCTCCAATCCCTGACCTGTGACTCCCACACTGAGGTACAGGTGAAGATTACACACCATGCGGGCAACACATACACAATTAATTAGCACTATTTCGACTCGCACACATCTATGCACGTTCAACAAGTTCAACAAAACACACACGCACAACATGAGCTCTAGGTATCAAATAAGGTACTGCTGAGTCCACTGACAGTCTAATAAATCTGAAGTCAGAGGTCCTGAACTCTGCAGCAGGACAACAAGAAGCTGGAAGAATACCAAGGATGACAAAGGGAAAGTAAAAGAGCAATGTTTTTTAAGCCGTGAACAAGAAAGAATACTGTTTTTCAGCAGCAAAAACGTTATATCTATGTTGATATTCAGATTTTCCAACAAGACTCTTGACTCGTCTTTATGAAACTAACACAAGGCCTCATTAAGACACTGTAGGAATGCATTCCAGCATAATCAGATTACGGTTAGTGGTGCTTAATTACAAATGCTTCACATAAACATGATTACATGGCAATTATCATGATCAGCAAGATAACAAACACACATGAACAGGGAGCTGCAACTCCCTGTTATAATTGGTAACATGACATTTAGGCTGGAGCCACACAAGGACGATAACGCAAACGGACCGCAATTGTTATCAAAAAAGTATTCCGTCCACACGCAACAGGCACCACAAAATACACAAAATACACCAAAAGCAGCGAAGAAGACTTCTCGCGCATGCATGGTTGCCATGGTTGCCCTTCTGTTTATTCTCCGCGCTAGATTTAGCAGCAGAGGTGGGGTTTTGCCGGTCAACATGTCCGTTAACCTGTTCCACCCTGAGCCTGTTTTTCAGGTCTGAGGCTCGAAAATGACATTCCCAGAACAAATGACTATATCTTCCCTTCTAAAAGGGTTAAATTAATAATCTTTGTTCTCAAAGTAATGATAAACCTGTGAGTTGGATGTAGAAGTGTCAGAATCAATATAAATGTTTTTTATTTTAAAGAAAATTCAGATTGAACATAGTAAAAATCTGTAAATTATAGTGTCCGTCCAAAAATGATGTTTTACTTATAGTGAAAACTACCCTTGGATGATGGTTTAGTAGACTAAAAGCTTTAGGAATCCAAAGTACAACATATAATAAGTACCCTGTATCAAGATTGATGCAAAACAAGTTCAATTTGACCTTTTTAGAGAGATTTAGCAAAAAAAAAACACTTTGGGTGGATTTGACCTATCTCTGGCCCCCCTTGGTCGATTTTGATGAATGAAATCTCTTTATAACCGCTAGAGCCAATGGAATCGAGGGAAAGTTCTACACACACCAACAAATGAACAAATAAGGAGTGAGAGTGACGCGTGACCAAAACCGGAAGCTGCATACACTCTGTTGGCTACCATTAGCAGCTAACTTTTTCTCTCCGATTTTTACATAAAAATGGAATTATGGATTATAAATAATTTTTTTAAAGCTACAGATACATTATTAACCTATGGATCAACCGATTCAGCCGCGTTTTTTCTCGTTTTAATGCCATTGAACACGTCTTTTGATCAGATTGACAGCTACGGTGAGACGATCTCCCGTAAAAGCTCCGTAAAGGTACGTGTTGTGATGTCTGTGTTTGCTTCCCCTGTCGCGAGTTCGGATCGCTCAGTGATGATACTATACCTATATAATCTGTGGAGTCTCAGCTTTAATCGGATATATTGTATGTGCAGCTACGATAAGTAATAAGGGTATCTTTATCTTGAGTTCTGTGCTAAAGTGCGTTAGCATTTTTTCGCTTAGTGCTAATTCAGAGGCTTGGTATTACCCTTGTGTTTTGTTTTGGTAAAAATGGTTCATATCTTCAGTTAGCTGAGATTCTTCCCGTTAATCTGGTGCTACACATTAATAGTTTCCTAAATGTTAAGAAGCCCTGAGACACAGTCTCGAAAAAAAACGGTGGGGGGGGGGGGTCCACTGGGTCGTCCTTAAGAGGTTAAAGTTTAAATCTTCCGGACAAAATTAGAAATGTGCCGGTCAAAGGTCTTCTTTGTTATTTATTGAGCTTTAAAACAAATGAATAACGACTCTATATAATAATATAATAATAATACACGGAGGACGGAGCCTCTCTTTTCCTCCCCCTCTCCTGACAGCCCGTCAGTATCCGTGGTCTCATGCAGCTGGCTGATCCAGTAATGAGTGACCTGACAGTAAAAATAGACATATTTATAACTAGTTTAGGTAGTTTGAGAGGTAATTAAAATAGCTAAGGGTGATGATCTAACTTGAAGTGTGTGTTTTGTTCCGCTCATCGCTCCATCACAGCGGCGGAGCTGCAGGTTATCATGCAGAGCTGCTCTCCTCTCCTGTCCGATTAGACTTCACTCGCGTTTATGTCCATATCGATCAAATCTAGCTGGAAGCTCCTGCTGGGTGCACTTTCCTGCGAGATACCGGGACCTGGCTCGAAACACTGGGGCTATTGCATCATCGTTATCAGGAAATGATCCTATAGGCGTAAACACGGAGCCGTTTGCCCCCCCAGAGCATTTTGTTCGCAGATCTACCCA
The DNA here is from genome assembly GCF_902827165.1 of Trematomus bernacchii. Classification (NCBI taxonomy): domain Eukaryota; kingdom Metazoa; phylum Chordata; class Actinopteri; order Perciformes; family Nototheniidae; genus Trematomus; species Trematomus bernacchii. The sequence continues at coordinate 1,913,035 of NW_022987708.1, read as the reverse complement.
CCTTGGGACCCGTTATCGTTTTCTGCGTTTCCATGTCGGCCTCGTGTGGCCGAACAGTCTATCTGATAGTGAACTGTAGCAGATACGACCGTTATCGTCCTCGTGTGGCCGGGGCTTTAATGTCTGGTTTATATGTTAGTGTTGATTGCATTATAAAATAAGTTTAACATTCCTTTTAATGACTCAGTTGCAATTAACTAATTGTTCTTTGATTAAGATGTATGCCACCATATACTTTCACATGCAGTTAAAATGTATGAGTGTTGCTCACAATCCTATAGTTTGTTTTACATTAAACATTTTAATTATTTGACTGTCCTCTGTTGGTGTTTTTCTGCTAATATTGTTTGTCATTTAATGCAAGTACAAGTTACCTTTAAGTCTCACAGTGAGATTTTTTACTACTTAAACTTTTATATTGGGCTACCTCGCATAATTACACACACTGCCATTGAGCAGATTACGTTATTTGTAGAAAAAAATGGAGTTTGAAAAATTATGAACAAAAGTATAGTAATTATGGGACATGAGCTCTATTAAAAAAATACATGTGTTCTCAAGGCCCTAAACAATGTGTACAACATACAACACCCTATGTCCTTAAGCCCCCTTAAACACTCCCAAGAAACCCCACAATTAACGCGGAAACTGTTAAAAACCTTAGGAAGAGTAACAGAGGGCAATCCCTCTCTCAGCACCGACAAAGGTGCAATAGGTATTGTGTGCATATATTAGGGTTAGGGTAATGGATTGACAAAATAGACAATCAAAATGTTAAAAAAGATAATTGTTGCTGAAATGTTAGGCTAAATTACCCTACGTCGTTTGGATATGTAGTTTTGGTCATGTGATAAATGTAAATGTCTTTTCTTTGCTCGGTTTGGTCCCCACCATCTCCTGAGAGAGTATAATTCCGAAAAGCTTTGCCTGTTTATCGTTTGGTGCGTTTAAAAAAAAACAAACATAAAACCTGTGAAAAACAACATGTATGCACTATGCACCTATGTGAAATACTACTTTTCTACTAATTCGATTGGTACCGGTCACAGCTAAACCAGTGAATCAACACATCTGACTAAAGCTATTTGTCAAGTTAAGTAAAAGCAGCAAGAAAGTCCCCGGGGAGTTTTATACTCGACATTATTTTGGAGAAACCATAATAGAATGTGGCATATAAGCGTAAGGCATGGACTTTGATGGAGCCGAGGGACAAGACAGGGTGTAGAAAAAATAATAATTAAATTGATAAAACATGTGGACAACTGCCGGGCATAAAGATGAAAAGCAGTATTGAAGTAATGCAGCAAGAAGTCATACCTTTCGGCCCTTCCTCTTTGTACATTAAGTGCAGCTCAACTGAGTTTTGGTGACAGCTTGTCAGCTCATCTAATACCCACTTCCTGTTTGCGACAGGTCTTTCAAACACCAGCAAGGTTTTGGAGCACTTCTCAGTTTTAAGAGAAATACCAATGTTCTACCTGCCAGCCCTCTCACTTCTGACATGTCCGCTCAGAGAGGTAGTGTGTGTGTGCGTGAGTGCGTGAGTGCGTGCGTGCGTGCGTGCGTGCATGCGTGCGTGTCCCATCTTGGCAGTGCAGTTCTAGTATCCTGCAGAATGCCACTTATCATTTTGGATCCTGTTTCTTTTACCAGTATGTCACACAGGCAGGTGCCACCTTTATGTGTGTCTGTCATAAATATAGTCCCTGTGTGGTCCACCCAGACACAGTTCCAAGGTTTCCCCAGATGTTCCCAGCCCTGTTGCCAGGGTGAGAGATGAACAGAGAACCACACAGGTATACACTACATTGATCAGCAGTGATGGTGAAGCTTAACTGCTCTTTAGGCAATGAATTTCAATAATGACCAGTTATTGGTAGTTTAATTAGGACATACTTTGCTCGTTTTCAGGTTCATATTGTTGTGCCTCTACTGTGACATGTCTCTAGAGTCTATGCTTTAATGTTCAAAAAGGTCTTTATTTTTCTCATACTGCCTGTGCTGCAGCACCTCTTTTCACCCTCTGTCTGAAACCAGAGCCCAGTCTGCTCTGATTGGTAAACTGTCCGGTTATGTTGTGATTGGCCAACCGCTTAGAGATGTGCCTGAAATGTCCCGTCCTTTAGCCTATCATGTACATGTCCAGGATGCTCTGGATCGGTGTATATGACAGCTTGTTCCAGTTCCAGCCTATATCCAGCAACCTTGCGCAGCCATTGAAGAGGAGTGGACCAACATTCCTCAGGCCACCATCAACAACCTGATCAACTCTACTGGAAGGAGATGTGTTGCACTGCGTGAGGCAAATGGTGGTCACACCCCCATTCTTACAGTGTTAAATGTCTCTCTTCAAGATACAACTGCACATTTTAAAGTGGCCTTTTATTGTGACCAGCCTAAGGCACACCTGTGCAATAATCCTACTGTCAAATCAGCATCTTGATATTCCACACCTGTGAGGTGGATGGAGTATCTTGGCAAAGGAGAAATGCTCACTAACACAGATTTAAACAAATTTGTAAACAATATTTGAGAGAAATAGTCCTTTTGTGTACCTAGAAAAAGTCTTAGAAATTTGATTTCAGATAATGAAAAATGGGAGCAAAAACAAAAGTGTTGCATTTATATATTTGATATAACACACTGCAGGAAAGGAGAAACCAGCAAAAGCACAATAGGGTCTATTTAATTCCTCTTAAAAGGAAAAAATATCACCATCTTTTTATATTCTTGTTGATTAGTCTTGCCCTCATTTTCCATCAGAAGGTCAAGGTCCTTCATTGTTCCTTTCAGCCTGGTCTCAAATGAGTGATGTCCCTAATGGAGGACTCAACAGGACACAATATCAGTCATTTATTGAAAGAGGTATCGTGACATTCATATGTAGCACAGTGGTGGTGGATGGGCACTTAATATATTAGCTATGACCAAGACATTTCTAAAAGTAGCTTAAATTAATCAATCTTACAGCAATTATATATTAGCACACACACATGGCTACTGTTGAAATTATGAAATGAAGAAACCTATATTTTTTCAACCAAAAATGCGCTGGATATTTGCAGAATATGTTTTTTTTACATGAAAGTTAATCATTTGCACTTAAATTAAAAGCCAAAATATACCAAATCATAATTGTCTTTTTTCGCAGACAAAACGCAGAGCATAAAACCCTTCTAGTAACTGAGAGGCAGTTGTATTCCTATCAGATTGCACCAAAATCTGGACCTGGTCAACATAACTGTCTCTGAACCAACATACTAGGATGGCCATGAGACATAACATCACTACCATAGACCTTCAGTGGTGAGGCTAGAAATAGAGAACACAGCTCTTTGTTTATGTCCGAACACTAACAGTAACGCGCAGGAGCCTTTTTGTCTCCGCTGTACCAAACAGATCGGCACAGCATTGAACAGTGCTGCGTCCGGCACGGTATGGCACATGACCGTAAAGCATGAAGATCCCAGGGGCTAACAAAATAAAGAAAAGCACTAGAAGCTGAACATTTTCAAAAACACTGACCATTGAGTTGTTTCCTTCAAAGTGTGTTATTACTGTTTGTACTTTCCACTTCCACAGACAGCGACAATGTGCCTGTGGTTCCATTCATACAATTGAAGGCCACAAGTTGGCTGTTTCCTATTTGAACTGTGACCTTTCGCACTAGTCCATCTTCATCTTTACAAACATCTAGCACTCTGCCAAGTCTCCACTCATTTCGAGGAAGCTCTTCCTCTTTAACAATGACAATATCCCCTATTTTGACATTTCGTCTTGGAGAATGCCAGCACTGTCTGAGGGTGATGTTTGTTAGATACTCCTTCTTCCATCTACTCCAGAATTGCTCTGCTAGATATTGTACTCTCCGCCACCTTTTTCTGGCATACAAATCTTCTGCCACAAACTTTCCTGGTGGAGGCAGCGGAACAGAGGTTTTCATGGTGAGTATATGGTTTGGGGTAAGTGGCTCTAAACCTTTTGGATCTGTAATGTGGTCAGTGGTGAGTGGGCGACTGTTTACGATTGACATGGCTTCATAGAAAAATGTTCTCAAGGAAGCGTCATCTAGTCTTCCAGCACTTTTAGAGAGAACCCAATTCAGGACGCTCTTAACTGTCCTGATCTGCCGCTCCCAAACGCCTCCCATGTGACTGGCCTCTGGCACATTCATAGAAAAGTCAGTGTTTTTCAGCCAAGAAGGTAGTTAATCTGTCCTTGTCTACTTCTTGCAACGCCTTTGTCAGTTCATTTTTTGCACCAACAAAATGTGTCCCTTGATCGGATTTGATTTGTCTTACAGCTCCACGGATAGCCACGAAACATCTCAAGGCGTTTATGAAAGCATCAGTTGTTAGATCCTCCAACATTTCTACGTGGACTGATCTTGATGAGAAACAGGTGAATATGAGTCCATATCTCTTTTGGTCTTTACGACCTTGCTTTGTGTGAAATGGCCCAAAACAATCCATTCCACAGTATGAGAATGGGGGAGAGGGGTCAACACGGTAAGCAGGTAGATCCGCCATCTTTTGCGTTTCTGTTGGCCTGCGAGCTCTTCTGCACACAACACATTGCTTAATGTGGTTTGCCACAACTTTGCTACCACCAACAATCCAATATCCATTTGCTCTCAGTTCGTTAAGGGTCTGTCCTCTTCCTTGGTGTTGTGTTTTCTCATGGTAGTAATCTAAGATCAAATGTGTGACCACACCGTGTTTTGGTAAGATCACTGGAAGTTTCAGGTCAAGAGGTAGGGAGCCCTTCTTTAATCGCCGTCCCACCCTGAGAACACCATCTTGTAACACCGGGTTGAGCTGAAACAATGGATGACTGCGTGGCAGTTTACCCTGACTCAGTAGTTGTATTTCGTTGCTGAAAGCATCCCTTTGTGCTAACTTCACTAGCAGAAGACTGGCTCTTCTTCTGTCTTCCACGCTTATGGGTTCTGCCATTTTGGATCTTTTTCCCAGTCGCTGGATACGAGCAATAGCACTCAATGCTATGCTCCATTTTGAGAATCCTTTCAATCTCTCCAAGAAATTGTCCTCTTTTACTACATTTACTTGTAGTGATTGGGTTGTTTTGACTTCTGGATCAGCCAACAGAAGCTCTGTGTTCCATTTTGGTGTGACAATGTCTCTTTCCCACAAGAACTTTGGTCCAGTCAGCCAATTTGAGCTGACTAATTCTGCCACCTTGAGGCCTCTGGAGGCATGATCCGCTGGATTTTGATCCGTATCAACATAGCACCACTGTGCTGGGTCTGATCTTTCTCTGATTCTTTGGACTCTGTTTGCAACAAAAACATGAAACCTTCTAGCTTCATTGTTAATGTAAGCTAAGACGACCTGTGAATCAGTCCAAAAATATTCTTGATCAATCTTGAGCTCTAGCTCCTCTTTTAACATGCTACTGATTGCTGATGAGACCACTGCTGCCGTCAACTCCAGCCTTGGTATGGTTACAACCTTGGTGGGTGCAACTCTTGCTTTACCTATGACCAAGGAGCAATGCACTTTGTCTTCACTCACCACTCGGATATATGAACATTGACCATATCCATAGCTACTAGCATCGGAAAAGTGGTGTAGTTCAGTTCTCTGAACCTTGCCAAGGTATTCTGGGATGAAGCACCTTGGTATCTGGAGGTTTTGCAGATTATGTAGGTCGTTTAACCAGCTGTCCCACTGTGGCTTTAGTTCTTCAGGAAGTGTGTCATCCCATCCTATACCTCTTCGGCACATCTCCTGCAGTATTTTCTTCCCCAGTAGGAGGAAGGGAGCCGCAAAGCCTAGTGGATCGAACACAGAGGCTACTGTTGATAGGATTCCTCGCCGTGTTGCTGGTTTTTCTGCTGGATTTAGTGTAACCTTGAAGGAGAATGTGTCGCTACTCACACTCCACTTTACTCCCAACACAGTTTGGACTGGGAGTTCACCATGGCTGAGATCCACATCCTGAACTCCACTGGCTCGCTCGCTGTCAGGTATTGACTCCAAAACTTCTCTGTTGTTAGAGATGAACTTGTGGAGGTGCAGTCTTCCATTTGCACATATAGTTTGTGCTTCTCTTACCAGTTTGATGGCCATATCCACAGATTCCACACTGACGAGACCATCATCCACATAGAAATTATTCCTGATGAAGTGAGCTGCTGCAGGATACTGCTTTTCATTTTGGCTTGCAAGATACTTCAATCCAAAGTTTGCGCAGCCCGGGGAAGATCCTGCTCCGAAAATATGAACTTTCATACGATACTCTTTGGCTGTGAAGTTGTGTCACCATTTTCCCACCACAGGAATCGTAAGTAGTCTCTGTCTTCTGGGTTCAAACGAAACCTGTGGAACATCTTCTCTACATCACAAATGACTGTGATTGGATGTTTGCAAAATTTACAGAGTACCCCTGTCAATCCATTTGTGAGATCAGGGCCAGTTAGTAAGTGATCATTTAGTGCTGTTCCATCATATTTGGCTGAGCAGTCAAAAACAACCCTGATCTTTTCGGGTTTTCTTTGGCGATAGACCCCTTGATGTGGGACATACCACACATTTCCTGCTTTGGGTTGGCTCTCAGCTTTCTCTGCGTCTCCATCTTTAAAGACGCCTTCCATGAACTTGATGTAGTCCTCCTTGAATTTTGGATTTTTCTCAAACTTTCTTTTTAGATGGTTCAGTCGCTTGAGAGCCAGTAGCTTCTTCGGTAGTTGTGGGCGTACCTTAAAGGGAAGTGGCATTTCCAAGTTTCCCTCTGTATTTTTATGTATTGATTCATTGAGTATTTGCAGGAACTGTATGTCATCTTGTGATATGCTCACTTCTCTATCATTCGTATCCCTGAAATCTGATTCCAGGGCTCTAATGACCATGGTTGGTGTCAATGGAGGAAGTTCCTTCACATGTACACGGTGGCACAGACCTGTTACTTCTTTTGACTTTGCTACCTGTGGTGAGCTGCCAACAATACTCCAACCTAGGTCTGTCTTGACAGCATATGGTTCATCGTCACCTCCAGTTATGACCTGCCGAGGTACCAGCGCTCTGGAGCAGTCATAGCCTATTAAGAGTCCGACCTCACAATCCATCAGCTCAGGTAACTCCTTGGTTATGCTTTTCAGGTGTTTCCACCTTTTGGCAGTTTCAGAGGTAGGTATGTGGGAACGTTCAAGGGGAATGAAATCTCTGGTATAGGCAGGTGGCAAGTTAATGAAGCTCTGTGAGGAAAACCCTCTAATTCTAAGACCGCTTACTCTGTTACTCTGTACAATGGAATCTTTTCCCATCATAGTGGTTAGCTTTAACTTGACCGCCTCTAAATGTGTCCCTGCATTCTCACAAACCTCTTGGTCTACAAATGTGCTGCTACTCTGAGTATCCAATAGGGCATAAACCAATGTCTCTTTTTCAGGTGTGTTGGTTGACGATATCCAAACGGGCACGATCATGGATGTGCTCCCACCATTGCTTTTGTCCAAGCAGCAAGAGAGGGAAGACATATTTTCTTCTGCTTGCATAGCATGGGAAGAATATGTGTCTGCAGCAGCAGAACGGTCTTCATGAAGTGGTGTTGGATGAGGTCTCTTGCATATGCCACAAGTAGCTTTATTCCTGCAGTCCCTTGAAATGTGTCCTCTCCTAAGACAGCCAAAGCATAGGTTATTGTCATGTATGAACTGTCTCTTGTCTTCCCTAGGCTTATTGGCAAACATTGGACACTTGTAGATGGAGTGACTTTCTCTACAGCACAGGCATGTGACTGGACTTGATGAAGTGTTAGCTGTATTTACTCTGTTAGAAACGTTTGAGCTGCTCTCTACATCACTGTAATTAGTCTCTGTACTTTCTTGAGCAGATGGTGTCACATTTGTTATGAATGCACTAGCATTTGTGCGCCTTTTATCTCTGGATGTTCTTTCTTCACTAGATTTCAAGGCATGAAAGGATGTTATAGGATTGCATGCAATTTCTGCCTCTGTGGCTAAAAACTTGGCAAACTCTTTGAATGTAGGATATTCCTCTGTTTGTAGAAGCTGCTTCGTGACTTGTCTGTTCCAGCGAGAGGTCAACCAGTCAGGGAGTTTTTGGAGCATCTTTTGGTTCTCTTCACAGTCGTTTAATACTTGTAGGCCTTTGATGTGTGGCATAGCATTGCTTACTCTCTTGAGCCGATTTCGGGCCAGTTTTTCAGTTTTTCTCTGAAGGCCTGCTGGATTACAAAGGGGTGGCCATATCGTGCATTCAATGCTTTCCATGCTTGGTAATAAGCTTCATCGTCCTTTCTGTAGAAGCTTCCTTCCAACACAGATTGCGCCTCTCCACTGATGTATTTTTGTAGATAGAACAACCTGTCTGCTGAATTTGTGCAACGCCGTTCTATCAAGGTCTTGAAACTTGTGCTCCACTCCAAGAAATGTAGTGGGTCTCCTGAGAAGACTGTAGGCTCAGGTGCAGGAAGCCTGGTGAGAACCATTGTGTCATGTAGGACTTGTGTCAGCAATAGTTTGTTGTTAGCACTGTTTGTTTGTATCTTTTTGCTGTTCTCACATGTTTGTTCTATTTGTAGCTCTTTATGAGGTACCTGAGAAGAGTAGGACACCTCACTGGTGAACCTTTGTCATGGCTTTCACTTGAGTCAGCCTCAGAGTATGCCTTTAGCTTGGCAGCTATTATTTCAATCTCTCTCTGATTCTCCAGTCGTTTAAGTTTTTGCCTTTGTGCAGCAATTACATCTTCCATCTCAATTTCAGCCTTTTTAGCAGCAAGCTCTGCAGCACAGTCTGCTCTTTTCACGGTCATTAATTGTGATTCTGATGAAAGACTTGAGCTGTGACTACGATTCGTAGTTTTGGAGGCTGAGGACTTACTATATATTGACTGTGCATAGTCTCGGTCAAGCACCATATGAAGTCTTGCATTTTCTGCCTTACCATCAAACTCCTCTTGCCCGACTTCACTCATGCGTACCTTGATTAGCCCCATTAAGTCTGCTGTTACAGCTATGCAGGAATCAATGTTCCTTCTAATGTTAGTGGAAGGTGCTGAAATGAACCGTAATTTGTCATACACATCTTTAACTCTTGTCTCCTGCTCTTCAACAGTGTCCATCATGTCACTCAAGTCATTGTCTGAGCACTCATCCTTTAGTTTGGTGCGTGTGTCTCTAACTCGATCTTTCCAATGTGTATATTGCATATTAAATTTGCTCTCTAGTTGAGATACTTCCTTTTGCTTCAACTCCAGCATTTTTGGGGTTAACGTTCTCTCTCTTGACGATTGTCTGAGTTTGGCACACTTGGAAGTGACTGAAGTGGGTTCCATTGTTACTTTCTGGATTTCAATGCTGGCATGAATATCACCAATGAGCATCTCCAATATTTCCTTTTCAGCATCATCAGTTTGGGACTTTAGTTGCTCACTTAACCTAGTCAGTTCAGACTGAAGAAACTCACTTTGTTCCCTTAATTCACCACAGTGTGATTGTTCTCCGTGCACTGACATTTTACACTTTAAAGGGGACCTATCATGCAAAATGCACTTTTGTACGTCTTTTATACATGAATATGTGTCCCCGGTGTTCCAGGGAACTCACCAAATGTCAGAAAACACAACCCTCTCTATTTTCCTCCATAGCCAAATCTCTAAAAAAGGGGCTGCAACGGATCTGATACAGACTGATCCAGATCCCTTTGAACACTTCTATGACGTCACAGAAGTGGCGCTACGGCTATTGGGCCAACTCTCCACCTATCAGGGGAATGTGGGGTTGGGCCACGGCCGGCCATTGCCGCTCGAAAGCGATGGAGACGCTGTAGTACATATGCCAGGCCTGTAAGTGGCGCTGTAGTCTGCCACAAAAGCAGCGAAGAAGACTTCCCGCCCATAGTTACCATGGTTACCCTTCTGTTTATTCTCCGCTGTGGCTTTTTTTCTCCCTCCCCGAGGCAAGCGTTTGCTCCCGCTGCTTTAATTCAATGCAATCCCTCCCCGTCGAGGCAAGCATTGTAATTCTCTCCGGTTAGTCCACCAGCAGATGACAAACACCCACCTCTCCGCCTCTTCCAAGGAACGAGGGAACCGTGCGGCAGAGTTTCAGTTTCAGTTTCTTTCGCCGGTCAAGATGTCCGTTAAAGTTTAAATCTTCCGGACAAAATTAGAAAAGTGCCGGTCAAAGGTCTTCTTTGTTATTTATTGAGCTTTAAAACAAATGAATAACGACTCTATAGGCCTATAATAATATAATAAAACCATAGACTGTATATATAAATAAAACACGGAGGACGGAGATCTTTTTTTCTCCCCCTCTTGACAGAGCACGGCTTCCCTCTCTTGCAGGGGGGCGTGGTCAGCTGCAGCTCACAGAGATCAGCCCCGTAGACAGCAAACAGCACATAGAGCGAAATGAGGCATGGCTAAAATGCATGATCTGTTTGGTATTTGAAAACAGAAACGTATAAATATACCTTATATAGGTATGGCCCTACAATATATCATTTAAATATAGCATGATAGGTCCACTTTAAAGAAAAACCACTGTATGTGAAAACTATTATAAGTCTAACCCAGATACTGATATGGTGTTGCTATTTACTCTAATAAAACTCTCTTTATATTATGCATAGAAATCTCAGATGAAAAACCTAATTTGACCATTAGTAACAATAATAAGCCATAAACAACAATGGGCTATTATTATGAACCAATAAACCAATATTAAACAAGTCTCTGCTTTTTTGTTACACATATAAAATGTCCAACACCCTGTAGGTAACACAGTCAAACCTGTGGCCGTTTGCAGAGCCGCACTCTTCTGTCTGACGCAGCGATGAGATGAAACTGATACTGCCCGTTGCAAGTCTGTAGTAAGGATGTTTATAGAGTGAAGTCCTACACTGCCCTCTGTTGGTGAAGCCGCGCCACTCTCAGTCGGTGACAGCCAGCCTCTTTTCCGACGTCTGCCCTGGTAACCGTCGACGCGCTGTTTTAGCGATCCCTCACGGACTTCCCTTGGTTCTCTCGTTGCTCTTTACTTTCGGCCATGTTGGCGGTACGTTTACACTGTAGCTACACCGGTCCAATAAATAAGGCCATGAACATACTGATGTCTTTTTGACGGTTTATTCTCTCCCTCTCGCTCTCATTCTCCGAAGACAACGTGTAAACTATAAGAAATGAACAGTTGAAAGTTTACATTAAATCGTAACACCTAACACATTAGCAAAATCAAAGCACACACTAAATATTAACACACATATCACAAAAGAGAAACATTTACCGTGTGCGCCTCTTGAACCCTGTAGATTATGCCAACGGCATGCATTGCCATGGCAATGCCTTCTGACCTGACTGTGGTCATGCGACTCACCGACCACATCCCAAATGTGAACCATTCTACATTTCGCTATCCAGATAATACTCTACATTTTACAATTGTCTAATTACACTCACATTTACTAAATCATAAATTGATAAGCAAGGCACACAAATGAACATCCAAATATAAACACTTCTCAGACCGTTACAGTGGGTAATGTTGTTTTAATACTGCACACTGATTTCAGAAAATGTGCTAGCTGGTCAACACTGGTACATACACACACATACAATCTCCTTAAAAAATAATCAAATGTAACATAAAGCAGATTCAATGCAAGTCTATAGTAAATTGGGGATGTTAACTCTTGCATCATAATGTTTTTGATAAGCAAATGACTGGGAAAGTAACAGGGTGAAAATAGTTAATGCACTAATATAATATAATAACCCCCCCGTCAGGACTATCATCACTGGGTTTATTTATGGCTATCCTTTCAGTGTTGTGGAAAAAGAAAATTAAGCTGCTTTTCATATTGTCTCTGTAATGGATCCCTAATGGATTTGTCAAATTGACTGGGGACGAGAGGGGCTGCTGTAGGGAGTGAAATGGACATAAAGAGGTCTTTGATCAGTAAATGTGTGTTACAGCATATGCCCCTGGTTTGTTAAACTCACGCATGTCATGCATGCTCAGCGAGTTCTTATGGCTTTATTTGTCAGAAGCCACGGAGAGCATTTTTCTACAATATACACACTGAAACACAGGGGATGCTGAAACTAATTGTCACTTTCCACTCTGCGTATTTCTTCGCAGTACCTTAATTCCGACATGCATTTTTAAAGCGATTAGGGTTTCTCTAAAAATGCAATTTAAAGTCTTAATAATTCACTCCAAGTTGAAGCTATTACAGATGAAAGCTTCACATGTTGTGACAAGCCACTCCGTGTCAGGGAGTGTTGTCACACATGACAGTGTGCGCTGTCAAATAGTTAAGAGTGCTGTATTTCCAGATTCAGTCCCTTTGCCTTTGAAGTACAATTACATGCTTCATCTCAGGAACTGACACCCAGCATCATGTCATACATTTTCAAACATTTAAAAAAGACTGCAAAACTGCCTCGTTCTAACACATACTTTGACATTAATGTGAAAATATATACCCTGAAAGGCATTTATGAAAAATGTCTGGGCACTATAGTTACTATGTTCTAAAATTATTATTTAATAAGGGGATTTCAAAAGTGACAAGAAAAACAACAGCAACAACCTACATTACTTAAGAACGGATGAGTCTGTTCTTGCACTATTTTGATCAAACGTTCTTGATTCGAAACTTAAAGAGGCCCTTTTCCTTTCCTGTACTGTTTTATTTTATTAAGTAAATGTTCTGCAAAGGCTAAAATCCCTCTCAAGAGGTTGACCAATCACAACAGAGCCGGCCAACAAACTAATCAGATCAGACTGGGCTCTGGTTTCAGACAGAGGGTGAAAAGAGGTGCTGCAGCACAGGCAGTAAGATAAATATAAAGAGCTTTTTGAAAAAATGTAAGCATGGAGACATGTCACAGTAGAGGCACTAAATACAAATATGAACCTGATATTAGCACAATATGTCCTCTTTAAATGAACACAATCATGATTATTTTGGGAAAAGGGGAACACTTTTTCCCATTGAATCAGTTTCCATTGAATCAGCAAATACAAAGCTGATGAAAATGTCTTAATATATGATATGAACGAAAGATCAAAACACTATGTGTAATGAGAAAGGTATTGCTCAAAGTGTCTACTGTGAAGGCAACTGTTTTGAGAAATCAACTTAAAATCAGTGTCATAAAAGAAGATTTGAACGACACAATAAAGGAAGGCTGTATAAAGCTGTTTTGTAGTTGCGGAAGATTACCGTAAATTACACATAGTAGGAAGTAAGCAGGGTTCCGGTGACAGCACCAAAGTCATCAGCTGTAAATGGATTGTATAATTGACCAGCCCAAGGCAAAAGAAGAGAATACAGATTGTTATAATGTTGCCTCATGCTGGCAAACATCTAAAGACATTAATAGAAATAACACATCTAAAGGAAAGGTCTAAGGTAGAGTAACTACCTCACATTGATCCTACAACTAAAATAACCTAAAAGTAGACTGGTACACTTATGTGACCCAATGCTCCTCAATCCACAGTAGATCTACTTTGCATAATAGGCAAAGACATCAGTGTTTTGGGGAAGAAAATATTAAAGTATTATATTAAATCATTTTTGAATTAGGGAGGTTTGGTTGTCGTGTCAAATAAAGATGACAATTTTGCGTCAGCTATGAAACGGGTGACCTTCAGCTCTTTGGAACACCAGTGTGAATTTCAAAGGGTTCGTGTTTCTTTCATCCCAGTCTTCTTGCTCTTATGACACATTCATAACAACCCTTTCAACCCTGAGAGACCTGTTGTGATCGAGTCTGACATCCTCCATTACACCTTGACTCAGGTTTGTTTAAGCCTTATGAGAGGTACATCTTAAAACATTATAAAGATTCATTTTAATGGTTTTATAAGATGGTTAATTTATTTTCTTGTGTAAATAAGGAGCTTGATATCACCGGGTAGCTGTGTGAAAAAGTCAACACACTCTCACTCCCTAAACGTCCAGGAGGGACGCTTGGTCAGGGTCCAGTGGCGTGCAGTTGGGACGCGCCGAGGCTCCTTCAGCTTCATAAACGGACGCAAAGAGCTTTCAACTGATTGCAATGTATTCCCATCTGCGGCGGTATTTGACGCTCAGGGAAGCACCGCATCAGTTTCTGTCGGCGGCTGTTTAAAGGCAATGTGAGCGTCCATTCCCATTGGATAACGGAGGATGTTACACCCGGAAGTAAGTATTCTCCTTACTGTCGATTGATTTTACAGTGATATCTGCACTACTCATCAACTCAAAAACACCAGATTATCCTTGTTAATTACACAACATTGATTGGGTTAAATGGTGTGCAATGCTTTTGTGTTTTTCCCCTTCGATTCGGAGAAACAAATATTTTTTCGGAGTTTAGGATGGCAGAAGACACTACACTACCCAGAATCCTCAGCTATCGTTTGGGACTACACCATGTGCTTTGTTTGACAAACCCCGTGATTAGTTCTCAAGCTCTGTGATTGGATGTTGGAGTGGCAGTGCGCAAAGTTTACACCGAGCGTCAAACAGCACTTTGAAATGGAATGAAACCCATCGACGGCACACTATCCGAATCAAGACTCAAACGTGTCCTGGCTGGGGTGATGGGGGTCTTTTATAATCCTGAGGGCTTTCTTTAAGGTTAACCTGGTATTTTTACTACATTTGTTTTAGTTACTTTACAGATTTGGATTAATGATGTGAAATATAAACAACCCTTAAATCAGACTTTAGTTACACCTGAGTAAAATTCAGTGGAGGTGATTGTCAAGTGCCAACAATCAGGCGAGATATTTGATAGTTGGTGCTTGAGAAAACAAAAAATGTATCTGCAGATCCCTATAAAGCATATTCATTACTCGTTATTCTCTAATTGTTCATCAAAAACTCTATAAAATGGCTATTTTGCACATCCCTTTCAAGATTTTCAAAGGTTTATTGAAATATCATATACACAACTACGGTGTAGTTATGCAATGATGACAAACTTGGGTCATAGGTTCCTCAACAAGAGATCAATCAATATGTGTGTACCTCCACCATTAAACTGTCATATTCTGCACATTTCTTATTCTATCTACATACATCTTATAAGAGTATAATAAATATGTATAATATCGGTTAAAATAAGTGCTTCAACATAGTTAACATTGCAGGAAAGTTGATTGTCAAGTCCCAAAACAAACCATGCAATATATTAAACGTTAAGTACTTTGTCAGGCTTAATATAGATACCCCCAAAGCTTTTTGCTTCCATGTATTTAAAAGAAGACCTTAACCTAAAGTATTATTTAATGTTTAAATAAAGCCTAATTAGTTTGTCTGTTTTGCACATCCTCCTATTAATATCTTTGTACATCCGGCACTAAACTGTTTTATTCTAGATACCATTTACAGTATCTTCTTGATATTTTCTATTCTATATTTCTATCATTGACCTTCTACTTTCCTCCTATTTTGTATATACTCTTAATATTTCAATGTTTTCATAAAATATAACACATTCAAAAGTGCTTTACAAAAATGAAAAACATTAAGAAAAAGGCATTTTAAACAGTCATTAAAAAGCAACACAATCTACCTGCATTGCAATTACTCTAAACGTGTAATAACGTGCTTTAACCAGTAGGAGGTGCGGGTTAAAAAGCTGTCAAGTTTACAGTGTTAACAAAATAAAATATACTGCTGTTTCTGGTTTAGTTTACGACGGATATATTTTGTTATTGTTTTGATATTTGTAACACAAAAGCGATGGAAAAACCCACAGCAACACAGAAAAGATGGTCTTAACATGACCCAGCGGTCTAGTAGTTAATAAAAAACAATAATATCAAAACAAAATATGACGACTAACTTTATTGTGAAATTAAAACAGAACGGTAAAAGAATAGTTTCCGGTCTATTCTGATGCCTTATTATCTCTGTAGATAAATAAAGAACTATGACAGATGTGTAATATTTAATGCAGCCAAACCATTCATTACAATGCATTCATGTGATGACTTTCAAAGAGTAAAGCAAGCACTGCTGAATAAAGTATGATTTTATCTTTTACGAAACGTTTTTTTTCATATGGAATGCAGTTGGAGGTCAACCAATCACAGAGCTTGAGAACTAATCACGGGGTTTGTCAAACAAAGCGCATGGTGTAGTCCTAAACGATAGCTGAGGATTCTGGGTAGTGTAGTGTCTTCTGCCATCCTAAACTCCGAAAAAAATATTTGTTTCTCCGAATCGAAGGGGAAAAATACAAAAGCATTGCACACCATTTAAACCAATCAATGTTGTGTAATTAACAAGGATAATCTGGTGTTTTTGAGTTGATGAGTAGTGCAGATATCACTGTAAAATCAATCGACAGTAAGGAGAATAGTTATTTCCGGGTGTAAAATCCTCCGTTATCCAATGGGAATGGACGCTCACATTGCCTTTAAACAGCCGCCGACATAAACGGATGCGGTGCTTCCATGAGCGTCAAATACCGCCGCCGATGGGAATACATTGATCAGTTGAAAGCTCTTTGCGTCCGTTTATGAAGCTGAAGGAGACTCGGCGCGTCCCAACTGCACGCCACGGGACCCTGACCACGCGTCGCTCCTGGACGTTT
Organism: Trematomus bernacchii; assembly: GCF_902827165.1. Classification (NCBI taxonomy): domain Eukaryota; kingdom Metazoa; phylum Chordata; class Actinopteri; order Perciformes; family Nototheniidae; genus Trematomus; species Trematomus bernacchii. Next base: position 1,896,446 of record NW_022987708.1, on the reverse strand, counting down.
AGGGAGTGAGAGTGTGTTGGAAAAAGTTGATATACTACCAAACACAATTAGAAATGTTTCACCAGCCTAGAAACTGCTTATTCAAAAAACACCTGGAAGATTGGAATGTAAGAACCTTTTAACACAACTATGAATTAATATTAAGGTTTCAGGTTTGACATCTTCTATATCAGATATGTAGTTCTCCAACGGGGCCAAGATACTTGAATCTCAATGAATGTCCGTTTAAGTCACCTTTTTCAGGTTTATTCTCAAAAAAGAAGGCTAACAAAAACTATACATGTTATCGTTTCTACAACCCTTGATTATTATTTAAAGCTGAACAGTGCATGTGCAACATGTCTTGTCAGGATCGTAGCCACTATTAAGTGCTAAATCAACCATTAACTTCCTGTAGCAATGACAATCAGCTGATCTTTCCCTTACTTAAACCATACTGTACCTACCATGAACAAGAAGAAATACTTTTATAAAAAAAGGTTTTAGAAGAAAGACTACCATCACCTTAAGAACACATCTAGGATTAAAGGACTTGACATGTCACATCAGGATTTGGAAGTACTTGTCCATGCTTTTATCTTCAGTAGACTCGACTACTGCAATGGTGTCTTCACAGGTCTCACTAAAAGATCTATTAGAAAGCTGCAGCTAATTTAGAACGCTGCTGCTCGAGTCCTCACTGACACTAAGAAAGTGGATCACATCACACCTGTTCTGAAGTCTTTACACTGGCTTCCTGTGTGTCAAATCATTGATTTCAAAATACTGCTGCTGGTTTATAAAGCTTTGAATGGTTTAGGCCCAAAATACATTTCTGATCTCCTGCTAAATTATGAACCATCCAGAACTCTCAGGTCTTCAGGGACTGGTCAATTTTCTGTCCCCAGAGTCAGAACTAAACATGGAGAAGCAGGTTGAAGTTTTTTAGGCTCTGTATATCTAAAATAAACTGCCAGAAAACTGCAATTCTACAGGAACTCTTACTACTTTGAAATGGAAAACATACTTTCTCTGTAGATATTGAACACTAACATTCTAACTCAATTGTTGGCCTGTTACAGGCTGCAAACCGGTGCAAACACACTATATGACAGAAAGGTGCGGACTGAGATCATAATTCATGCCGGGAGTTTGACTAACTTAGTAATACATTTTACCAACAAGTAGTCAAACTGAGTACTACGTTTGCAAGATAGGTGTGAACCTTTAAAACTCACCAGTAATACCACAACGTATGCAAAGACACACAAACCAATTTACCTAACATTTCAAAAAACGAAAATGAGAGTATCAAAAGTGTCAGAGACGTACACATAATATTATTATTATGAAATCAATGGCCCAGGCCTAAAGCGACCACGACTGCTATCTGTGTCTAAATATAAAGTAAATATCATGTCTATACAGGATACTCTTCAGAAATGTAATGCAGTAGTTCATCTCACAACGTCCAACAGAACACATACGTCTATTTAAAAAATCCAGCAGTATACAGGCTCCATGACAGCTACCGCTTTACTCATTCAATACTTCTTCATTTCACTTCTCCAGGTTTCGTTTGTGGAAAAAATATATATTTATTCAAAGTTAAATTGATTAAATGTTAAAATTGCAGTCTCATCCGTGCCATTTAAAGCTAAAACTGATTGCTTGATTAAAATTGATCTGAACTGCGACATCTGCAAATATTCATACACACGTACAAGGTATATAACTTATGAACACACACACACACACACACACACACACACACACACACACACACACACACACACACACACACACACACACACACACACACACACACACACACACACACACACACACACACACACACACACACACACACTGATTCAAAGGTCATTGGCTGACTGCAAACGTCTGGAAGTCACTCCAAGATAATGAAACGAGCAACTCATTCGGTTTGATACCAACAAACCAAGAAGACTAACATTTAAAATCAAGAGAAATTAACAAAATGCGTTTCCCCCGAACATACCAAGCTCCATCCCATACACTAACATACTCACACTCACACACACTGCCTCAAACTACTCAACGGTGTTCACTCAAGAGTCGGAAGTGTGCTCCGGCTCAATTTGTCCGTTAAGTAAAGGTCACGCCGAGTGTGTTTTACCAGGAAGTCGGCATTTCAGAGCTCATTTGCTCCCCTGTTCTCCTACAGCTCACATTGTTGAAGGCAGGAATTTACTGACAGAAAAGCAGCGGAAAATACAAATAGCAACGTTTCCATCCGACTGCCAAGCCCATTCCTGATGTGTACATCCTGGATCCTTTTAAATGATGCGATTTCATTCCAGATAGTCGTTGAGTTTTATAACTTTAGTACACCTAAGGCTTACTTTGTGGCCTTTATCTGCCGCTGTTTCACTCTGTAACCTAATGTTTCTAAAGGGAAATTATGAGTCGAAGAGTGGTAATAAATACTGTAATACTCCTACAGGGAGTTGCATTCAATTGCACTGCGGGTTAATAGTAACCATATTATAAAAAACGTTGTTTACTATGTTGTATTTATTAATTCAGAAGTCCATACTGTAGTTTTGGCATACAGTATTAATGGTGTAATAGCTTTTTTAATAATTAATTTAGACCCTCGCACACATACACATTAAATACTACAAGTACCTTGATTATGATTCTTACACATGTTTAGTGAAATAAAACAGCTTTTATGTGATTGTATTTGTGTTTTATTGATACTGTTTGTTTTACTCTCTGTGTTCTTACATTTTTTAATGGCTGTTTATAAGTTCATTTCATTCTCTCTGTGTATTTAAATGTGTTGTTTTTTATATGAAAGCACTTAGTGAATTTGTTCAAGGGTGCTATATAAAGAAAGTTATTACTTATTTTTTTTGTAATATTGCTACTTTTACCTCAATGAAGTGATTTTATTTTATTATGTGAAAGCACTTTGTAAATTGGTTTGAACTGTTCTATATAAAAACGTTTGAATATTATTATTATTATTACTACTTCTTATATATTTTTTTACATTTGTAATATTGCTTTTTTCACCTAAATAAATCTGGCTCCTTTTATTTACAATCGAGGCAAAATAGGTCCATAACATCAATCCTTATTATTATAAAGAAACAAAGAGATAATAATAATAAGGCATTTTTTCCTTTACTGTGAATAGTGTACATTTTAACTGATAGATGTAAAGGACGGCAATAAAAGAGGATGACAATGTCTTCAATTAAACAGTTTGGCAATTTCCTCTACATTGGCACAACTTTAATATATATTCATATAGATTAACTCGAGCTGCCAGAATCACACTGTGGCTGCCATACACACTGCATGCAGACTGGGAACAAAGGATAAAAAGGACATAACACCTCAGAGAAATCACCTCTTCTTCAGCAAAACCACTCCAATGACATATTCTAAAAGCAAACGGAGAAAATGTCAGAAGAGGAGGGAAAAGAAAGTTGACATTTATGAATTGTAGATTGTTTGGTTTTTCCTCTTTACATCAGGGAGCGGCTGTATACTTCCTGCTTACTGTATGTTCTTTAGTGTTCTATATTTAAGCCATTTGATGAAGCTCTACATTAACATGCAGAGGATGCCACCCAGAGTTATGAATTAATGAGTAAAGGAAAGGTCAGTACTTGACAACATAGAGTTGCAGTTTTATATCACAGTACTCACACAATATCAAAATCAGTTCCCCAGTCTGAAATCTCTTCACTTTCTTTTACTCAATTTTTTGTTCTTTAAAAACTGACTGCTCGGTGTTCATAAAACAGACATCTGTAATCCCACAGGTATCTCTGATGATTTTGGCTTTGCATTTGTTGTTGTTTTTTTCCAACCTACACTGTTACATTGAGTTTTAATTAGCACAACAAAGGATCAACTGTCCTCCACACACTTCACTCCAGGGACACTCAGCAGCTCCCAGCAGCTCTCTAAAGAAAATTAATCCTCACACTTTCTGCCGTTATGTGATATGTGAACATTGCCTCATGTTCATCTGCTGTTACACTCCAAAAAAACATTCTCGGATAATGGATTTTATCTGTCGTCTAAAACATGTTCAATCAAATCTGACTTAAAGGTCCCATGACATGCTTTTCTGGTTATTACCCGTCCCCTTGTGTGTTATGTAGCTTTTTCTGCATGTAAACGGTCTGCAGAGTCACAGACCCTCAAAGTACACCCTGTAGCGAGTAAAACTCTAACACAGAAAAGACCTGTCTATGCTGCCCCAGAACGCCTCGTTGGAGATTTCTCTTTTTCCATTTTTTTCTTCTTGGGTATAGTGACATATTGGGTATAGTGACGTAACGGCTCCGCGGATTGGTCCATTTACTAATCCGCGGACTTCCTCACACACACACTCACTCAGCCTTATCTTTTCTCAGCTGCAGCTCTGCGGATTTCTCAGCCTGAACTCAGCCTGAGACAGCGAGACACAGTTAAACTCAGCCTGAACTCAGTCTGAGCACACACACAAACTCACAGCCAGGCTACGAGTATTTTAGAATATATTAGGCCCTCAGAGAGGGCCTAGAGGGCCCTGACGGCTCGCCACTGAGCTCAATGGTATAGGGGTGGTGGCATAAAAACAACATCGTATCATAGTTTTACCAAAATAACTTGATTTAATTGTATTTAAAATAACATTTCCAAAGAAATAAATCCTTCTAATCTGCCTGTTCAGTTTCTGTTTGAATTTGAAGGGTTAAATTAAAGAAGCTCGTCTCTGCAAGTTATGTGAAGATAGGAGCTGATTGGTGGTCCTGCTGTAAGTTCACAGAGGGCCCGCTATAGTAACTCCATGAGAGAGTAATGTCAAGTGACAGTACAATTGACCAATCATATCTTCCCTCTAAATGGGTGGGCTTTATTTTCGCTGACTTTATGACAAGTTCCGCCCGCTGTGAAGTTTATACATGTGTATAAAGTGGTGCAGTGACGCGTCCTAAAACCCGGAAGTAGTCTGCGCTCGGGTTCCCTCGACAAAAAAGCAATGGGATTTCTCCATAGAATTTTGGAAAATAGCTCGAAATAAGGTCTGTGGAAAACGAACCAGTTAGATAAAGGCACGTTTTGTTCAGCCGGATAATATCCACATGTCTACCCTACTTTTATGATTTTCGAATCATAAATCTAATCGATAGATTTATGATCAATAGATTTATGATTAGCATAAATTCATTCATGATGGCTCATGTCAGTGATAGTGATGACATCGTTGCTAAATTATTAACCGAGTCATTTTCAAGATTGAGTTACAATGATAAACTGGAGTGGCAAAGGATCAGCTGCATGACCCCGCCATCAAGTGCTTCATCCAAAAGGACAGGAGGATGGACTTTGTGTTTAAGTGATTTGATCATCAAAGGTAGGCCTAAGTCATTTTCAATGTGGGCCGCCGTGCCGACTTAATTCATTTTTAATTGTTACTTGGCTGTGGGTGCCCTGTCATCATAGGTGTTTCTATAAATGGTGTTGTTTTGAGTGGTAGAGGGTCGCTGTCATTGATGCGTTTTGCACCCCGGGCCGTTGTTTTGATATTCTGCTGAAGTATACGCTGAGACGTAATAACTCTTCTTTTTTTTTCGAGGGAAGGGGGGGGTCAGAGGGCCTATGTATAAAAGTCACGGCTCGCCACTGAGTGAGCTCCATTGTGCTGAGGCGAGCTGTAGCCCATATCTGAAAACCTAAACAAAACCACAACAACTTTATCTGGTCAAAGAATGAAAGGAAAAGATACTCCCTGGTGTTTGTGGGCTTCAAGACATGGCCTCGGAGATGCACAAATGCAAACACACACATTCACACACACCTTGACGTATCAGCCTGGCTTTGTGCAGAGATGAGTAGTCAGGGTCGGCCTTATCATTTGCTCAATGATAATAAAGAAGGTGGGATGCTTTTCTCCCACATTGAGAGCAGATAACAAAGAAAGTGCTGGACTGTCTGAGATACTGTGCCTCAGACAAGCCTCCCATCCCCTCCATTCCCCCCCCCCCTCACACCACCTCCCTGTTCCCTTTTGTTGTTTGAGAGACACATCAGATCGTGTTGCAGGAGAAAAAGCGAACAGACGACAGGTGATACCGCGTCTGCTCGCAGGTAAGGAATGTCAGATAGTATTAAGAGGAGAAAAAAGCTGAGAAAGGAAAGCGAGCTGGGGGGGAAATCAAAGAGCCGTGGGTGGAAAACAATGTCAAGGAAGCTGGAAATATTAATGTTCCATTTCTAAAAAAGGAGTATTTCTAAAGGGCTTTGAGAAGAAAACGGTACATGATGTACGGAATGTGTGATGTGTTCTTAAACTCCTAATAGGCTAACTACAATACAGAATAAGCTAAAAAATAACCATGTCCATGTACTGCACAAACACACATACACACACTTCAGTACCACAGGGAAATAGATTTCACCACTTTTGGGTGAAAAACATCAAATTAAATTACAAAACTTGATAAGTATTTTTCCATGACACCCATTGTGTTTTAATGAGTGTCCAGTTGTTCATGTGATGTAACCCCCCCCCCCCCCCTGGTGTTGTGCTGACTCAGCTAAACAGACCACGCACTTCATCATGCACGTGCAAATTTCTATTAAGCTGGGTATTTACTTAATGTATTCCAAGATGGTGGTGATTCTGTTTATACTTCATTAGGGTCTGCGTGTGTGGACATACACAAATGTGCGTTATAGGCCCTTTAATTCCGGGCTGCAGACGTCCGTGTGGACCCTCTCGGACATTAGCAGAGGATGACATTTACGTCACACGGACCCTCATGGCTACGCTAACGACTAAATGATGTAAATGAGCCCAGCTGCTCGATAAATAAAGTGCTCCACCTCGCTGTGGTTACTCGCCATCTTTAAATTGCTCTGCCCTGCTCCCAGGAGTTGCACGTCTAAACAGAAACTCAGAAAATTAATATTGCATGAAGGCAACACAAACATATCACCTGTAATATCTATATCTATATCATATTTCATGGCAATCAATCCAGATACTATCCTATATTTGTGGATGAAGCAACCGCCCTACTGACTTTCGGTGCAATTTGACGCTTCACACTAAAATAAGAGCTTTGTCCGAAGATTCAGAGTGTTCTATTTCTATATCAATTATAAGTGGGGTACTGTAGGTAAGTTTAAGAAACCGGCTCGAGATACACTTTTTGTTATATTCCATGGAATGCTCTTAACATCCCGATAGCAATGAATATTTTAAGTGCTTTGAGAAAAAATCCATAAAAAAATGTCATCTGTGGAAGCCGTAGTACTGTAAAAAGTACGTAAGGAACGTCTATTGATATTGTGAATAAAGTTGTAAAATATATTATGTGTCTTTGGAGGATGTGTGTCAAGTCTGAGATAATGTGAAAGATAAGGTAAAGCTGAAGACAGATAATGTCAAGAATGGTTTTATAAATTGGATTATGGGTATTTGTTAAAAGGGGCTAAGAATCAGGGCATCTGTGCTCCATCAATGTCAACGTCTTAAATCCTTTTGACCCTAGACATACAATTCGAACGAGCGGTTTCAAATTGTAAAATGGGTTTCATTTCCATCATTTCTATTAGCCATTATGTGTAGCAAGATAAACTCTGGTGAGTCCTACGCAAACAATATAAACTATTGTAATTTTGACCTGACATTCTTGCCGGTGTTGCACTTGTTGTTTATTGTTGTGCATTGGGGGATGTTTAGCCATACTGTACCATTACAAACTCTAACCGAATTAACACAAATAGTTTTACAAAATATGTGTTCTACCCAAGTGTTACTCATCCTTTTATATTATAATACATTTATAACTTATTGCTTAATTTTTATAACCAGGGAAAATCTAGAACATTTTATTTACTGCCAGGCTCTTAAGCAAAACACTGGTCTCTTAATCCGGTTCATTGTTCAAAATTACAAAACTTTAACCTGGGAGATGACTTTTCCACAGAGATCCCCTCCTCTCGATAACAAACAGCCAGTGATGAAAACATGTACAAATACGAAGTGAAGCTGTGTTATGTTAAAATGTGTCGTTTTTTCCAAGCTGTACAGGTGAGGTTTATATTGCTCAACTTGTTTTATAACTTGACATCCAGATGTCCAACTAAAATATTTCATCAGGTGAACATTTAGTTCATAATTAACATTGTAGAAATTATAAACATATATAAATCATACAATAGAATAATGTCTTAAAACGGCAAAAAATGAATCTATTTCAACATTACCAACATTACATATCATACCTTTCATAAAACACTTTATCAAATGTATAAAGTGATGATAGTTTTTGTTTAACAATGAATCCTAATCTTATTTGATTAAATGTAACCTGATTATGCAAAGTTAAAATGCATTTGTGAATTAAAAACTCAAAAAGAGCTTCTTTATCTTTACACTGAAAAGTGGTGAAATTGAAGTAAAGCATAATTAAATGAGTTAAAATGTGACATATGCAAGTCCACTATTGAATACACTGTAAGCAGTTGCATTCCATCCCCCTCACCATTCTTATTGCTCTCAATGCTAATGTATACTGAATTGGTGCTCCTTTCATCAACATGAATGAGGAATAATTCAGATTTAAAAAGCAGTCTTTCTATCTTCTTCCTGTGTATCTCTCTCACAAACGCAGAGGGACACAGTGCTACCTGATGCCTGCAGCCACAACACCTGTTAAATAGCCCCCCCCCCCCTGCTCTCTGTGTACATGTGTGTACATGCAACCCTGACAAATGCAACCCACGGTAAGACAAAACCCAGCAGGAGCTGCAGGTCCTCTTACTCTCCCTCTGGCACTCTGTTAATTCATGTTACTGAGGACCATCCTCTGGAGGACAGGGGACAAATGCAAACAGCCCATAGTGACAGGGCCGACTCGCTGATGTCTGTTGCATGGTAACGGTACATCTACACACTCATTAGCTGCTCTCATCACTTCTCAGAATGAAAGTGAAGTGAAACTGAACTGGACTAGTTTAGTTTTAACTTGAACAACTTGTTGCTTCTTTCACATTTTATTTTAAACAAAGCCGTTCATCTGGCTGATCATCTACGGTAGGTACGTCAAGCTTCCTGCAGCGGTCCGACTGCTGTGACATACTATTTTACAACTCAATATTATCATTGGCTACTACTTTTTCGAACAACTTAAAGGGGACCTATCATGCAAAATGCACTTTTTTATGTCTTTTATACATAAATATGTGTCCCCGGTGTGTCGGGGAACTCACATACCTTTTCCTCCGTACCCAAATCTTTTAAAAACGGGGGTACAACGAGCGGATACAGATTTGCTGCCGATATGACGTCAAATCGGACCCACAGAAAGTTGCTATCAGAAACAATGCCTGGCGTGTTTTGGACGTAATATGGTCTTTGTTTACATTAGCAAGCCTCGCTAACACTCAGAGCTAACCTGTACTGTAGAGCACATGTGTTTAAAAAGCAGGAAATAAAAAAAGGAACTCACGTTGTGATAAACCTGCAAGAGAAAAAGCATTTGAGCTCCATACTGTTTCAGAAATAATCCTTGATGTGGTTTAGAACAGGATGGCGTTTTATCACAGCAGAATTTAACTTTATCTCCGGTAGAATTCTGATCAGGCATTAGCTCCGCCTCCTCTTTTTTTTTTTTCAAGCTAAGGACCCAAAATCCGTGTTTCTCTAATGGCGCATTTCCACTTAAGCTTGCCGTGCCGTGCCCGGACCATTTTTGGTTGCGTTTCCACTAGGCGTAGTTCCGGCTAGCGGGTACTTTTTCACAGTTTTCTGGCTCTCCAAAATCGAGGTTCTTTCCGGGCCAACAACCGGGCTGAGTATGCTAAACTAGTGAGAGAATCGCTGGCAACTACAACAAAATGAACATATTTTACCATGATTTAATTGTAATACACGTTTCAAAATGATGCCGAAGTAACAACATACTGATACCGGTTAGTAAAAACTATGAATTAATGCTTTGACAAGTCTGCAGACAAGACGGCAGGCGAAAACCTTTTAAAATGCGTGTTTTCTGAATGGAGATCGGCTAAGCTAACGTTGTATATGCTCCGACCGTCCACACTCACAACAACGACCTATACAGACATAAATAAACCAGCGACTGTATTCGCCATGACACAGACAGTCTGTGGTTTGTACTTGTTTAACTTTTGTATAGTTTCTGAACAGATATGAGGAGCTGTGAGCTCTGAGGGCTAACAGCTGATGTTGGTTTTGTGTTTCGCATTGAAGATGACGTCACAGCTCCGCCTACACTGCGTTACTATAGTTACTACCCCAGTTCCTAAACTGTAATGGAAACGCAGCATAAAGTGAGCCTGGTCTACCAAGGCCTAACTATACCGTACTAAGCCGTGCGAGGCCCTGCAGTGGAAATGCGCCATAACAGGGCTGCAAAAGAGTGGTATGAGCAGTATGAGGCATGGCTACAATGGGTGATCTGTTTGGTATTTCAAGCAAAAAACATGTTTTGCATAGGTATGGCCCTACAATATATTTTTCCAATATAGCATAATAGGTCCACTTTAAAGGGGCCCTATTATGCTTTTTGTGATTTTCCCTTTCCTGTAGTGTGTTATATAGGTTTTTGTGTATGTAAATGGTCTGCAAAGGCTAAAATCCCTGTGTTCCCTCCAATGGGAGTTTCTCTCACACACATCCCCCCCCCCCCCCGCGTGAAACACCTCCATTGGACTCCTTTGTTTACTTCAGTAACATAATGACATAACTATTTAACACTTGCGCTTCTATTGGTTAGTGCTCCAACACAATATGTTACATTCTAAGGGGCAGGGCATTTCTGACACCTCTCTAAGCAGTGGACCAATCACAATAAAAAATCAGAGCAGACTGGGCTCCGGGTTTCAGACAGAGGGTGAAAACAGGTGCTGCAACACAGGCAGTTTGAGAAAATATTTTGAACTTTAAAGCATGGAGACATGTCACAATAGAGGACCTAAATACTAATATGAGCCTGTAAATGCTGTCTTTAATATGGTTGTAAAATAACACAGTGCTATATATACTTTTTACTCTCACTAATATTATTACTGACTGCTACTTTATACATTTAATTTGTTAGCTTACTTTATAACACTGCTACCTATCATTTTTACCAGTTATTTTACTTTTATGGTATTAACATGTGCTTGCCTCTATATTTAATGTAAGTCTTGTATTTTATTTTTGCTTTATCTATTCTCCTTTTCTGTATAAATTCCCGCTATGGGACGAATGAAGGATTCCTGATTTTGGACATAATTACACCTTGCCCTTTTTTTACAATACATATTATTTAGCTTATATCCAAAGCAACCTTCATACATTCAATACCGTAGACATGCCTACAGGAGCAATTTGGGGTTTAGTGTCTTGCCCAAGGACACTTTGGCATCTTGTCAGAAGGTGGCTATTGAACTGCAGACCCCCTGATGTGCAGAAATGTTTCACTTTTCATGCTAATCACTTCAATCTTGAAGCAGCAAAGGCTCATGTGAAGTGATTAACCAGAGAAGCCTGTAAACAGTGATGGATGAAACAAAGAAACTAATTATGGCCATTCAGGAAAAAAACTAAAAAAACATATCTAAGAACTGCGAACGAACTGAATGTATACATTTACCTTGCAAAGCAGACCCGGTTGAACGCCCCCGTGGTTGCCTCAGTGTGTCTCAAAGAGGGGGCAGCAGAGGATAAAGGCCGCTCTAATGGCTTCTTTTCTGCCTGTGTATCTCCAGCTAATACAGAGCAGTAGACAGAGACAGCAGCCAGCTTGTTTACCTGACACTCTGCCTGCCTACAGAACACACTGCGTGGTTACTTGTGTTTCTGTTTACCTCCACCTCTCTGACTCCTCACCTGTCTACAGTCGCTGCCCTCACCTTTACACCTGAATGCTTGCTTTTCTATCTCCCAGTGTACTGACATTAGCATAGCCCTTCCTCCTCTCTGCTCTCATCCAACCTGTCTGGCACTCTGTGTGTGTGTGTGTGTGTGTGTGTGTGTGTGTGTGTGTGTGTGTGTGTGTGTGTGTGTGTGTGTGTGTGTGTGTGTGTGTGTGTGTGTGTGTGTGTGTGTGTGTGTGTGTGTGTGTGTGTGTGTGTGTGTGTGTGTGTGTGTGTGTGTGTGTGTGTGTGTGTGTTTGCTGTAAATCACAGAGGTTTTACACTACTGTAACCAGACACACACCCATGCACACAGCTAATGCGCTTCTCTCTGTTTGCCACGCTATTGTAAGCACATGTTTATTCATCCCGGGAATGAATTAAAAAGCCATTGTGCTCTCGGTTTATGTGTGGCCAATGTGAGTGTGCCATTGTGAAAGCATTTTCCGTTGGATTATTACTACTTGTTTATGATTTTTTGTTCTCAAGCCAACCATTACAGTTGTTAGAAAAGCATTCTGGAACTTTAAAAAAAGACGCATTAGAACATTGTGAGAGGCATTGTTACCAATATTATTCTAGAAATTGAGAAACGTAAAGGGGGAAAGAAAGGGAAAATTGTTTGAATTCATTAAAACATTTATTATCATAGCTGACACAGGCTTTTTTATCTGGCAAGGATTGCTGATGGGCAAAAATGTCCTTCCTGCACTTATGTTTGATTATAGTATAATATATTTCAGTCTTACACCTCACCTCAGTCTGCTCTGAAAGGGCTACATGGGATGGTATGGTGCTACAAATAAAGCTAATATTTGTATATTGTCTATAGAGACACTTTTTAATTTTTAGTTTAGATAATTTGTTTTCTTCAAAGACAGTTATTTTGTTATTATTTTTTCAGTTTTTTTTTTAGCAGTTTGACAATTCAATGTAAGAATATCAGCAATCCGTCTCTGAAGTATCATTCATTGTAGAGGTGTGAATAGTGAGCCACACAGTAAGCTCACAGCTCCTCCAAGGTCTGACACTGGATATGTGCAGCATCTGAAAGAAACTTGTATTCCAATTACAATGGGGAAGTGTAAAGAGAGGCGACCAGAGGGGAGTCCAAATCTGTGCACCTTTTCCCATGTGGTTTACTGGCAATTTCACATCTTACAGCTATTCATTTTATGCACACATATTATATGTATCCAATATATGTGTGTTGACGTGTATTAAATGGTGTTTTTTCACAAATGAAAGCAGCCTGCAGGTGTTTTTGACTGTACTCGAGAAACCTCAATAATCTATTTTTTGATGTGAGAAAAAGTGTGCGTTGTCACTAATGTTATGTTTCTGACATGCTGATGCCATTTTATTTCTGATAAGAGAAAAGGAAAAAATAACCAATTTTCGATTGAACTTTTCAGCCATTTCACAGTAATCTGTTCACAGGTAGGAAGTGAATGCAATTCAATGCTTGATAACCCATAACAGACGTGCTGTAATAACTTCATAATGGCCACAGGCTGTATCACACAGGCAAATTCAAAGTATGTACAACAGGTAAGCTTTATTAGATTTACATATGTTTTCCCAAACCATGAATATCCGTGTGCATACTAGAACAACATGAATATATCAATACAATTAAATCTGTATGCTCCTGGATGTTTCACTGCTATTTGTTTGTTCATGTCATTTATTATTATTATTATTATTAGAATCATCATTGTTCAGTGTTGATGTTTTATGAACTGGGGGGTTTGGGGTTAGTAATAATTAATGTTTTAATCAAAATGTTTATGAATGTATTTATTGTTTTCAGAGTGTGAAGCAATTTGTGTAAAATGTTGTGTATTAATTGCTATACAAGTATTTTTTTATAAAAAAATTATAAATACAGATCAGACAGACATATACAGTTAATCTAAAAGGTAAAGAGAGGAAAGTACTTTTTACAGGTTCTTATTTTTGTCGTGTCCAAACAAAGTGTGTCTGACATGACTTGCATATCATTTTATCTGTTGGATAATTCTAGAGGAACAGAAGCAGGGCGTCCTCCACAGCATTAAAGGTCATGACAAATTATGGGATGGACAGGCATCATGTCAGCATCAGTCACTGTAGACTGTGACATTATGGTTTGATTTTGAACCAGTGTCACTCAATTGACATGTAATCACCGTCATTTTAATTATATTGCGAGATTAAGAAGAAAGACACAACATAGATACTAACTGAGAAATATAAATGGCGGGATCAAGGGTGGAGCGGTGTATGAAATGATTATTCCGTCCTCGCTCTTCAGCTTCTTGGCAGCCCGTGTCTTTTTCAATTGTGTCCCTGTTGCAATGATACTGTCATCAGGCCCTCAGTGGATCAATATGCTCGCCTTTAATAGGCCTTTCATTAGCAACACATCAATAAGCTCCAAGCAAAGGACAGCCACTCGATGTCTGTTCCCACAGTGTTTTGGCAGAAAGGAAAAAGTTTGGAGGGATGAAGAGGGGTAATGATAATGCACTAAAAAACATCTGGCAAATGGTTAGAAACACAGAAACTGGATAAGTAATTTAATGAGATTTTACATGAAAGGAGGATAATACTGTCTACTGTTAAGCTTGGTTTTGGGCGTAGAAGACATTGGACATGCACAGAGAGAAAGAGGCTTGGAAGTCGGAACGCTGTGAGGGAAGAAAGTTTCATAATTTACCCTTCAGTATCACTTTCTTAGAATTCCCTACAGTCCTCGTTGCAACCAATTGGTGCAAGGCTTCCCTTGACAAAAATAAATGGGATTTTTCCATTGGATTTTGGTATATTGCAGAAAATAAGAACTTTGGCTAACACGTTTATGCTAGGTACACATTTTGTTCAGCAATAAATATCCATATATTAACATCACTTTGTGATATTTGAAGTCTAAATGCATTCGCCAGAAGTAAAAAGCTAACGTTAGGCTAGGAACTACATCACGGTCGCATGACTTCATGTCAACACCGCTAAGCTAATGTTTGGCGTGATGAGGTTTAGCAGTCGTATCACTTGTCACTTGTTAGCCATTGCATCATACATTCTACTGACGTATTTGGTCATAGAACAAAAGTGAAAATATCTTAAGCTTGTTATATCCACACTTACATGCTTTGTTATGCCAGCTAATTTCCACATGTTAACACCACTTTATGACATTTTAAGTGTAAGTGCAATCGCCAGCAGTAAAAAGCTAACGTTAGGCTATAAACAACATACATTAGTCGTATGGATACGCATCACCACTGCAAAGCTAAAGGCGGACTTGTGTCAGCTTGGTGACGTTTAGTAGTTTCATTTAGGCAACCGCCGTTTTTATGACACATTGATGCTTCATAAATGGGTAATAACTGACATATAATGTTGTAGAAAAAACAAAATGAAAATCTCTTAAAGGTCCCATGGCATGGCCATTTCTACTGATCATATTTCCATTGTTGAGGTCTACTAAAATAGATTTAAATTGTGCAATTTTCCAAAATCACATTGGTTTCTCATACAGCATCTCTGTATAGTATGTGTATTCACCAGGTATTCACTCTCTGTCCTAAACGGCTTGTTGGAGCTCCTGCCCCCCCCTCCCTGTGAGCCCAGTGTGCTCTGATTAGAGGCTCGTTGCGAGGCTCGTTGTTGCAAGGAGCGGACAGTTTTCCGGGTCGGCGATACAGCGAAACACAGCAAAACTCGACCTGAGCACACACAAACACTCACAGCCGAAGTAAAAACAATAAGTGTGGCTTGATATTGAGTAAGAAAAAGGTTTATAACGCTGTGAGAATGGGTCTGCGGAGAGCATTTCTCCGCCATCCCAACTCGTCTATTACCAGCATTCAGGGAGCTCTATGCAAGTCAATGGGACTTCCTGTTCGTTAGCCAAAGGATCCCGGAGTGTGAGGTGCTCCGCGGATTGGTCCATTTGGGCCAATCCGGTCATTTGTTGTTGATTTGGGTGTTCACACGTCACAGAACCCAGGAAGAAAACAATGGAAAATGAGAAATCTCCAACGAGGCGTTCTGGGGCAGCATAGACAGGTCTTTTCTGTGTTAGAGTTTTACTCGCTACAGGGTGTACTTTGAGGGTTTGTGACTCTGCAGACCGTTTATATGCATAAAAAGCTACATAACACACAAGGGGACAGGTAATAACCGGAAAATTATGACATGGGACCTTTAAGCTTGGGTTAACGACAGACCTTATTTCTGACTTCTACCCACAAACATGTTAAAAAATACGTTGACTTTGAGACAAGGGAACCGTGAAATGTAAAATGGGTAAAAATTCCTGCACCACTCTCAAATGAGCAAGTTGTCTCGAGTGCTTGAAACTTTTAATTGCCAATGACACAATGTCAACATGCCATTTCACTTTTTTCAGCCCCCACATGATGGCATGGGCCTGCTGATGAGATATTACGCACCAAAATGTGTGAATGTCAATGTATTCCTGTCAGGAGGGCTGGGGCTGTATTTTTCAATGATCCTCTTGTACATTCCTACAGCCCTAACAAGCAAAAGATACTGATGGCAAAGTACCTAACCCATCTGATTGGAATATAAAAGTAGCAGCACAGCAAAATCAGGTAGATAATCATTTTTGGCCTTTTTGCAAAAATCGATTAATTTATTCTGTTTAAACTCACATGTGCCCACAGCTAAGGATTTCGGGAAGAACATTATAAGGAGCCCTCGAGGCAAGATATAAAGAAAAATGTAAAGGCAAATAAGCTGAAACGAGGAGAAAGGGAAATATTTGGAGAGGAGCTGCAGGAGCTGAGGGAAGGATGATGTGCTGTGGTCAGGCTGCCAAGCAGGATGTTGGAGTGCCAGCAGCGGAGGAGTCTGCTTTTTCATTGTTATGCCACTAGGCATGAGTACAGACATCTAATCACACTTTGAATTTAACTGCAGGGCACATTCAACATATCTGCCTCAACCTGTCAAAAGGTTTCAAAGTTTCAAATGATATGTCAGAGCAAAGTCCAAAAACCATCATGAATTAAAAAAAGAAAGACATGCGATGCTGTTCGGAGGTTGGAAGGAAGTGATGATGAGTTTCGATCATGTTGCCAAGTCAGATCCCAAACAGTGGAGGAGGCTTGTCTGTCCTTATATGCCGTTATGCATAAAGATGATAATTTTCTAAGTAGACTACATAATGGGCCAACAGGCTGCTTTCCTCTCATTCATGCCCCCATTAGCATGAGACAAGTAATCAAATTAGTCACTGAACTCCTGTTTCACTGTGGTCTAACTCGCAGAAATGTCCATTTACTTTCATTTGAAACGGTAGTGAAACAGGAATAGTTGCTGCATAATTATTTGATGACATGGTATAACTGATTGATATTAGTTGGTGCTAATTTACATGAGCACATCTTATATTAAGTCTGACGTAATACAAAAAAAATTGAAAGAAATGTAATCTTTTGGGCAGACATTGTTAACAGATGCCCAATATGACCGGCAGGGCTCTCGACTAACTTTTTTCACCATCCTCCCGGAACCGTCCCGAAATACAATCTAAGCCGTCCCGAAATTAATGTGGACCGTCCCGAATTTAAAATATTCGTTTTTCTACATTATCATTAGTTAAAATCATTCAAAGTGACCTTTAACATAAATAAAACATCATACAAATCATTAGATGATAATTCATCAACCTTTTTATTTGAGTAAATCAGTCAAACACGTAAACAAAGGCCAAATATATTAAAAAAAACACACAAGCGAGAAAGTTACTCTAATATTGAATCCAATCAAGTCCCATCCGATTAACAAAAAAATCCAACACTCTGTCCTGAAGACAGAAGACAGAACCCAGAGTAACCACTAACCAGGATGACAGTCTGTAACACAGTCAGGAGACCTTTACAAACTGCCCCGCCCCCTCGCACACAGACGGGAGAGAGAGATCTCTCGTCTGGATTGGAAAGATCGAAAATAAGATCGAAAATACATCATAGACGCATTTTGTAGTCTTATTTCATATTAGAAACAGAGATGGCGAAACTAAAACTGCAATATAATGTTTATGTAGCTATTGCTACATAAACATTATATTGCAGTTTTAGTTTCATACATATGACATATATTTTTTAAATGTCTCCAGTACCGATAAAAGGTCCGATAACGTCGAAGCTTAACGGTACCACTATCTTTAATAATTCCGGCCCGGGGCCCGTTTAACACCGGGGCTCGGTACCCATCCCTACATGGGGAGAGGCGCAGCATATTGCTAAGGACTAAATATGATGGAGAGTTCTCATCTCAGCCTTATTACCCATAGGGTATGAAGAGGAGTAAGTAAATAAAGAGGCCGGCGCTCCAGGGTCTGGTTCTGCTGTGCGTTTTCGTAATGTAACGGTAAAAAATTGCAGAATTCCTTCACGGGATGCCATTGTACATCACTCAACGTGAAATACACACACTCAGTACATAGCTAGACCCACGAATTCGCGGGCCAGGAATTTGCAGGCACAGCTGTGTGTGTGTGTGTGTGTGTGTATTTCACGGTTTGCTAAATGTTTTGTGCGTGTGTGTTTATGTTGAGAAGGAGGTTTAATAACTGTGTGCTACACAAAACGTGCAGTCAGTTTCATTTCCATCCCCGTTCGTAGTAGAGTTAGCAGGGTATTTTTATTTTAACTCTCGTCCCAAATTCGTCCCAAAATGATTTTTTATCCTCCCCGACCCTATTTCTTTTTGTTTATTCCACTCACGTGCGCGCGCCCACCTGCTGGCTCCTTTACTGGAGTTTACAGCGGGGCGGAGAGTGTGGGACAGTGTTCTCTCCTCTGAGGATGAGCAAGAAGCAGCATACACCAAGCTGCGACTACTCCTCATCCACGTGACCAAGGAAATCGATCCAAAGAGCCCTTCCGTAAACACGGGGCTCCCAGGTTTCATCACGGCCTTTTTGGAATGTGCCATGCGGCGTAATCCCCCCAACACACCCGTGTTTATTTGCAGCCGCCCTGTAACGCGGCAGCGGCGCAGAGGCTCTCTGCCCAGCCTGCTGCCTGCTGGGAGCAGATGGCCACGCTCCATGGTCATCACCTAGGGGGAAGTACAGACCTGGACGCCGGACCCGGAAGTGCCCGACAACGAGAAGTCCTCGTCATCCTCCTCCCCGGCAAACGGAGCCATCCGCCCCGCTGGAATGGCGAACGTGAATGGCACCGCCTCGGCCATATCCTGGTCCCCCAAACACTCGAAGCAGAGGTGGCGGGGATCGGCGCCCGCTATTAAGCCAGGGCATGAAGGACAGGCCCGGGTCTCTAGAAGTGGCGACTCCATGAAGGTATGATAACTCTTTATTCTTCTTTCAAACGTTTTACTTTCTCTGCTTCAGTTGTTGCTCGCTCGCTGAAGAGAAAAGGATGACAGTTAGGAGGCGTGGCCGCCTTATATACGGTGGGCTTGCGCACGCATTCAGGTAGGTCCGCCCCGAGGGGGCGGCTACGTTTATAGATATCTCAGTAGGTGAATGCTCGCATAGTATGGTTAAGAGGTAGTACCCATAGAGTCCAGTAGAGGGCAGAGCCTGTGTAAAATATAACTGCATAGCTGCCTGGTTTACACCAGGGGGAAGCTAATCATGCTAAATCTGGCTAGCATGGTGGACGGAACAATAGCAATCCAAGTGGGAAGACAAAGGACAGCTGGGGCCAGATATAGGGAGAAAAGAAGATATAAGCCTTGTCTCCTTACCTCTCATCATGGGCAGCGTAAGATCACTGGCTAATAATGGACATGCAAATGGCGTTCGCTATGAGTCAAAACGGAATAGCTGGACTGTTTTATCTGGTTTTATTCTAATATGGTGCAACTGTCACAAAACCTAATTTCGCCCAGGGATTAATAAAGCATTTTGATTGAGTAGGCTATAATACTTACCAGTGAGTTTTTTACATTGCAGAACATAGTTGAATTGCCATTTTAAATATTCTACTATTAGCAAATGGTTGGTGTAGGTATCAGAACAGAAGACAATCTGTGTGACCTTTCATTGGACTACACATTACCTGGGACTAATTGTGAATGACTCATATCTTGATGGTTCTAATTAAGCACCTGTCTATGTTTAAAAAGGTAGATGCAAATCTGCTTGACCTTTGCAGTGCTTTTGACTTTAAGAAACACCAAGAGTCCCACCTGAGACCAGTTAATTAACACGCCAATTCGTTTTTCTTTCAGTTTTAAGTTGTTTTACAATAGTGTGGTACCACAGTGCAGGAGAGTGCCCATAGGATTCCCACTGTGAGCTGATTTCTGTCAGTTTATATGTGTTGTAACAAAGAATAATGATGGTGATGATAGAGTTGTAGTGCTGTTAAAGGTGAATACTGATTTGAAAAGTCTGCAATGCACTACCACAAACCAACACTCTTATGTTAAAGGGCACCTATCATGCAAAATGCACTTTTGTACGTCTTTTATACATGAATATGTGTCCCCGGTGTTCCAGGGAACTCACCAAGTGTCAAACACAACCCTCTCTATTTTCCTCCATACCCAAATCTCTAAAAAAGGGGCTGCAACGGATCTGATAAAAACTGATCCAGATTTGAACACTTTACTGACGTCAGGAAAGTGGCGCTACGGCTATTGGGCCAACTCTCCACCTATCAGGGGAATGTGGGGTTGGGCCACGGCCGGCCATTGCCGCTCGATAGCGCTGGAGACGCTGTAGTACATATGCCAGGCCTGTAAGTGGCGCTGTAGTCTGCCACAAAAGCAGCGAAGAAGACCCTTCTGTTTATTCTCCGCTGTGGCTTTTTTTCTCCCTCCCCGAGGCAAGAGTTTGCTCCCGCTGCTTTAATTCAATGCAATCCCTCCCCGTCGAGGCAAGCACTGTAATTCTCTCCGGTTAGTCCACCAGCAGATGACAAACACCCACCTCTCCGCCTCTTCCAAGGAACGAGGGGACCGTGCGGCAGAGTTTCAGTTTCAGTTTCTTTCGCCGGTCAAGATGTCCGTTAAAGTTTAAATCTTCCGGACAAAATTAGAAAAGTGCCAGTCAAAGGTCTTCTTTGTTATTTATTGAGCTTTAAAGGGCCCATGTCATGCTTTTCCGGTTATTACCCGTCCCCTTGTGTGTTATGAAGGTTTTTATGCATGTAAACGGTGTGCTAAGTCAAAACCCTCAAAGTACACCCTGTAGCGAGTAAAACTCTAACACAGAAAATACCTCCCCCAAACGCCTCGTTGGAGATACGTCACTGTCCATTTGATTCTTCCGGGTACCACCCGGAACAAAATGGACCAATCCGGAAGAGCTATGGCCACACCCAGCGGCGCTGGCCGCACCCTCTGCCAGCCTAACATTTACTGTTGGAAGCTCTGGTTCAGTTCACAATCGATCCAGTCATGCCAATGCCAATGACCTGTTTCCTGAAATGTGAGGAGAAATCTGAGCTGTTTGTCCTACCGACGGAAGAACCACGACGAAGTCAGTGGTTGAAATGTCTTTTTAACACTGTTCCTTCAGAGGTTCGAAGAACGTTACTGTGTGCGCGGCATTTCACAGACGAAAGCTTCCAAAACATTGCCCAGTTTGAGGCCGGATATGCACAGCATTTGAAACTGAAGGACAATGCTATTCCTAGTTTGTTTGGACCGTTTGGAGCAGGGGAAGATTCGGGTACACAACCTGTAAGTTTGCATTGTTATTTGTGTATTTATCAAACAAGACTGTTTAAATGTGTAAACGTGTGTCGGACTGCTAAGCCATTGACACAGTGCTAACTGTGCTAACTAAGTTGCTAGCGTTTCCATATATCAACTCACGAAATACTCATAGACAGTATACTCCGGGTGATTTACCGTACGGTCAGTCGCGAAACGTAATTACATTATAGCTGGCGTAGCGTGTATGCTACCGAGCTAACCAACGGAGCTAGACATGGGTTTGCTCGGGAAAACATTTTTGTTATGCCAGCTACAATGAATGTAGCAGACTACCCGTATAAAATTGCAATTGTAAACACGTTTTTGCTAGCCTAATATGAATCACTAGCTTTTGTTCATAGTGGTTTTATTACACTAAACAAGCCATTGACACAGTGCTTACTGGGCTAACGACGTTGCTAGCGTTTAAATATATCAACTACAATGTCAGCAGATGGCCTTACATGTTTGTCATGGCAGGAGAATGTCTGCAGTCACACACGGAATACTCATATAGTATACTCCGGGTGATTTACCGTACATTGTGACAGTACATGTACATACTGCATGTATAGCTAACGAGGCTAGCTATACATGCTAGCGGAAAACAATGTATTCATGCCAGTTACAATGAATGACCGAACGTAGCAGACTACCCGTATAAGATTGCAATTATAAACACGTTATTGCTAGCCTAATATGAACCACTAGCTTAGTGCTAGTAGTTTTATTACACTACATTATAGTTGCCGTTCGTCCGAGCTAGCGTTCATATCGTGTTTGCTACCAAGGTAAACAAGAAAGCTAGGTTAACATATTAGCTGGCAAGCTTACTGTGTTGATTAGATAGATGGATTAGATAGATCAACACTCCTACCACAACTACAACTAACGAATCTAAAACAACTAAGTTTCTCTAATATTTTGTGATTTGCATTTTATTTCGTCCAGCCAGATCCTGCCAGACAATACATGACGGGGACGGGACTACCACACTGATGCCTCGTCCTAAAAAGCCCCGGCTGCGATAGGCAAGATGCCGACAACGGGGAGGAATGGATGATATACCGTGTATATATGTATATTTATGTTCATTTTGTACATTTCTAAAAATAAAGTTTAATGGAAATACTTAGTAGGCCTATCCTTTCTTCCCTGAATTATTTGCTCCTATAACATATCATTCATATATAGCAAACCATGATTTGATATCTCATCAAACAGTAGTAGTTTATTACAGGTAAAAATAACTTACTCTTCTATAACAACAGTTGTAGGTACAGTTCGGTTAGTTAGCGTATAAAATATACGGCTGTACCGACGCCATTATAAGACTGATGTTCCGCTCAGATCGAGCCGAAAAAAGCACTGTTAGACATGGGCGGAGCCTCTCTGGTGGTTGACTAATCAGAACAGAGTGGCCGAGCTGACCAATCGGAGCACACTAGGCTCACAGGGAGGGGGGGGCAAGAGCTCCAACGAGCCGTTTAGTGGAGAGAGTGAATACTGCTGAATACACATACTTTACAGAGATGCTGTATGCGAAACCAATGTGAGTTTGGAAAATTGCACAGTATAAATCTATTTTAGTATACCTCAACCATGGAATTATGATCAGTGGAAATGGCCATGACATGGGTCCTCTAAAACAAATGAATAACGACTCTATATAATAAAACACGGAGGACGGAGATCTCTTTTTCTCCCCCTCTTCTGACAGCCCAGCAGCTGATCAGAGCACGTCTACCCTCTCCTGCAGGGGGGCGTGGTCAGCAGAATCAGACCCGTAGACAGCAAACAGCACATAGAGCGAAATGAGGCATGGCTAAAATGCATGATCTGTTTTGTATTTCGAAAACAGAAACGTATAAATATACCTTATATAGGTATGGCCCTACAATATATCATTTAAATATAGCATGATAGGTTTCCTTTAAGAATATTTATCGAAACTTTTACTGTGAACGATAGTCCGACTGAAGCAAGTTCATTCAAGTAGATTTTCCTAATGTTTTCAAATAAATGTGAAGCATGCCTTGAAGCTGAGAAAGCATACCAAGTTTTAAAAAGGTGATCATTGCAACCAATGACTTAATCAATTCATCATAAACGCGGATAATAATTTAATAATGGGTCAGGATCAATTATGTAATCAGCAAAACATAATGTAGTTTACACAGCTTAGAGATGTCCCGCCCCTTAGCCTGTCATGCGCAATGTGTTGGATGTATGAAATATGTCGCACATCCGACCACATCACCAGTAATGTCATTGTGTTTTGTCACTCTGAAGTACACTTCTACATCACAGCAGCAAGAAAAAACAAGGTTTATTACCAAAAGAAGGCAACCAAAACGATGATTTTTGAAGTGAAATATAATTTTTTTTTCATTTGCAACTTATAAAAGAAAAATTAAATGTATCAGTACATCTGTTTGATAAAGAAAAATAAGGGATAATGATATAAAGTAGCTGTCAATTTTGGGTTGTATAAAATAGCCCAAATAATAAAATGTAAAGAGTCGAATAATGCATAAAGTACCTCCACAAATGTAATGGCTTGTGGTATCCATTAAGTGCAACATTTTAGTAACTTTAGTGTACTTACTCGTAAAGTGAAACACAAATACACTTGCTGCCATAAAATGTCTTCTTTTGCCTTGTTAACCACTCAAACAAACAACTTTCAGCTCATTTAGAAGACACCTGTTTGTGCTTTGTTGCTTTTTATAAAAGTGCCTGCAGGGGGAAGGTAATGGACATCAACAGGGTAATTCAGTGGAATGTAAAGTCAACTGTACATTTGGCTCACTGTTCACAGCTACTCATGCAGCCAAAGTGACGAGCCAGTGCATCCGAGTGGGTAAACCATGAGTATTAAAGAGGTCTCAAGGAGCTCCGGCTTCTTTTGTATTGGAAACTTTTGTTCTGGCTCGTGATGGGGGTCTCAGAGCAGGAATACACTGCATAGGCAGGCTTGGGGAGTAACGGATTAACTGTAACGGTATTACATAAAAGCCAACTGTACTACCTTACAGTAATAATACAAAAATACGTAATCAGACTACTGTTGCATTTATAAAAATTGAGGATTACTAACAAGATTACAATGTTACTAAAAAAAACTAAAAATAGCATATTGTATTTTTTAAGGAGGAGATTATATTTCTTCTTCGTAAACTGTACTGTTCTGTGGGCTAATACTTTAGGTGTGAATCTATACAAAGCCCACAGTAAGTGAACCAGACGTTCAAGCTCATTTGTGTAGTGGCTAAACGGTGGTACTACAACTTCTTTGTCAGTCTGTGACATCATTGAGCCCAGAAATACTTTTTCCCATTGACTTGACATTGGGATAGAGACGTCTGTAAATCAGCGGATTTAAAAAAAAAACTAAATCAACTACCCAGTACAGACACTTGTATGACCCTTATTTGAATCATCAGGGTCTAACAGTTGTAAAATTCGCTGGAAAGCAGAATCCAGAGGGAATTTGCTTTTCGCTTTCTTTGGTTAATTTGATCTGTTGTTTATTCAATAGGTGAACCCATATGTTCATAAAATAGAGCATTTCTTTGTTATCACAGAATTGATAACTACTACGTTTTTAAACTGTAGTATGTGCTCATGTGTTTCATTTTTGATGTATATGCTACTGGCTGAATATGCTTAATGAAACAAAGGTTTTCTATACATAAAATATCTGAGCAGAGGACACATTTTGATACTAAATGTCTTTGTTTCTTCTTTTCACATTGGGCCGTTATCTCTAATAATACACTTTATTTTTTAAACATTGTATTGGTATATCTTATCTCTTGTATTAATTTATGCTGCAAATTGAGGTTATCCAAAAGTAACGGATAGTAAATTACGTTGTATTACTTTTATATTTTGATACTCAGAGTAGGTAACTGATCACTTTTTTTCCTGTCACATACAGCTCCGTCATTGGTAACAGGAGTCCACACACACACACACACACACACACACACACACACACACACACACACACACACACACACACACACACACACCACTACCTGGTATCCGTAGAGCACATTCCCATACTGTATCCTGGCTATTCATCTGAGGTGAATCAATAGCTCGGTTGACAGTGCAGGACTGAGTTCAGTGACAGCACTTTGTACTCCCAGAGAGAGAGGAGACACAGGGACACATTCAGTGCGGCACAGCTAATCACCATTAAAGGCTTACAAGAGCAAAGTAGAGGAACAGGACGCAGAGCAGGAGAGGGAAGAGAGGGTGGGAAAGAAGGACAGGAGGAAAAAGCAGGAGGGAGGCCGACAATAGGAGAAAAGTTACAATAGGGCATCTGTTCCAGTGCTGGACAGCAAGAAAAAGCTGGAACTATAGCAGCAGAAAAAGCCCGCAGACAGGCTGATAGACATTTGTAAAGCCGCGCTGGGTCAGCGGTTTATATGAGAATCCACCTCTCCTTTCATGATAGATGCAATAAAACAATGTGTCTTCATGTTAGGATAATGGTCACAAGTTCAGCCTGCAAGGGATGGTAAAAGTCAAAGTATGAAACTGTGTAGCATTTAAATGGGGACCCAATTGATTAAGGACTCAAATTTAGATGGTGGCTATGGAGTGGTGGATAAATTAGTCTTAAAGGTCCCCTATTATGCAAAATGCACTTTTTTATATATTTTATACATAAATATGTGTCACTGGTGTGTCAGGGAACTCGCAAAATGTCAGAAAATAAAACCCTCTCTCTTTTCCTCCGTCCCCAAATCTCTAAAAATGGGGGTACAACGGAGCTGATCCAGATTTGCTGCCGATATGACGTAATATCGAAAATGTGTGCTGGCTTTACACCCACAGCCCTATCAGAAACGTTGCTGTATCAGAAACAAAGCGCAACGTGTTTTGGAAGTCATATGGTCTTTGTTTACATTAGCAAGCATCGCTAACACTCCGAGCTAATGCTGTACTGAAGAGAGTATGTATAAAAATGCAGGATATAAAAAGGAACTCCCCTTGTGGCAAACCTGCAAGAGAAAAAGCATTTGAGCTCCATTCTGATTCAGAAATAATCCTTGATGTGGTTTGGAACATAATATGGCGTTTAATCACGGCAGCATTTAGCTGGGAATCTGCTTCTCTCTGCAGCTCTGCTGCATGTGGCTCCAAAGGGGGCGTGGCCCCGTAGCTACTGACCCAGAATCAGCACTTTAGTTCAGTGGCGGCCGGTGGAATCTTTTCTCACCAGAATGCGTGACTCCACCACGACTCCTTAACACCGCAGTACGTGGTGGAGTCACGAACTTTGCTACATTTACGTGTCTGCACCACGCAAACAACCCCAATGTAAAGTGAATGAGGCTCCTTTGTCGTGGTGCACACACGCATTTCTACAACGTCCAGCAGTGAGCTTTTATTCTATAAAACGTTTTTAAAATCTACTTTATAGCTTGTAGTAACTCACGGGAGGCTTCTTTTATTATATTTGTATTCATAATAATTTTTATTTTTCGTCAGAATGTATTATGGTGCATTAGTTACGAATATTTGTTCTCAAAAAACAGTGCATTGTGTGTAATACAACTGTGATTTTTATTACATTTGTTAGTTTTTAAGGAAGGCCAGAGCTTCAGCTGTGTCAAATAGATTGTTCCCTTTAGTTAACGTTATTTAAAAGATAATTATATTCCTATTTGATCATGTCCCCTTTATTGTATTACGGACGCAGAGAGCAATGTGAGCGTCCATTCCCATTGGATAACGGAGGATTGTACACCCGGAAGTAAGTATTCTCCTTACTGTCGATTGATTTTACAGTGATATCTGCACTACTCATCCACTCAAAAACACCAGATTATCCTTGTTAATTACACAACATTGATTGGTTTAAATTGTGTACAATGCTTTTGGATTTTCCCCTTTCGATTCGGAGAAACACATATTTGTTCAGAGTTTAGGATGGCAGAATACACTACACTACCCAGAATCCTCAGCTATTGTTCCACTTTGCCTCAAGCTCTGTGATTGGTTGACCTCCAACTGCATTCCATATGAAAAAAAACGTTTCGTAAAAGATAAAATCATACTTTATTCAGCAGTGCTTGCTTTACTCTTTGAAAGTCATCACATGAATGCATTGTAATGAATGGTTTGGCTGCATTAAATATTACACATCTGTCGTAGTTCTTTATTTATCTACAGAGATCGGGCCTCAGAATAGACCGGAAACTATTCTTTTACCTTTCTGTTTTAATTTCACAATAAAGTTAGTAGTAATAATTTGTTTTGATATTATTGTTTTTTATTAACTACTAGACCGCTGGGTCATGTTAAGACCATCTTTTCTGTGTTGCTGTGGGTCTTTTACATCGCTTTTGTGTTACAAATATCAAAACAATAACAGAATATATCCGTCGTAAACTAAACCAGAAACAGCAGTATATTTTATTTTGTTAACACTGTAAACTTGACAGCTTTTTAACCCGCACCTCCTACTGGTTAAAGCACGTTATTACACGTTTAGAGTAATTGCAATGCAGGAAGATTGTGTTGCTTTTTAATGACTGTTTTAAAATGCCTTTTTCTTAATGTCTTTCATTTTTGTAAAGCACTTTTGAATGTGTTATATTTGATGAAAACATTTAAATATTAAGAGTACATACTCTTAATATAGTGGGAAAGTGGAAGGTCAATGATATAAATAATATAGAATAGAAAATATCAAGAAGATACTGTAAGTGATCTCTACAATAAAACAGTTTAGTGCCTGATAGGAGGATGTGCAAAACAGACAAACTAATAAGGCTTTATTTAAACATTAAAGAATACTTTGGGTTAAGGTCTTCTTTTAAATAAGAAAAAAGCTTTGGGGGTATCTACAGATATTAAGCCTGACAAAGTATTTAACGTCTAATATATTGCATGGTTTGTTTTGGAACTTGACAATCAACTTTCCTGCAATGTTAACTATGTTGAAGCACTTATTTTAACTGATATTATACATATTAATTATACTCTTATAAGATGTATGTAGATAGTATAAGAAATGTGCAGAATATGTTTAATGGTGGAGGTACACAGATATCGATAGATGTCTTGTAATGCACTGTTGAGGAACCTATGACCCAAGTTTTTCATTCATTGCATAACTACACCGTAGTTGTGTATATGATATGTCAATAAACCTTAGAAAATCTTGAAATCTTGAAAGGGATGTGCAAAATAGCCATTATATACAGTTTTTAATTAACTATTAGTAGATTATTTATCTAATATATCATATTCCAATCACTTGTATATAGACTCTTATTGCACTATTTCACTTTTTACTATTTTACTATTTTTCTTTTTGTATTTACTTGCACTATTTTTTCTGTGTATCTGTTTTATTGTGTTGCACTGTTGGAGGAGCCTGTGACCTAAGGGGGGGGGGGGGGGGGTAGGACACGTTTGAGTCTTGATTTGGACAGTGTGCCGTCGATGGGTTTCATTCCATTTCAAAGTGCTTTTTGACGCCCCGTGTAAACTTTGCGCACTGCCACTCCAACATCCAATCACAGAGCTTGAGGACTGATCACGGGGTTTGTCAAGCTAAGCACATGGTGTAGTCCCATAGCTGAGGATTCTGGGTAGTGTAGTGTCTTCTGCCATCCAAAAACTCCGAAAAAATATTTGTTTCTCTGAATCGAAAGTGGAAAATACAAAAGCATTGTACACAATTTAAACCAATCAATGTTGTGAAATATTATGAATACAAATAAAATAAAAGAAGCCTCCCGTGAGTTACTACAAGCTATAAAGTAGATTTTAAAAACGTTTTATAGAATAAAAGCTCACTGCGGGACGTTGTAGAAATGCGTGTGTGCACCACAACAAAGGAGCCTCATTCACTTTACATTGGGGTTGTTTGCGTGGTGCAGACACGTAAATGTAGCAGAGTGCGTGACTCCACCACGTACTGCGGTGTTAAGGAGTCGTGGTGGAGTCACGCATTCTGGTGAGACCAGGTTGGCTGTGTCACGATCTGTCTGTGTTGTGTTTTGTCTTGTCTTTTTCTGTCTCTGGGTTCCTGTTTTGTTTTGAAATGTTTTCCTCCTTGTGTCTTGTCTGATCCTACTCCGTGTGTTTGCCTTCCCGTCGTTAGTTTCCCTGGTGTGTCTGATTGTGCCTCATTGTGTTCACCTGTTGCCCTTGTGTTTCTGCCTACCCTGTCCAGCTGTGTCTTGTCCTGTGATTACCCTTCTGTGTATTTAGTCTTGTCTTCCCCTGTGCTCCATGTCTGTTCGTCGTCATTTCATGTCCCTGCTACCTGTCGTCTATGCTTGTCCATGTCTCCTGCCTGTTCCCGTCTGTAAGTTTGTTCCTGTCTGTCGTGTTCCCCAGTTTTGTTTCTGTTTATTAGTTTCTTGTTTTTTCATGCCTTCAGCTTTTGATAATAAAGCCACTTTTTGTTAACAACCTTTTTTTATCTTTTAACTGCACTTGGGTCCTATTTCCCCAAACCTGACAGTACGAACAGACCAGTATGGACCCAGCAGTTTTTTCATTTAGCCAAGAGCTTTATGAGCTTAAATACAATCTGGAATGCATTTTCAATGACTGGAGGAGGGCCTCATCCAGAGAGGCCAAAGAGGCTGCCCTTAACGAGGCACGCAGGGAGGTTGACAGCAAGCCCTGGCTTAGGAGCTTGTTGCCTGAGAAGCTAAGACTTTTTACTAGTAGCCCTGAGTGCCAGCCTCAAGCCTCAAACCCCTTCTTGGGATCCCGCCTTGCCTTAGGAGGTCCACGGAGCCTCCAAAAGGTCTCTAGGAGACGCAAGGCCAGGATTCCAGCCGTGGCCCCAGCAGCCATGATTCCAGCTGTGGCCCCAGCAGCCATGGTTCCAGCCCCAGCAGCCATGGTTCCGGCCCCAGTTCTGGCCCCAGCAGCCATGGTTCCGGCTCCAGAACCGGCCCACACAGCCATGGTTCCAGCCCCAGTTCTGGCCCCAGAAGCCATGGTTCCGGCTTCTGTTCCGGTCCCAGCAGCCATGGTCCCGACTCCAGTTTCGGCTCCAGTACTGGCTCCCCGGCCGACGCCAGCCCCCCGTGTTTTGTCAGTGGTTCAGCCCACTCCAGCCCCTCGTGTCCTGTCGGTGGTCCGGCCGACTCCAGCACCTCGTCTCCTGTTGGCTCTCGGCCAGGGCATTCTATCAAGGATATAGAATACCTTGGTTGAAGGATATTCTACCCAGAGACCCAGAACAATATCTGATTGGTTGCATGTTCTTTCTAACACAAAGCCACTCAAATGCGTGAAAGACAAACAAATCAACGTAACACTGTAATGTTACAGATCAACAACTGAGATACAATTCTCATTTTATTTACATTTTATAACATTTTATATAATTACATCGATTTTTTGATGTTTTATCTGAGTGTTTCAGGGTATTCTCTGAATATCTTGAAGGCCCTGACGGTTCACCACTGAGATATATATATATATATATATATATATATATATATATATATCTATATATATATATATATATATATCTATATATATATATATATATATATATATATATATATATATATATATATATATATATGTAATTATATAAAATGTAAATAAAATGAGAATTGTATCTCAGTTGTTGAAGCTGAAGATGTAACAAACTAATAATTATTTTTATTCTTAAAATCAATGTGGTGTACGTCTTTGAAGTGCCTTTAAAAACGGTGTCGGTCTTCAAAATCCACCAATCCCCTGAAAATGCCAGGGTTGACTGAAGAGTCCGTCTCGTCATGCCCACGCAAAGCCAACTCAAAAGTCCCACAAAACTTCATTATTTTTGATAAAATATGCCTGTTTTTATCCACCTCCTCATTGTGTTTCCTCACCGCAATCCTGTGGGCGTCGTCCAGCCGCGTAGCAGTTGCTTACTTGGGGCGATACAATAATCGTCCCTCCGGTAGTAGTTTTGAGGACGCTGATTGGCTACATTTTATGACAAGTTCATATCTTGAATCAGCAATTGGCCAACCTGCTACAGAGACCCGCCTCCGTGGGGCGATTTCTCCATCGCCCCTGCACAGTACTTCAGTACAGTGTACTAGGAAAAGAATATATTTTAAACACACAACTATTGACAATTTATATAATTAATTAGTATTATTATTATTGTTATTAATAATAATGTTTTTGTGTGTGGTTTAGTGCGGGCGGCGCCCTATCGCCCCCTATGGGCCAGCAGTCACTGCTTTAGTTACTGGGCTGAACTAGAGCGGTATGAGGCATGCTACAATGGGTTATCTGTTTGGTATTTTGAGGAAAATACTTCAGAGACATGTTTTGTATAGATATGGCCCTATAATATATTGTTCAAATATAGCATAATAGGTTAGCTTTAAAACCCGGAAAGGAGTTAGCATTTTAGCACTTCCTGATCTGTTGCCTTTTTTAAAAATGTTTATTTAGTTAATAACCATGTCTTACTTTAAAAGACAAGGTTGATTGACAGTGCCCGCATAATGGTGGTATGAGACTCATACACAGGACTTTACAGATTGGGCATGCGTTATAAGAAGGGCCCTGAAGTCATTCATCTAACCCAAACCCCTAACCCTAGTGTATTGCCAGGGACATTGGTATTGGTCAATTACACAGGTATTATATTATTTGACAATTGTTTTCTGTCCAATGCAAAGGTTTTTAGAATGTGCGTGACTGGCCACTCCACCACATAACAAATTCTGGTTAAGGCAACTACAATGGTGGGTAACAAATATATTTTGGTATGGTGAGTACGAAGAAAGAAGAAGCTTAACTTTATGTCTGTAAAGGGGCATGAACTGTGACTTTGCCTACCTTTTCTCTTCACCTCACTACATAAAAGACATAATATTTCCTGCACTGGGTTTGCATTGAAAGCATTAGTTGTGGAATTATACCATATGACAGAAAAAACATGGGATACTTGGCGGAGGCATTACCACGGGCGATTGGAGATGTCTTCTTTATATTACATACATAAAATAATATGAAGTGAAAATATTTCGACATGTTGTAAACCCTGTTTGGTTTTCATATTGTTGGGATTCATTATAAAGCAAATTTATTTATTTAACTGCTTTTGTTGTACAAATCTTACTGCAACAATTTGTTTTGATAGGGAGCAAGGAGCAGACTGCTCAATTTATAAAAATGCGTGGGGAGAATGAATCCCTCTTCACCGGGGCCAAATTGTCCGCGAGCATCACGGAGGTAAGGCACAATATCCAGTTTGTATCGTTCTTATTTTATTAATCATCCCTCATTTCATACAGTCCATTCTAATTAGACAACTAGTACTGTATATGGGTCAATGCCTTATTTCTTTGTTGTATTTGTGTAGGAATGTCTCCATGCCACCATTTTAAAAAAAAAAAAAAAAAAAAAAAACACAAAACAAAACAAAACAAAACAAAACAAAACAAAACAAACATTGTTATTGTTTTATTCATAATACTAGATTTTTTACTATTCTCTCTGTGATTAGGACGGTTTTGGAAGATATGGGCTTGCAGGGAAGTGTAACTCCCCTGCAAGCTAAGAAGAAGTGGGACAATCTTAAAAAAAGATATAAAGTATGTGAGTTTTACAAGTCAATAAACACATTTGCTGACATTTGTTTATCTGCTGGTGTTTTTTTTTGTACTGCCATGATTGTTTTACTCTGCCTTTAGGATTGCAAATACCCAGGGTCAGGAGAGGGAGTCGGTGGGAAACCCACTGCTGCAACTTGGCCGTGGTTTGTCCAAATGGATGAGATATTAGGACAGAGGCCCTCCATCTGCCCGCCTGTCCTAATATCCTCTATTCCAGAGGACACGCCACGGCCAAGTTCAGCAGTGGGGGACCAAGAGGAGGAGGAGGACGAGGATCAGGTTGAGGCAGGGCCATCATGGCCTAAAAGCAAAAAGAAAAGATGGGCTAATGGACCTCATCAGAGAGGACATGAAGCTGCAGAGGAGAGGAGAGCCCAGGAGAGCAGGGAGAACCTTAATAGGCTTTTTTCCCTCCTAGAAAAATGTGCAGATAAATAAATAAAAATAAGTAATGAGCAATATGAAACTTATGATTTATTTTATGGAACAACATACAAATCAAACAACATACAAATAAAACAACATTTAAACTATATACACATTCAGGCTGAGCAGGGAGTCCCAGGTGGTGCTGCTGGACCTGGATGGGCTGCCACAATTAGGACCCTGGTGTCCTCTGATAGTGGGTGGGGCTTCATTTGGGGTGGTCTCCAGAGTGTTGGGGATGCTTCTCTCCACTGTACATCGGATTGTCCATTAGGGCTAGGGTTCGCAGGGCGGATGCAATCGACAGCTGCTGTGTCACTAAGATGTTTTCAGCAGCAGATAAGAACAAAAGATGTATATAAATATTGCACAAGGTTATTTTATCACAGCTCTTCAATTGTTTTACATACCTTTTACACATAATCGTGGTCACCAGGAACCTCCTCCAGGGCAGACACCTCCGCAGACAGTTGGTCCCGCCAAGGAGCACCACTGACTGCCTCCAACACATTCTCCCCCTCATCCTCCGCTACATCCTCCACAATGTCCTCTTCTGGGGCCATGATGTCGTCGGCCCCAATGCAGATGTTGTGGAGGACGGCACATGCTATTATGACTAATGACCTGAAATATATAAATATATATATATATATATATATATATATATATATATATATATATATATATATATATATATATATATATATATGTTTACCTCCTCAAAAAGATAACTCATGTCAGATCTACTCTTCAGTATTATTAAAATGTCCTAATGAGTGATTACTTACTTGAGGAACAAAGGTGTGGTGCACCTCCAGCGCTTGCAGGAAGATGCTCCTGAATCGTGTCTTCATCATCCCGAAGGCACGCTCGATGATGGAGCGTGCCCGGGAGTGATGGCTGTTGAAGCGCTGGGGTCCCACACCTTGCAGTGGCCATTTGTAGGGAGTGATGAGGGGGAGTGTATGTTGGAGACAGGGGTAGTCTGCGAGGATATAGTGCCCTGGAGGAGGGTAGAGTGCCCGCCTATAGAGTGGGCTGTGGCGGAGCACTCTAGAATCGTGGACTGACCCAGGCCATCCCACGTACGTGTCGATGAAGCGGCCCTGATGGTCACAAACAGCCTGCAGCAAAATTGAGCTGAACAGTTTCCTGTTTTTAAAGCAGTGACCATCAGGGCCGCTTGGTGGCACGATGCGGACATGGCAGCCGTCGATTGCTCCAGCAGCTTTTCTGAAGGCTCTGTGTCTGGCCAGCCCTGCGAACCCACGCGACACAGCCTCCAGGTCTTCTGCTGTCCTGGGGAGGTGGATGACCTGGTGGCGAATGGCCACCACCTCCTCAGTCACTCTGTAGACAATCCAATGTACAGTGGATCTAGGCATCCCAAAAACTCTGGAGACCACCCTGCATGATGCCCCATTTGCCAGCCAGAACAGGAACACCAGGGTCTCGATTGTGGCCCCCCCAGCCGTGTCTCCTGTCCTGACCCAGGAGGTCCAGCAGCACGTTCAGGGACTCCCTGCTCAGCCTGAAATCAGGGCGTGTGTCCTGGTCATTGAAAAACCTGTCCAGGACAGTTAAGTTTGGCTGGTAGAGGGAAAGGTTGAGAAAAAAGGGTTAAATAAGTGAAGAGCATATTTTCTTTCTGTGTTTATGTGTATAAATATATCTCTATTGACATGTTTATATTTATATTTATGTGTGTATATATATATTTATGTATGTATATATCAATAAATATATATAGGCCTATACAGTTGAGGCCTAAATTATTAGCCCCCCAGGATTTATGGAACATTTTCCTAAAATTCTTCCTAATGTTTCCAGCATTGATAACACTTGATATAATCAAACATTCACCAGTGCTATTTAGTAGCTTTTGGTACATTTTGGAAAATAAAATACGTTTTTAGGCTTGCTTTATATCAAATATAGTGAAAAATGGGTTGGTCAAAAATATTAGCCCCCATGTGAATTTTTGCTTTCAAAACACACCTAATCAATCAATCAGCTTTCAAGCCACACCTGAGCATTCAATCAGCATAAAAGGACTCCAAGAAACAGGCACTTGAATACCTTATTGAGAGGGACTATACTACTACTCCTACTCACCATGCCAAAGACAAAGGAAATCAGTTGAGCTCAGAAAGAAGATAGTGGAGGCTCATGATAAGGGGGAAGGCTAGAACTGCTGTATGTTGCATCATTGCGAAGTACAAGGAGACACATTCTGTAAGAAACAAACCTAGGTGTGGTCGAAAGCGCAAGATTTCAAGAACTCTAGAGAGGAAAATAGTCAGAGATGTCAGCAAGAATCCCCGGACATCTGCCAAGATGATTGTTGCTGACCTGGCCTCTTCTGGAGTTGATGTTACAAGGAACACAGTTGTGAGGGCTCTTCATCGTGGTGGGCTACAGGGCCATCGTCCCAGAAGAACCCCTTTACTCAAAGAGCGGCACATCAGAGCCAGACTGAGGTTTGCCCGTGAACATTTGAAAGGTAAAGATGAGTTTTGGAAGTATGTGCTTTGGTCTGATGAGACTTAAACTGGAACTGTTTGGGCACATGGATGTTGCTTATGTTTGGCGAAGAAAAGGAGAGGCCTTCAACCCTAAGAACACATCATGCTGTGGGGCTGTTTTGCAGCCTCAGGCACAGGGAGCCTTGTTCGGGTGCAAGGCATCATGAAACATTTAAATTATGTTGACATTTTGAGGGATAATATGAACAAATCTGCTCTTAGTCTTCGGTTAGGTCGTCGCTGGGTCTTCCAACAATACAATGATCCAAAGCACACATCAACATTGGTCCAACAGTTCCTAAAGGACACCAAAACCAAGGTGCTGGAGTGGCCCGCACATAGCCCAGATCTTAATCCTATTGAGAATCTGTGGCGGGTGCTCAAAGTGAATGTCCATGCTCGGAAACCACGCAATTTGGACCAGCTGGAACAATTTGCAATGGAAGAATGGGCCAAAATCCCTCAAGAGACCTGTGCCAACCTAGTAAAGAACTACTCTAAGAGCTTGTTGTCAGTTGTGGCTCAGAAAGGGTACACTATTGACTATTAATGGCCTGGGGGCTAATATTTTTGACCAACCCATTTGTCACTATATTTGATATAAAGCAAGCCTAAAAACTTATTTTATTTTCCAAAATATACCAAAAGCTACTAAATAGCACTGGTGAATGTTTGATTATATTAAGTTTTATCAATGCTGGAAACATTGGGAAGAATTTTAGGAAAATGTTCCATAACTCCTGGGGGGCTAATAATTTAGGTATATATACACTCAAGCTATACTCAACCTGAAATTAAATTTGTATCAGTATTATATGCTAATAACATTACTGTTAGCTAAAAATACAGTACATACATATATTCTGTGTTTGTGTATAAATATATCTGCATAGACATGTTTATATATATATATATAGGCTATATATATAGGCTATATATATATATATACATACACAAGCTATACTCAACCAGAGAAATAACATTTATATGTATTATAGGCTAATATTAACATTACTGTTAGCTAAAAATACAGTACATATATATTGTATATAATATCTATTATAATATGATAATAGATATAAGTATCATTACCTGGAAATGGTCTTCCATTAATCTGAAATAGATGGTGCACCTGTTGCGCCGTCGGGAAATTAATTGAAACATATTGAACAACACAAAAAAAAAAGAATTATCTCTGACTCCATATTGAACTGTTTTCAAACAGTTTGAAAATATTTTGCCTAAAATAATAAATTATTACCGGCACTTGTGACTGCAGCTGGTTGCTAGGCGACGGGGGCGGCAAAAGGTAGGGGCAGTAACTGCCGGTGACGTACCAGGAAATGCTCCGTAGACCGTCTCATTTCGCATTTCATTTTTGGGTCCTCAGGAGGACGCAGCCTCTGAATTGGGACACAACCTGTGTATAACTGAATATGTGTTTCAGAGTCAGAGTGACTGGTTTTGTTAGAGCTGGTCACAAATATTAATAAGTGCAATTTTGAAGCACACATAGTTGCATAATGACCTCAATTGCACTATTGAAAGTGATATAATCCGTCCTTTTATTCAGCAAATCAGGTCTTGACCAACAGCGATGACCCAGACATGGCATACAAACATGCATAAAATCACCTCACTATTAAGCCATCAGGATGATGGTGATTCACGCTGGCTGTCAGACAGGTCCTGGTCGGAGGCGTCAGTGGCCTGTCATTATGATCTCAGTACTGTGAAACATGGCACAGTGTGCAGCCTCTCAGCACTCCGGCTGGATATTACTGAGCTGTTGCATGTCCAATTAACACAATGATATCATGTCGTTGACAGGGTCTTCGGAAATTAATAAATTACTAGGGAAACTGAACAAGCAAGCAAGTTGTAATAAAGTGCAACATTTGACTAATGACATTCTCACTTGACTTTCTGACTGTGTCTCCGATCTGATCAAATTCACTGTTAGCTGTTAGCCTTAGCCTAAGAACTGTACAGATGTTGGCTTTACCTAGCAAGCAAGCAACATACCCTAAATATTTACAAGGCAAAAATGCAGCTATTAAAAACAGCACTCGTGGAATTATCATAACTTATTGTTAAGCGGGGTTCACATAATATGCAATTTTCTCTTTGTACACCACAAGGTTAGACACAGAGCCTTGCGGTGAAAACAGTCAGCCACGTTATGTTTCTGTATTACTCCCTAGCTAGCTTGCACCGCTACAGTAAATACAGCTGTCATCTGATTGGCTGAGCGTTAAATGGTTAATGATAACGAGGTCAAAGTGGAAATAACTGGAACTTTGGGCGCAGAAACACAACAGCAAGGCCAGCACAGAGCTGTTTTTTTGTCATGTGAATTCAGCTGCAGAAAAATCTGTATGGGTAGCCTTGAAAACTTTGACAAGAGGAATTGTTTGGAAAAACACAGCACCCAGCTTCTTTCTTAAGCGCAATATGGTTTTAGTGAGGTTGAATATAAAAATAGCTCCACTTTCCAGTAAAGAGCTGGTGAACTCACTTTAACGAATTGGAGAAGCTTGTTTTTAACGCATCTCTTAGGACAGAAAATACATATACAAAGACCTAAAGCCTTTTGGTTTGAACATATTTTTTGGCTGGTATTAAACGGTGCCACTGGTGAGTGTTGTACCATTACTGCGGTATGCAGATTGTTCGTCTCAATCTACAGCTCTTAGACTGAGCGGTGAATATCATTCATACAAAGTGTGAGAGCAAGCATCTATGGGTTGCTGTTCTTGTTAAAAAAAACAATGTCAAACAAACATATGGTAGCACAAATGGATAATAAAATCTAAGGAGGAAATGCAAGTTTGTCAACAGCGATGATATGTTGTTTGGATATCATTGTCATAAATATATATATATATATATATATATATATATATATATATATCTATCTATATCTATATATTATATCCTAACTTTTTGTTGTTGTAACTTAGTAGCCTACTTTTTAATGCATGTAACTATGTAACATTATGTAACATTAAGCTGTCTGTGGCTCTTTTCTGCTGTAACTACGTACATTTCCCCTCTGTGGGACTAATAAAGGTATTCTGATTCTGATATATACAGTAGAAAAAGCACTGGAAGGAAGCCCTGCCCACAACCTGGCAGAAAACACCGGCCCTTATCTGCCATTATATGTTGCATTGCCACCTGACTGTGCCTGGTGTAAGATATGGTCCCTGGTCATCAAGGTCTAATCACAAGTTGAGCATATCATGTCTTAAGATAGAATTCTACATTTCATTTAAATTAGAATTTTTTATTTCCTCTATAAATTATTATACCAACACCTGTATCTTGGTATATAGGATGAACTGACTCTGTATGCCACCAACTAATTGTGCTGTGGACTATCATCAAATATTTCTATGCAGGACTATTCCATGGTATCGAGAAAGAACCATGTAATAATTTAGCACTGGAAACAGACAATTGCAGTGATTTTTAGGTGCCAAATCGCTGATGTTACAGCAATTGTTTGCCTTTTTTCAGGACTGTTTTTTTCTCCAAACCAATTGTTATCTGTGACTCTCTTCATTGTTCTCAATTTTCTCAATTTAGGCTTACTTATGCAGCATCTTGTAGTATTCCCTCAATGCTGCTGTATTGTGATTTTTCCATGATGTAATTTTCTGACCAACAATAGGATGCATTGAACATGACACAGAGCCATATAAAAAAAAAGAATTAGCATCAAATTGGATATGCGTCCACAGAAGGTTGCTGTTGACAGCACTTGTCTCACTCCTCCAACGATTCGTTACAAAGAGCCCACATTCATCTCTCGGAATGACAAAATGGATCTCACATTGAAGTGACAGCTCGATGACATATGACACAATGAATATTGGTATGGAAATTAGGTTTATGGTATGTAAAAACAGGGCTTTCTTTCTGGAAAAGAATGCATGAATGTGGTTTATTCGGTCTGTTGGATACCAGTGTTAGCCTCCTGCTGAGTGTGCTTTCATACAAAGCTGCAGACGCATCATTAATAATGCAGGGGTGTCATTGATCCGGCTGTATGTGCATGTGTCTCAGCCTGAGTATATATTCAAGGAAGTGTGTATGCACAGCACATCTGGGAGCTTGTGTGCAGTTCTGTATGCATGTGTTTATGTGTGTGTGCTAGAGGGTCTGCTCCAAATGTTAGTCGGAACGAGCGAGGGACTGCTGCTGCTACCAATGGCACTGATGTAGTCTCCACGGCAACCCCTGTTTAAAGGTGACTATAGCCGCGTTCACACCAAGTACTTTTCCCACAGTAGTTCCTGAGAACTTTAGTTCATGAGAGTTCTTTTAGTTCTGACGAACTAAAGCAGATCGCGTTCACACCAAAATGAGTTCCTGGGGGTGGATTAGGCAAATGAGCCGCTGACGTCACTTCTTCTTCTTCTGCTTAGATTTTCCTGGCAGGCTGCAAACAACTTCACGGCGAGTACAGTAGGTGGCGGTATGCACCTTAAAGTTGCAATCCGCCAAAAAACCGAGAGAAGAAGAAGAAAAGCTTCCGCTTCCGCTGTATGCTTCTGTTTACCTTCCGACCTCAGACACGGTATGGAGTTGACGTTTTGGTGCTCGTGTTATACAGCTTCGTAACGGAGTTATTTAAGCCAATAACTCAGCCACAAATAAAAATACAGATCGACCATTCAAATGCAATAGAAATGCTGAGTCGGAGGCGAAGGCGGTTAAGAAGCCTTAACAAAAGGATTGGACCACGAAAAGCACACGCTATGGACATGTTTCGATAGCTGAGGATGATGACCGTTATCACGCCCAAAGAACAGCAATGGTACGTTCATTAAATCACATTAATACTATCTAATGTAGGATTTATGGAGTTATGTAGGGCTAATTTGTGTCTTTGTATGTATTCCAGATATGCGAATACTACGGAACGCGTCGTGTCCCGCGCTCTCTCTGGGTGAACAATAGAACCTCGGCCTGGTGCACACCAATGTGCAGTGGATCAAAGTGGATCTTTTCAACTCCTCTGTATTCGCCTGGAAGCAACCATTGGGGAGATGCAACCTAAACAAATCGCCACGGGGCAAGACACGCGCACAGCCCTTGAGGCATCTGAACAGCATGGAAATTGGAAATTGACAATAAAGCTGATCTTTTGTACTGTGCATTTGGTTCTCTCTTTTATTTACCACAGTCAACAGACACAATTACAATAGTGCAGACACACCTTTGTGCAAAGATGAAATGTCAGTATCAAAACAGTACTCATACTGTATATTTGTATATTAATATGAGTATATTATTATGTTAAATGTGTGTTAAAGACAATGGGATGAGGTTGAAAGCTCTTTAAAAAGCTTTTGTATACCATCTTTACTGTGATAAATACATACATGTTAAGCATACACATCTGAAGAACTACGTTACACACACACACACACACAGGTTAGTCTGTGTACCGCTGCACTGCTGCTGGTTTAAACAAAGACAGTCATGATGCTAGTGCTGTGCATGTAGGTTCTCTTTTATTTATCAGAAGCAGATCAATAAGTGTCAGTAGTATCAAAACAATATAATAACAGTGGCAATATATATATAATCACAATAATACAAAATTAACTGTCCCAGGTGTAGGCAATTTGGGGTGAAGTGTCTTGCCCAGGGACACAACGACATCCTGACTGCAGTGGGGTTTGAACCTGTGCTCCCCTGATCCGAACACCAACGCACCAGACCACTGCACCACACGCCTCCCAACAAGTCATTGTACAATTTATCAACAACGACGACAAGTTTTTCTTAATTTTTGTATTGAAGGCCTGTTGGATTTAATCAGCTCGCTTAGCACTGCCAGAAGCCCAGCCTGAAAGGTATTTTGTTGCTGGTCGTCCAATTCCTGGGCCTTGTGTGAATGCAGCAGCCGTTCGTCGTGCATCTCCTTGGCACGCAGGTCCTCATTCTCCTTGCTGACCATGGCACAGCGGTCCATCGCCATGATGGTGTCAAGGAAGCTGTCATCGCGTGCCCACTATCCTAAGGTGAAATATGCAAGATACAAGATCAGTTTAATCGCTACAACGACACAACATTGTCCAAATCTGTCTCTGCAGGCACACAACAGGAGGAACACAGGGAACACCTTTGATTTGACTATTAACATTTTAAATGGTGAAGGCACTAGCAATTGGGGGATGGAGGGCTCTCAGGACATGATAGGGACAAATAGATACAAATTAAACGTTTTACAATTTTAATGCAAGCATTAATGAAGCTATGAAGCTTTGAATGATTCATACCGTAATAGAATAAGCCACATAGTCTTTAAATAGCCTTAGACACTTGACAGTGACTTTATTTAAAAGTTATTTCTGTCTGTAATGCACCTTTGCACCACATTGACATGATAAGCTGCAACAATCACATTTACATTAAATAAGTGGAGGTGGAGTGTGACTGTGTGTACGTACCATTTGACGATTGACCAGACGATGTGGACCCCATCTGCAAAGCAAAACAAGTTGATCTTACAAACACTTCCTAACATGTAAACAACGCTCTGTATGAACGTGTGAAGCAGAGTGTTAGCCCACCTTGGAGGAGCGTGTCTGGGGTAAGTTGACGGAGTGTTTCAGCCTTTTGACGGCCTCAGTGATGGCCTGGGTCTCCGTCTCGTCCAGAGCACAGCACAGGTTCTTCAGAGTCTGCACCACCCGCTCCACCGTCTTATACTGGGTGCTCTGAATATAGAGATACACGTTGGTCAGAGGTAGGAAGTAGCGGAGTACAAATACCTCGTTACTGTACTTAAGTACATTCCACTACTTATTTTTCTGATCACTTTTTACTTCTACTTCTTACATTTTGAACACAAATACCTGTACTTTCTACTTCTTACATTTTGAACACAAATACCTGTACTTTCTACTTCTTACATTTTCCAAACAGGCTGGTTACATTAGTTTGAATGTGTGTTTGGTGGCGTGATCATTATTATTTAGAGTCATTGCGTGCCTATTGATTTGAACACGATCCGTGTATCCATCATTTCCTGTTCTCTAAAGAAGAGGGACCAATGAAAACGTTGTCATGTTGCCGTTGTTCAGCATGGAAACATTCATTAGCTAACAATGACATTATTGTTCTATTAATATAAAGGGAGGTCAGGTACTCTTTAAAACAGCTGGTAGTTATGGGTACTTTTTACTTAAGTACATTTCAAAGCCCTCTTTACTTTTACTTAAGAAGTTTTACCAGAGTATTTCAAACACGAGTATCTGTACTTCTACTTGAGTAAAGGATGGAGGTGTGTGGCGCAGTGGATAAGTGCATTGGTGTTCGGATCAGGGGAGCACAGGT
Organism: Trematomus bernacchii; assembly: GCF_902827165.1. Classification (NCBI taxonomy): domain Eukaryota; kingdom Metazoa; phylum Chordata; class Actinopteri; order Perciformes; family Nototheniidae; genus Trematomus; species Trematomus bernacchii. The sequence continues at coordinate 1,852,921 of NW_022987708.1, read as the reverse complement.
TCAAACCCCACTGCAGTCAGCATGTCGTTGTGTCCCTGAGACACTTCACCCCAAAGTGCTCCTGTGGGGATTGCCCACAGTATTGAGTATGTAAGCTTTGGATAAAAGCGTCTAACAAGTGACATGTAATGATTCAAAAAGCTTTTGAATATTGAATAACAAACCAATGTGGTTTAGTTGTTATCCACAGTTTAGCTGCTAAATGTTTTTTAGCAATGCTTTTCTTTGTGCTCCACATATCTAAATGTATAAAGTGTGTTTTCACCTCCGTTCCCTCCTGTTTGCTGCAGTATGGCAGCAGCGGTCAGGATGGACCGGGCACAGGGTGTGGAGCTGCCTACTCTCAGCGGGGGGGGAACTGAACGTGGAAACTGTGTTTCTCTGAGGGATCCTCCATGTAGTCTGAGAAGCCTTCTGAGGAAACAAGGTCAAACTATTTAGGATAATACAAGGAACAATGTTTAGGCAGTAAATAGAATTTCAATTACATTTCTACTTAAATGTGCAAAAATATTAGAACATCAGTCTTTGTGGCATGCAGGTAATCAACTGTTTAAGCTTTTACCATTAACATGTAGAATGAATGTTGCAAATGACTTGAAATTAGAGCAACTACAATCTATTGTTTACCTCAGTGTAGCCACAGAGGTCCAGCTAGCATGCTAATTGCTAACGTTATATTATCGTTTTATCCCGGAGGGGAAAACTAGTTTCTAATCCTGAGAGAAACACCTCGCCTGAAACACACGATTAGTGCCATGAGTTAGTGAAGCAAATTACAGAACATTGCACACTTATTCACAAGACAAAACGTGTTCATAGCGGGCATGGATGAGAATAGCTAGCTAGCTAGATGTTATTAGCCCGCTTGGACCTAACGTTAGCAAGTTCTACCATGGCTAGCTCGATCTACTGAGCAAATAAAAGTACATCTAAGACCAGTATTGTGCAGATTAAAACAGTGCAGTGCATGTATTTTATTTTACCTTGGTAGTCGTCCCGACATGACTTTGCCAGGTCTGCTAACTTTGCAGAGCCACAGAAACTGCATTCAGTAGAAGCTTCTGAATGTGGCGCTTCGCGTCCTCCGAGTCAATCGCCAGAAGCGCAGACACATCCTCATCCTCATCACTCCACCGCTCCAATTGATTTATTTAGTGTTGCTATAATAACTGCTTTCACAAAAGGAATCTCTTCGTGTGTGCTGCGAAGCGAGGAAATACAATGGCCGCTTACAACAAAAAATTCTGAGTCAAACGGGCGTGGTTTGCATTCCGCACAGCCAATCAGACGTACGAACTACTTTCTCCCACGAAAGACCCTGCTCTGTGGCAGGGACTGAAAAGCGAGTCTCGCGAACTAAGTTGAGCTACTTTAGTTCCTGGGGCTTTTTGGTGTGAACGCAAATATATCGTAGTTCTGATGAACTATTGTGGGAAAAGTACACCAAAGTACTCCGGTGTGAACGCACCTATTGCTACTCTCAGAAATCAGTGAGGCAGGATGGCATTATGGGATGTTGAGCTAAGAAATGCATCACGGAGCAGAGGAGAGATTTGAAATAGGTGTAGTATATGAACAGCTGGTCACAGCCAATTTATCTTTTTTTTCATTTGAACAATCCTGCTTCAAGCATACAACTTAAATGTGTAAATATGAACTACAACAATGGCTGTTTAGATGTTAGCGCTACAGATCTTTGGTAGTGATCATGCGGGCTCACTAACATGGATGCACTGGACACCAAAAAATTGAATGGCATCATCCTCATCATATAGTATCACCTAACGTAGTAGTGCCTGTGCTTTTCATGCTATTTCACATTAAGAAGGCCTAACAATAGACAGGTCTGTTGGCTGTGTCAAGTAGAGAAGTAATGTCTCAAAGTAGTAATAAATGGAGAAATATAATTTAGACTCCAATCATCCAAAACATTTCTTAGAGGAACACGTCTTTTGTTTTGTTCTTTGGTGAACCAACAAATGAATGTGCATTGAGGGTTGTCAATGATCTGAATCTGACATTATCTTCAAGGTTAAATGAGTAATATAACATGGAGACATTTGTGAATGATACCGAATGCTGTATACAAGCTTTGGTGTTTTCCAACCATTACTTGAAAAATGTACAGAAGCCTGGTTGAGTTGAACAAAATCAAGCTCTCCAGATGTGTCATATGCTTACTACTGTGTTTGTGAAGTAGTAAGCATATGACACTTAGGAGTGTTAGTAAAAGCACATTCTATTAAGGTTTGCTGCTGTGAAGCGCACCCCTATTTACTTATTTATTAATGTCCTATGGAAGCAGGTTGAGAGGTATACAAATGTTCATGAGTGGATGAGTTGTTCCCTCAACCACAACACAAACTGTAGATTCTCCTGTTGAGTCCTGCACACAGGCCTTTTGTTTAAATGCCTGTAACATTAAAATTGATATTATGCGTGCATCTTAAATATTCTTAAATCAAGTGGTTTTGTAATTAAAGTTGTTGTTATTGTATAGTTTTTGTATCTCCTCTTTATCACACAGTGTTGTCTGTTTTTATATAACATGCTATCATGAGCTTTTTTCAACAAAAGCACATCATTTATCATTACATATTTTGTTCTGTGTTTCACTCTACTTTGACAAGACCCTTTTCTTTGTAAGGTGTTTTGTCAGAATGGCCCTTACAAGCTTGCAAGCAACCAACTGAATACTCTTTTCTTGACTACGGTGGTCTTCAGGTAATGTAAAAATGTGAAAGGACCTCTCTAGAACCAGAGCTTGCTTCTTGGCTACTGAAGAGACCTGGCTGGTTAATTCTAAGCGAAAGAAACAATGATAAATGTTTCAGGTGATTGTACACCTTACTAAAAACATATCTACGTATATGATATTCTATTTTTTCTAATATATTCCCCTAAAGCCAGCACACTGGACAACCTTCACAGCTATTGTGCCACAATCTCACAAACACAATGCTGGAATTAGTAGCAAAATATGGCGACAAAAGAAGATTGCTTTAGTTTCATGGCCGAATGAGAAAGGACAAATGGACGATGAGATGGAAATGAGGCCGTTTCTTCTGCATTTGCCCCTTCAAGGTCATTAAATCACTCAGACACATATACAAAAGCTACCACCCATGACATCACACAATACTGTGAACAATAAGGTCCTGGAAAATAATTGAAACAAAGTAGGAAATAGCCACCAGTCCCAAAGCACATCAAAGAAAATGTGCACACACATGGTACCAAATAACTGCAGTGGAAACACAGGTACGCTGTGATATCTTCAAAAGAAAATGGATTCAAACAATGCCCCGTCGTACTGTATGTGTCCACAGGGCATTGTCTGCCGCACCAAATGACAAATATTAATTTTCATCAAACAATTCGCCCTCTATCTCCCACTCCCTCTCCCGCCGAGTGTGTCTCTCCGTTTCTCTTGGCCTTTTCTCGGCTGCGGGCCCCTGGGAAACAATGGGCTGCTATTTGAAGCCGAGGACCTAGTTTAACCGCTACCATAGGGCCCTGTGTTAAATGCACAATTTAGGAAAGAAAAGAACGAGACAGAAGGAGGCAGAGACAGAGATCAAGCAGAGTTTTGGGATTGAATTTAGATTGTGCGAAGGACAGTTTGAGGAAATGTTCCCCTGGAATGCTCCACGTCAAACTAACTGAAATCAGGTCATTTAAATCTGAGAGGAAATATTTTGTTTTTCATTTAAAGAACAAGTTTAGCCATGTGATGAGTTGCTGACCTGTCCTGGGAGTCTGGCTGTCTACATTCCCAATGCATTCTGGGAATGTGTGAAGTCTTTTTTACAGACAAAATGTGTAAAATGCTGCTGAATTATGAAACCAACTGTTAAAAGAACGATTATTGTCCTAATAAATGTCTTAAGGAGGACCTATTATGGTCATTTTCAGGTTCATATGTATTGTTTGCCTCTACTGTGACATGTCTCCATGCTTTAATGTTCATAAAGCTCTTTGTTTTTCTCATACTGGCTGTGCTGCAGCACCTCTTTTCACCCTCTGTCTGAAACCAGAGCCCAGTCTGCTCTGATTGGTTAGCTGGCCAGCTCTGTTGTGATTTGTCAACCACTTAGAGATGTGTCGGAAATCACTTACAATGTTTTGGAGCGCAAGCCAATAGAAGCACGAGTGATAATGAAGTCATTATGAATCAAATAAAACAAAAGCAATGTCATCAGAGGGAGTGAATTTGAATCAATGCAACAAAAGTATTTTTTTCTGGTCTTTGGATATAAAACTTGTGTTGCATTAGACAACTTTCTGTTCTGTGAAAATAAGACGTTCTTGTCTTCTCTTGAGTGCTCTAAATCACTTTTCTCTTACCTCAGAGGAAAAAACTAATGTGAAAATGTGTGAATTCCAGACACCAACAAAATAAGAACAAATTGTGCCTGCAAAGAAAATAAGATGTATTTGCTTTTAATACTTCTTGCAAGACGCCCATTATAACAGACAGACGGTCCGTTCAGACATGCACTTATTACATCAATATAAAGTTTTACATGTCTGTGTGCTGTTTGAATAAGCAACAAAGTTGCTTTTATATAAAAGGTAGTGTTACCAGTTTAGTTTTAGTTTATATCATTTATATAACACAAAGTCTAGAGAACAATTTATGCAGTTGGTGGATCCATCTCTTTGTACACATTCACATTATTCATTTTGTGATTGTGATGGATTCTATATTTTATACATTTATAAAATGTGTTAAGCTACACACACAACACCTATTGCATGTGTCATCTGTTACTCTCCCCGAGTTTTCTGACATTTTTGTGGGGTTGCTCTAGGAGTTTTTTTCCTTGTATGGTGCAATGGTCTGAGGACAGAGGGTGTTATATGGGCTATGCTGTGAGTGAAATGTATAATATTGATTGATTCGATAACAAAATCACTCGGTTTGGTTTGGAAGAAAAGATCATTGCTTGGGTTAAAATAAGTATGGTTTTCTACGTAACCTAAGCTACTGACGTAATGTCTTACGAGTCGGCCAAATAAAGTCATGTGACATAAGGTATTTTGGTTTCACATGGGAAATAAACACCGGTCCTCTGGGTTTGACACATCCACCACCCCTCCCTCACCTGAACCTGAAAATGAGAATAATAGGGCCCCTTTAATCAATGTAGTTGTTTTTGTTCCGCAGAACCTCAGAAACTGCAAAGCATAATAAGAATATTTGTAAAGCTTTTCTAAGACGTCAAGAACCTCCTGAAAAACCTTCAGTTACATCAGCTAATAATATAAACTTATTTATATCTCTCCTTTCCTCTTTCATTCTTCTTCAATCGCAACCAAACAGTCCAGAATGTGTCATCAGTCCTGACCCAACAGTGGATTTTCATGAGTAAGAGCCCCAATTATGTGCTCCCTCTTATGTCATTTCAACCCTGAACCAGGCCTGTTTCCATATTGCAACATAAAATAAATGTCCCACACAGAGTAGTAAAGAAAAGAGAAGAAAAGAGCTGCTTTGAATGACACATAGAAGACATGAAAAGAGGGAAGGAGAAGGCTGAGATGCAGTGTTGAAGAGAAGGAGAGATGAGTGTATGGAGCCGCAGAGGAGCAGGAGGGCCAGGGACAAGAGAGGAGGCATAAATATGCATCGCCATGGGGTATCTTTGCTTTGACGTTAGCTGCGAGTGAGAGCGAAGGCGCTTCTGTCAACCCCTTCTTTACCTTGCCTTCCGCTCCCTCTGTCATTTCCCTCTCCAACCTTTCCCTGTTTTTTTCCCACGGAGCGTGCAGGCGCATGCGGCAGACAGCCACTGTTGTCAGTCTCTGGTGCATCAAAACCAATATCTGCTCTCTCCAAATTAATTACCAGCTCATGCCCCGGCCTGCCTCGGTAATAAGTCTCTCAGGGAGCAGAAGTGATGGGCTTTACTGGCTCCTCTTCATCCCTCCACACAGGCTGACAGCTATTTTCCCCCTCAGCCATGGTCTTCCCACTCCTAATTCCCCCACCCCGTACCTCATCACCACCCCCACCATCCACACACTGCGTGGGGGGACAGGATGAACCTGTGAAACAATCACTCCCTGAATTGGCTTTGTGTCAAGGAGAATTAAGTCATGTCCCTGTAATGGGGCCCCGGACCACCGGAATAGCCCGCAATGTGCTGGCACAATGTAGATGTACAATGACTTGTTGAATATGAGCGTGTGCGGATGAAATGTTTGGTCACAGTGCAGCAGGATGTTAATATGATGAAACGGATCACGTGGCCCGCGGTGCATCCTGCTGGCTGCCTGCCCAACACCACTGTCAATCCTAAAAAAAATGCCATTACATTAACCACAATGGAGCTAACAGAGCCAGGTAACAAACTGTTCTGAAATGCAGTGGTAGGATGAACATTTTGTCATATTGTGGCGGCTTGATTCCCACTAAATTGAGTCGCCAATATGCTAAACTTGGCTTTAGGGTGTGACGCGTTTTCAACAAGAATGTCCATACTGAAGTTGAAGGTTAAGGTTGTTAATATAGACAGGGTTCCCGCGGCGTCTTAAAAAGTCTTACATTTGATCATCAGAATTGAAGGCCTTAAAAAGTCTTACATTTGATCATCACAATTGAAGGCCTTAAAAAGTCTTAAATATGATAAAAAAAAATAAGAAAGGTCTTAAATATGATTTAGAACAGGGGTCTCCAACCTTTTTTAGGATGAGAGCAGGTTTTAAAAAATAAAACAAGACGTGAGCTACTTTTTCTCCTTTTTTGCAGTGTTTATATTTAGCCCATTTTAACATTATTATATGCTTACCTTTAACCTTTGTGTGCTGACTGGGTTTGTGGGACCCGTTTTCAGTGTTTACTAAGAGAAAATGTATGCAATTTAATTATTTTAACCTGCTTTATTTGGGGGTGGACCTCACATACTCTAGGGCAGGCATGGGCAAACTAATGCCGGCCCGCCGAATATTGGTACAAAATTGTCCAAATTATAGTAAAGACCGCATTCATTTAGCCTTTTTCCTGCAATACCCGGCATTTCAGTTGATCACACTAGATGGCACACTCTAGACACAAATTAGCTTTGCTGGAGTCGGCAACCCGGCAAGATCTAAGAACCAAATACGTCACGCTTACATCGGAGGGGGTCAAGATTAACCTGAGCAATAACAGTTCACGGTTAGTACAGTACAGTGAATACAAGTTGAAACAAGCAGTAGCGCTGAGAAAAGGGACTAGAACGCGACCACACACTTATAAAAAACACTTATATAAAGTCAGGCAACACTAACCAGCTTAGTGTGATTCTGTTTATTTTGTGCAGAAAACGGTTTATGCCACAATATGATAGCAACAAGTAGTCGAGATAGTCTGACAATCACCTGTAGAATGCCAGAGAAACTTTCATAACAGCGTTGTGATGCCAAACAGCGTAAATTCAGACTGAAACACATTCACTGATGGGGATGGGGGATATTTATCAGCTGCTTGTGTGACAGTCGGACAGTGAATACTTTACAGCGGCCGCTGCCGTGAGTTAACAGTAGAATAAACGAGCAGCACTGCAGCGGGCGGTAATCCCGCTGAACCACATTAATAAACAATGCACCACGGCACTCTGGAGAAAGGTGTAAGGTTGGAGAAGTAGTTCGTTAATTTAATCTGGCTTCGTATGATTAAAAACTACCCGACGCAGTCCTCTATTGATGTTGTTGTGAGCGGTGTTGCGGAGAAAATCAGCGACGTAAAACTCTGTGTGGGTCACAAGAAGGCGCGTAAACGGTTACGTCATGACGCAAACGATGACGCAATGACGCAATAACTCACCTTTGAACCTAATTCACCTTTGAACCTGCATCTGTAACAATGAGTGGACCAAAGAAAGAAGTTAAATGCATCAATTTGGTGCACTTTGAGCACAACATGAATTTATGGATACAGCTCTCAACACTCATATGAAAGAGAGCTGTATCCTTTCAATAATCCAAAAATCTTTAGAATATGATCACAACCAATAACAAATCATTTAAACGTTTATTCTTATCTTAACTAGTTAGCATTCTTTCTTTTTATTTATGCATATTTTACTAATCACTCCCCTTTTAAACTATATTTTTTTATTTTTTTACTGTCCTATAGTACACATTGGAATGATTTCTTACTTTATTTTTTACAACTATATTAAATAGATAAAGGTGTGCATTGGAAATATTTGTTTACATAGATGACCAAAGAATTTGAGAACCACTGAGATCACTTAGACTAAAGTTAACTATCCAAACAGTCAGAGAGTCCTTTACATCACCTGAGCTGTAGTTATCAGCCTATCAGTCTGACAGGAGAGGACTCTCCCTCTCCTTGTTGTAAAAACAGCTTCTAATATCCGTTAGCTCTGAGCTAGCAACAGATGCTAACAACAAAAATCCCCGTAACTGGTGCTCGCTCTCTCTAGCTCTCTCTCTCTCTCTCTCTCTCTCTCTCTCTCGCTCGCTCACAGAGGCTATGTGCTCCTCCGTGGCGATGACGGCTTGCTTTAAAAAAATAAAATATACATATTTGTATAGTGGGGGGACACAAACGGGATTTCGAAAAGTGGGGGGGACATATCCCCCCTGTCCCTAGTGGAAATTACGCCCATGCGTGTGTGTGTTCGCAAGTGCAAGAAATATATATGCAAGTTGCAAAACACACAGTAAAACTCTGCCCCTCATGTGCTGTATAGGCTGGCACGACTAGGCTGTGTTCAATGGGGCTGATGTGTTGTGTAGATTCTGCCAGAAGGAAAATCACTCCAATCAAACTCCTTATGAAGTGTGTGGTGAGGTGCCGCTCCACATTGCTTTACTTCCCGACTGCAACGCTGGTCCCGCAAATCAAGCAAGAACGTGATTGGTCGATATTCATTGTGGGGGGAGGAGGGGTGTTGATAGATATAGAGTTGTAGTAAGTAGATAGAGTTAGCTAGGATTGAGGTATCGTTTATGCATAGCAGAGGTGGGGACTCGAGTCACATGACTTGACTCGAGTCAGACTCGAGTCGCATATTTTTTGACTTGAGACTTGCTTGACTAACATTGATAAAAGACTTGACTTGACTTTGACTTGGTATTCATGACTTGAGACTTGACTTAAGCTTGAGACAGATGACTTGAAAGGACTTGTCTATTAAATATTTGCGTTTGTTTTTGTAGTGAGATATTACGTTTAGTTTTTTCGAAAAACGTGATTGGGTGATTATAGCGCCATGCGCGCAAACCTGGCAACCCACTAGACAGCAGGAGCGTCAGTTAACATGGCAGCGGCTAGCGTTACTCCAAAAATAGTGAAGTTTGGATTCAAGGATTATGTTGTCGATGACGGTAATAAGAAGAGAACAGCGGTATGCAGGGTCTGCAGCATAAAGATCAGTGACACGACCACCAAAACATCCAACTTCATTCGTCACTACAAAAAAACCCACAGAGAAAGGTGCGTGAATGTGTTGTGTTAGCTAGAAAGCTAACGTTAAGTTTAAGCTACGTTAGACTTGGTTTCAAATCGATTAAGCATTGCAAAGAGAAGACAAAACGGTAAATGAACACTAGAACCGCCAAGGGATTCATTTTGACTAACCCTGATACTGACGGGCTGTCAGGAGAGGGAGAGAGAGAGAGAGAGAGAGAGAGGGAAAGAGATGCCTCGTTTATTTCCCCTGTGTTATCAGAAGTTACTGTAAACTGTTGAATCATGTAGTTCATCTACTTTTAGTAGTTTGTTTAAATGTTTTAATTATGTTGTTTTTGTTTGTAGAAGTGCATCATTCCTTGATTTATTGTAAAATGAATCTGAACTTTTTGATCTGTTATGATGATAAACTGAAGCAATTTCTAAATTAACCCAATTAACTGAGTTTTAAATCGTCCTACTTAGTTTATAAGGAAATTATGAAGAGGAACAAATTAAATGATTTGAAAATGATATCTATGTAGGTGCTGATGCTGTTGGCGGTTCTAGTGTTTACAGAAATTTAAATCAAATATGTGTAATGGCAAATGCCATATACGATTTTCTTACCTGGAATTCTGCCTTTTTAACAGACTTTTTGATTGAGTCCTAGTTATATTGTCTGCAGTTCTAGGGTTAATATGAATCTAATATAATTGTCATCGGTCTAAATTAGATTTCAAATGATTAACTGTGTATGTAATGAAGATCATAGTGTGGGTTGAATCCATTTTTATAACCACTGTCTTTTAACTGATTTAAATGCGGAAACTGGGCTTATTCATCAGAATTTCGTATGACTTGACTTGACTTGACTTGACCTGAGCAATGACTTGACTTGACTTGCTTGACTCTCACCACAGTGACTTGGGACTTGCTTGATACTTGTAGGTCAAGACTTGAGACTTGCTCATGACTTGCACATGTAGGACTTACTCCCACCTCTGATGCATAGGGTAGATTCTTTTAATTTATTTCCTTTTTTTTGTGTATTTTTTACATTTTGGATTTGCTTGGCGAGCTACTTCTTGAGGACGTGTTGGAGACCCCTGATTTAGAGGGTCTTAAAAATGATCGGATTTGAAAGGTACTTCTGTGTTGCGATCACGTCTAAATGTGTTTTGGGAGAAATGTCCGGGCTGCAAAGGAACCAGTACGGTAATAGCCTTTCAGTTCCCCCCAACAATTTGTATTGAAATTGAAATGGAATCTAACTTCGATAAAACTAACGTTCATATCTAGGCCGTCTCCGATACCGAACTCCGGTGCTGATAAAGCTCAGGTGAACAGCCGTCCAATCTTTTTAGGACTAAACCCCCCAGAATCTACAAGCAAGATCAACGTAATCTGCTTAGGGGGGCGTTTACAGCGTGGCCTCTAACACCAAACGGCCCGTCGTATCCCTATTTTAGGCACTCCAGCCACGGATGTCCGACCACTAGGATAGCAGAACAGTGTGTGTAGTGTAGTAGGTGTTGGTGGGCTGGTAGAACCCCAGAGCAGTATCTAAACTGTCCCTGGAGGAGAAACCCTCTGTTAATGGGAGACTCCCTGGTAATTAGGGCAGCTTCAGAACCCACAATCCCTAACCCCACCCTCTCTTGATCCCCAAATATATCAATCAAAACAACGCAAATGTAATATCAAACGCAGCCAGAGTCAAACATTAATATCACAGTAGTGACATTACCACATCAGCAGAGCTTATATCATATCTCAACATCAATCAAAACCACATCAACCACAGTAACCAATGTGAAACAATAGTTTAACCTTAGCAGAGTTTCTATTCCCCTTAAACAATTTAAAATCCAAATGATCAACTAATGTCAGCCTTTTCCATGGGAAGGGTGTTCTTACCTCACTCTAAGACCAAGCAGATACCTTCAGAAACCACGAGAGAGACCAGGAGTTGGGTCGAAATGTACAAAGTACAAACCGGTTTTATTAAGGTTTTAACAAAAATTGAGGATTAAAAGAATCCTTAAAAAATAAGAAAGACACCAAGTCAAAATACAAAAGCAACAGGTTCACAAGTCAAATGTCCTAAAAAAGCTGTCTAAAAGAGCCCAAGCCCTGACCCAGGGCTTCCCCGAGAGGGAATATGAACATTTTTCATGAAAGCAGAACACATTGTCAATGTCATGTTTAGAATCAAGTTTTTTTTCTTTAAACAAATAATTTCAAATATGCAAATGTTATGCTTTAATTTATTAACAGAGACTTCATTTATTAACAGAGACAATAAGGACAGCTTGTCTCTACGATTCGCTGGCCCAGGAAGTTGATCGCCTGCATAACCGCTCTCAAGGTATCAAAAACCACAAACGCCTTCTCAGAATTGTGGCTGGAACTTTTACGCTTTTATTGCCCCATCTAGCATAGGTCAAAAGTTCAGAATGTTCTATCTAGTTTCACATGCCTGGTTTCACATGTCTGAAAATACATGATGGAAACATACATCCTTTCTATTTACAGCCAATTTAGCATATTTGTATCAATGGTAAGCTTAAAGGTGGGGTAGGTAATTTTGGAGAAACCAGCTTGAGTGCGCTAGAATTTGAAAATACATAACCGAAAAAAATCTGCCACTTCCTTACAGAGCCCCTCCTCCAACACACACGAACGCGCACATGACCAATGAGGGCACGAGATAAGTTTGTGCACAGATGGAAGGCTGACAGGCAGGTAGGCCATCCAGTTATTTTAGCCGGGACGGCTAAAATGATTGGTCGTGCTTTTTACAGTACTACGGCTTCCACAGATGAAATTTTTTTATGGATTTTTTGTCAAAGCACTTAAGATATTCATTGCTATCGGGATGTTAAGAGCATTCCATGGAATATGACAAAAAGTGTATCTCGAGCCGGATTTTCAAACTTACCTACCCCACCTTTAATAGAGGTAGGTGAGGTAAAGGTCAGGTCTGACACGGCCACTTAAACAGCAGAACTGTCAACAAAATAAATCAACATGGAACCAGTAATCACTAACTTTGCATCCCCCGGCCCCTTATCGGAGAACACCCAGCTAGTAACCTAGCAACCAAGCTTCAGCTAGCTGCAGTCAAAAACTCAGGTATCTTCGAATCTACTTACAAATAAATATGGTGAAGTGTAAGTTCAACTGTATTTGGTTGGAAAACATTGAATTTAGTGCTTGGTTGAAACCAGTGGAGGGGAATGTGTTTGAAGCCTGCTGCACCATTTTTTTCTGGTTTTTGTCTAACACGCTAACACAGTTCTGTGTACTGTTATGCTGTTATGTTCATTCATCGTTCTTATGTCGAACGTGAATACTTTTACTTTGTAAGTAATTATGGGACGTATTTCTTCTTTCATAGCAATTTTCCTTCATACTTTCTTGCCGTGAAATAGGTCTTAAATTCTATTCAAAGTGGTCTTAAAAAGGTCTGAAAAAGTCTTACATTTGAGTTTTTGAAACCTGCAGGAATCCTGATAGAGGAAACAACTGATAACCTAGATAGGACCACACGGTCAACAGAAAAAAGTATCAGCATCAGCCAGAGATGGAGTACTCGAGTCCTGGACTCGGACTCGAGTCAGACTCGAGTGCCGATTTTCGGGACTCGTGACGCGACTCGGACTTGGACTCGTGAATTCTCGCGCACGATGACTTGGACTCGGACTCGGACACGTGAATTATCGCGTACGCTGACTTGGACTCGGACTCGGACTCGTGAATTTTTCCCCCCATGATGACTCGGACTCGACTTGTACATTGACGCTCCGACTTGGACTCGGACTCGGACTCGAGCAAGTTTTCTATGGAGTCTGATGTCCTCTATCCTGGCGTGTGCACCGGCTGCGAGGCGAGTTCACGTACTGGGCCCCGCTATTCCAGTCTAAAGATGTCTAGAGACACACCCCGCATCGTGCTGTATGCTTTCACACATTCTGCTTCCACATTGGAAAAGAGCAGCGCAAAATGCTCTATGTGGAAACAATATTGAAGAGAAGGCTCCGTAACACATTACTCTAAACATCGAGTTCAGACATATAGGCTGTCTTGAACACTATCATCAGAGTAACGTGATCTAATCAATACATAAAGATTCAGCCGATAACACGAAAGCATATGGCTACTTAACATGCAGAATGACGTCATTTTGCATGCTAAGTAGCCATGTGCTTTCTGGGGCTAAATCTTTATCAGTAAACCGCAGTGGCGAGCCGTCAGGGCCCTCTAGGCCCTCTGTGAGGGCCTAAGATATTCCAAAAAATAATATTTAAAAACATTAAAAATATATATATTTTTTTTAAATATATATTTTTTTAATATTATTTTTGTTATATTTTTCATTAGTTTTACCGAAAAAAAACTTGATTTAATAAAATAACATTTCCAAATAAATAAATCCTTCGAATCTGCCTGTTCAGTCTCTGTTTGAATAGCGGGCCTCTCTGCGATTCACAGAGGGCCCGCTATAGTAACTGAACGAGAGAGTAATGTCAAATGACAGTACAATTGACCAATCATATCTTCCTTCTAAATGGGTGGGTTTTATTATCGCGGACTTTATGACGAGTTCCGCCCGCTGTGAAACTTTTCTTGTTTCCATAGCAACAACATCTTCCTGTCAACAGCGTGAACTCGCCTTCAAAATAAAAGCATGCCAAATTACACTTAAGACATACAACTGCAATGAAAGTAACAAACACAATGCAATATCATTTTCAATGTCAAAGAACACAAATTGGGTTCACATGTGTTGTTTTGTGTGGTAGAGGGTCGCTGTCATTGATGCGTTTTGCACCCTGGGCCGTTGTTTTGATATTCCGCTGAAGTATACGCTGTGACGTAATAACGTCTTTTTTTCGAAGGAAGGGGTGGGGGTCAGAGGGCCTAGGTATAAAGCTCACGGCTCGCCACTGGTAAACCGATTTAACCGGTAAAAGTTCCTTCAAAATAAGAGTCCCGATCTTATTACTATCAAAATAAAAGTGCAAAACGAAAACTTTACCATAGGAAAATATTGGCATACAAATATAATCACTTCTCTAAAAGGTAACTCATTTTAAACATAGTTTATTTATATATAATAATAATAATGATAATAATATTAATATTAGTAATAAGCTTTATATTTGTATAGCACCTATTACAAGAATTGTAGCCAAACTGGCTTCACAGCAGTTCAATAGACAGATTAGTATAACATGACAGGATAAAAGCAATGTAGAGGAGCAGCTACATTTCAACACATATATCCATGAAGATTAATACATGAAGACTTGTGACTCGGACTTGACTTGGACTCTTCTTAGGTGACTCGGACTCGGACTCTGACTCGAACACAGGTAATGATGACTCGGACTCGGACTTGACTCGGACACTCCTTGGGTGACTCGGACTTGGACTCGGACTCGAACACAGGTAATGATGACTCGGACTCGGACTCGACTCGGACACTCCTTGGGTGACTCGGACATGGACTCGGACTCGACTACGACTCTCCCTTGGTGACTCGGACTTGGACTCGGACTCGAAGAGTGGTGACTCGAGAGTGACTTGGACTCGTGAATTGGTGACTTGACTACAACACTGCTGTTAGCTGAGTCTGTAGAAAATAAACATTCAGACAACTGCTTCCTAGATGGTGTCTACACAGGATGCATTCAGGCACAGTATTGAGTATAGGTCAACAGCTTTTGGTAGTGTTCAATGCCCAAAAAGGGAAGACAATTCACTAAAAGAGTAGAAATATGCTTCAGGCAGTGTTTATGCACATAGTGTGGAGTAAAATGAGGGCTGCAGTGCCTATAAAGACAGCTGGAATGATTCAACTAAAAACATTTCTGTCAGATGAAACGACCACAACACTGAGGTCTGGTGGAGGTTGAGAAACTAAAGGTCTATAACTTGGATATGAGGCAATAAAACTAACGTCTAAAAGCAGTTATAAGGTACAAAACGCTCGTTCATTAGCTGGACTTGCATCATAAAAAGTCCTGAAGTACTTTGAAGTCGCATTTGACTTATGAAAACTCACCACATCCTTTGATGATGATGTTGAATTTCAATAAAGTAAACCACACACAAAGCACCAGTGGTTGGCCTCAGTCCATTTACCTTAAAGGGCCCATGTCATGGCCATTTCCACTGATCATAATTACATTGTTGAGGTATACTAAAATAGATTTATACTGTGCAATTTTCCAAACTCACATTGGTTTCGCATACAGCATCTCTGTCAAGCATGTGTATTCAGCAGTATTCACTTTCTCCACTAAACGACTCGTTGGAGCTCTTGCCCCCCCCCTCCCTGTGAGCCTAGTGTGCTCCGATTGGTCAGCTCGGCCACTCGTTCTGATTAGTCAACCACCAGAGAGGCTGCGCCCATGTCTAATAGTGCTTTTCCCGGCTGCTCTCAGCGTAACATCAGTCTTATCATGGCGTCGGTACAGCCGTATATTTTATATACATATATATTTTTAACTGTTGTTATAGAAGAGTGTGACGGCCCCAGGGCCTTTGTCTTACGATGGGGTGGAGCTGAAGAGGCTAATCAGCACGATCACGGACACCTCCGGAGCCGAGGTGCTATTAAGCCCAGCTGCCCGGAGTCACACGACGGCCCCAGTCTCTCTCCAAAGCGGCTGCAGGAAGACTAACTCTGCGATCCTCTCAACCACCTATCTCTGCATTTACCACAATAAATGTGCCGTGGTTTTGTAAACTCGTGTATGTCTCCTTGTCTTTCCGTTGTGGCCTACGAGCCGCTCATAACAAAGAGTAAGTTATTTTTACCCGTTATAAACTACTACTGTTTGATGAGAAATCAAATCATGGTTTGCTATATATGAATTCAGGGAAGAAAGGATAGGCCTACTAAGTATTTCCATTAAACTTTATTTTTAGAAATGTACAAAATGAACATAAATATACATATATACACACGGTATATCATCCATTCCTCCTCGCATCTTGCCTGCGCACAGTCGGTGCGGTGCCTTTTAGCACGAGGCCTCAGTAGTAGTAGAAGTCCCTTCCCCGTCATGGATTGTCCGCCAGGATCTGGCTGGACGAAATCAAATGCAAATCACAAAATATTAGAGAAACTTAGTTGTTTTAGATTCGTTAGTAGTAGTTGTGTAATGAACAGCTTGCCTGCTAATATGCTAACCTAGCTTTGTTTACCTTGGTAGCTAACACGATATGAACGTTAGCTTGGAGGAAAGGCAACTATAATGCAGTGTAATAAAACTACTATGAACAAAAGCTAGTGGTTCATATTAGGCTAGCAATAACGTGTTTATAATTGCAATCGTATACGGGTATTCTGCTACCATACAATGTAACTTGCATGAATACATTGTTTTGCGCTAGCATACAGCTAGCCTCGTTAGCTACATGCAGTATATGTACTGTCACAATGTACGGTAAATCACCCGGAGTATACTGTATGAGTATTCCGTGTGTGTGACTGCAGACATTCTCCTGCCATGACAAACATGTAAGGCCATCTGCTGACATTGTAGTTGATATATTTAAACGCTAGCAACGTAGCATCACAAAAATGTTTTTCCGACCAAAACTAGCTCTAGCTCCGTGTGTTAGATCGGTTGCATACACGCTACGCCAGCTATAATGTAATTACGTTTCGCGACTGACCGCACGGCAAATCACCCGGAGTATACTGTCAATAGGTATTTTGTGTGTGAATGCAGACATTCTCCTGCTATGAGATACATGTATGCAAGGCCATCTGCTGATATTAGAGTTGATATATGGAAACTCTAGCAACTTAGTTAGCACAGTTAGCACTGTGTCAATGGCTTAGCAGTCCAACACAGTTTACACATTTAAACAGTCTTGTTTGATAAATACACAAATAACAATGCAAACTTACAGGTTGTATACCCAGATCTTCCCCTGCTCCAAACGGTCCAAACGAGCTGTGCATATCCGGCCTCAAACTGGGCAATGTTTTGGAAGCTTTCGTCTGTGAAATGCCGGTTCTTCGAACCTCTGGAGGAGGAACACGCCGCTGCTGGTGTGGCCATAGCTCTTCGGGATTGGTCCATTTCGTTCCGGGTACCGCATGACATCAGGCGGTACCCGGAAGAATCAAATGGGCAGTGACGTATCTCCAACGAGGCGTTTTGGGGAGGTATTTTCTTTGTTAGAGTTTTACTCGCTACAGGGTGTACTTTGAGGGTTTTGACTCTGCACACCGTTTACATGCATAAAAACCTTCATAACACACAAGGGGACGGGTAATAACCGGAAAAGCATGACATGGGAGCTTTAACTGATTTGCAACAGCGATTTTTAAGGTAAGCGGAGTCACAGTGGCCTGTCAGCAAATGCTTTACCGAGATGCACTTAGAATGAGTTGGAGGGAGAGGTAAAAGCAAATGACCACACACTATAAACACACACACACACATTACCCTCCAGGCGTTTCCCCCATTCCATTTACAGTAACACCCCGGGAAAAAACCCCACTAAATATTATTTTTAATAAACAAGAAAATGGGCTCCTTGCTTTCCACTTAAGCTGTTAACCAGGTGACTCCAGTGGCAGCATGGGGGGAGCCGTTGCTCACTCTAATGCGCGTGTAGCACCGGCAAGGATTTCCAATACTCCATAAATTCAGGGCTTATCTCCAGACAGTGACTAGTAAATGGTAAGCAATGCTATCAATCATGGAGCTCCCTGCTGTGTGATTCATAGTAATGTGTTTCCATTTAAAACTCCCCCAGGGTTGGAGAAGAGAGGAGAGGAGAACAGCAAGTCTGTAGGCATCAAATTCCCCGCAACAATCAATACGCTGGGCTCAAACAGCCCATGCCTCAGCCTGCCCGGGGAAAATAAAAGTGTTAAGGTAAGGAAAAATGCATTAAAAGGGAAAATGTGTTTAGGGTGAAAGGAGAATAATCAGGAATGAGACATCAAAGCAGCGGCTGGGAGCTTATTGAGACACAGCTGCCTGTAAGAAAGGCCTGAGTGGAACAGCTTTGTAATACACTGCCGCTAACGGCACCTCAGTTCAAAGGCAAGGCAATGGAGGTCTATTGTGGACAAGGAGGAAGAGAGATGGATACAATGGCAGTGATAGTGGATGAAGGTAGCATTGAGAAAACCTTTCAGAAAGACTGAATTTACATAGCTTACACATGATCAGCCATTATTTGCATCAGCTCTCTTTTTGGTTCATTTCTGATCAGCGCCACTATTGAAAGTAAACAACTGGACCTCGCCTAATACAATTTGTTCAGGTTGTGAATTTGAATTAGCAATATTCATATACCCATGACTGCAACCTACAGTATAAGTGATATATGATTTAATTGTTTACTCATTCTGCCTGTGCTGCGGCACCTCTTTTCACCCTCTGTCTGAAACCAGAGCCCAGTCTAGTCGATTAGTCAACCGCTTAGAGATGTCCCGCCCCTTAGCCTGTCACGTAAAATGTGTTGGAGCGCTAGCTAATAGAAGCACGAGTGTTACCAAGTGAAGTCATTATGTAATGGAAGTAAACAAAGGAGTTAGATGGAGGCGTTTCAGGCAGTTTGTGGGAGAGAAACTTTGGGATTTTAGCCTTTGCAGACCATTTACATGCACTAAAACCTATATAATAAACTACAGGGAAGGGAAAACCTCAACAAGCAGAAGAAGGTTTTCTACAGCCCGTTTCACATCCTCAAAGCCTGTACGGTTATCTCTGACGTGTTTCTGAAGAGCAAAGATGGCGCAGCAGGGGCTACAAGTTGTACCAAATGGTAACACCTGCCATTCATATGGCAGTAGGTCAAGTTGCAATAATCTTTCTACATGGCTGTAGATAGACACTGCAGTATTTGAAACCGCTGTGAACAAACATTGTTGGATGTTTGGAGAACTTTGAAGTTGACCTGCATGACCTTGAAGTGTCCATCCCAGTTGTGTATGCACGGCTACTGGCCCTCCTTTTGGACCACATCGTACCGGCTCAATGGGCAAGATGAGATGAGCGTTGTCTGAACCAATTAGAACAAGAGGACACGCTTTACTGAAAGGTGGTAGAGGAAGCCCTCTCAAGTGAGCATATCGACGTTGAAGGGACTGAATTGGATATGACTGGTCAATGAGGTCGATTTCCTTGGCGGTGAAAGCCTTTTCAATGAGCCATCTGGTATTGGGCCTGGAGATAGGGGAGATTTCAAAGTTGACCGTTCTCCCTTCAAGATGGGTAATGTCAGGACGTACTGTTCGAAGAGCAAGTATTTGCTTTCCTCCTTCAAGTTGCAGTTGTTCGGATGCTGAATGTAGTATCATGGTCCGAACTGCGCCATCGTCCAGTATGGCATATGTCTTGAGGGAAAGGTTTCCATTCCACAGCCAGATTGGAATTACTTTTAGCAGCACTCCGTCTGAGAAGTTTGCATGTGAAAAGTAGACTCTGCTGGGGGACAGTGTGGTACCATGTGAATACTTCTTCCTGACTAAAGCATGCAAAGCGTAAAGGTGCAGCTCTCCACATTCGGGGCAGGGTTTCTTTAGAGTACAGTCAGCAGCTGAGTGTGACGTACGGCCGCATTTACAGCAACGGTTTTCCCTTTTTATCCACTCCTGTATTTTCTCCTTAGTTTGGGCTTTGATATTTGAGCACTTTGTAAGATAATGATCACGGCTACGGCAGAAGAGACAGTAGACATTGGATTGGTTACGTGTAGTTGTAGAAGGTTTTGCTTACTTGGCATAAGAAGGGTCAGCAGGATCAGCACTAGGGCTGCACGATATATCGTGTCGTGACGATAATCGCGATATGCGCATGCACGATATTCACATCGCGTGGACGTGCAATTTTTTAATTTTATTTTTAGGACTTGCGATATTAAGTAGGCAAATTAACTCAAACACGTCATGTTATAATTATTTTTCTGCTTGCTACAAAAGGAAAACTTGCGCTGCTTTCATGTCAGGGGTACTTGAGTGAGTGACATGGAGGCTCTGCATGCACAGCAATCCACCAATCACAATCAAATCTCCAAAGCAAACGGACCCGGTGATTAAAGGTAAAAACACTGAATAAAGTCGTTTCATGTGTTTCTCCAGGGCAGTTCAGCGCTGCTAACCGAGCTAGCTCAGCTTGTTGCTCTGATAACTTAAGATCCAGACGTCCGTGACTAAAATCCTTCATCCGGTTAAATATAGTTAAAAAAAATACCAATTGTATATCATTAAAGTTCAAGAAAGGATGGTTTGCGGGAAAAAAAACTGTCTTTTCTTCAATTCCTGTATGTTTTTCATATCGCAATATATATCGCAGGGGGGAAAAAATCGCAATGTCACTTTTTTCCAATATCGTGCAGCCCTAATCAGCACCATAGTAGACAGCTGTCTGGCCTTTAGCCTTAGGTAGCCTGCTGCTGTGTGGCTGCTCTTGCCGATAGCGTTGGGTGAGTCGATTTGAGAGTCTTTGTTGCTGAGCCTTTGATTGTAGCCACCCAGCCAGGTCCTTCAAGTTATAGGGGTTTAGAGAAGCTGTAGTAAGTTTTCCTTGAAGCTGTAGGAACTCTATGAAGCCATCTCTCAAATATTTAGGCAATTTACTGAGTAGCCGGTCAACATGAGAGCAGCAGTTCAACTCATATCCTGTTGGTCCTTCCAGTGACATTAGCATGCTCACCAGCAGGTGGACTCTCAAGGAAAAGCTCTGGAATCCTTGTGAGTCTCCAACCTTCACATCAGGTGCTGTCAGGATTGCAGCTATCTCACTTTGTGCAAGTTGGTGAGGCTGACCATACTGTAGCTGAAGAGCCTGCATTGTTGCTGTGTAGGGTGATGGGTCATGACGACAGGCCTGAGCAATCATCTGTGCTTCAGGGAGTTTGAGGTATCCCAAAAGAACATGATATGTTGACATGATATAGTTTGAGCCAAAGCTGGAGGCTGGGAAGGCACAAGATGTAGGGACATTGGTAACTGATAATCTTGTGCTTGAAATTGGGCAGAAGAAGCATGCATGTTTTCTCCACGTCTCTCTTGGAGGAGAACAGGTTCAAGGGAAGGAGGCTTAGGCTGATGAATTTGTCGATTAAGGAGGAGTGGCCTTGGCAAGGCTGGACCTGACGCCCGAAGAACAGGTTTGGAGTGGGCTATGTGGGCTGGAGATCGGGTCACTTCATAGAGCAATGGCAAATGTTGGGGCCGGGGTGTAGCCTGCTGCTTTGTAACATTTTCAGGCGATTTGTAATCTGTTCAAGAAAAACAATGTGCTTTTTAGGATATCAAGAAGCGTCTAAAACAAACAATGGATGTATTTTATGAACATTTATCCATGCTGGAAGTAGATTTAGATGTGTTAGGAGTGAGATAGAGATTATCATATATGCATCCAATAAAGCATTGCATGAAGTCTGTTGATGATCAGAGGCTGTTGTTGGGGCTGCATAAACGTTTTTTTATTTTTGTTTTGTCGGCAGACCATGCAGGCCAGCCCGATGGTCACCAAGGTGCATGTTTTAATAGCATTTTAACAAAAAAAGCCCAGGCGAG
This sequence comes from Trematomus bernacchii, assembly GCF_902827165.1. Classification (NCBI taxonomy): domain Eukaryota; kingdom Metazoa; phylum Chordata; class Actinopteri; order Perciformes; family Nototheniidae; genus Trematomus; species Trematomus bernacchii. The sequence continues at coordinate 1,830,944 of NW_022987708.1, read as the reverse complement.
CCTAACATGTAAAAAAAATGGCTTAGACCTCAGAGTTAAACTTGGGCCTGCGACCATAGTTTTACTGTATTTTGTTTTGAAAATCCACAGCGGAGGTTTGTGTTGTACTACATGCGGTGTGTTTTGCATATCACTCAGTAGCCAACGATCTGTGAGTCTGTTGGCCCGGACATAAACTCCGTAATAAATGTAGTCTACATTTCATAAGAGGTGTAAAATCTGTGAGCATTTTAAATCTTATTTGAACTAAATGCTTATATAATATGTAGTTGTATTTGTATTGTTGATTTAATGTGTGAACGAGGCGATGTAGAGAAGTTAAGATGTCATTATTAGGCTGTAATTTGTTATAAACTGTTGGAGTGGTAAGCAGGCCTTATGTTTTTGGATATTTGTGGAGTTAGGTGGTCCGTGAGTGTTTTTTTATTGGTTAAGTGGTCCTTGGTATGAAAAGGTTTGAGAAACACTGCGCTAGTGGATTGTCAACAGGGGGAGCCTCGCTGCGGGGAAATTCTACAGATGGCCAGTCCGCCCCTGAATAATGTCTATGCACACGTTATTATTAATAATAAAAACATTTTTTAAATTATTTTATTTTGTAATCATCTCGCGACCCCCACTTTGGGAACCCCTGCTCTAAAGGGCAGTGTTTGAGCAGCACAGGGAATTCACAACAGGCCTTTTTGTCAACTCTGCTGGTGGCGCTAAAGGAAAAGTCAGGAGATTACCAAAAGTGGTTTGGATTATTCCTCTTGGCACTAACGACATCTGTACCATATTTCATGGCTTTCACATGTGATGGTGTTGAGCTGTGTCACCCACAACTGTCAACGCCCAAGGGAAAACGTACACAAAGCCACTGGAAACCATAAATGTCTGAACACATCTTTTTTATAGATATCCAACCAATGTTGCTTAGCATGCAGTTGTCTTTCCATTGAATTTGTATGTGTTTAATCTTCCGCCAAAATGCCTCCTACTCAGTCTGAACACACAATTTGAATTCATCCGGTAAAAGGAAGACATGTGTAACACATGTAACAGAATAAATTACATTTAGAGCGCCATGTATGCAGAGTTAGAATAAAAAAGACAACATTATCATCTTGTTGTGTGATTTGACCATTTTGCGAAGTGTAGGTTGAGGGAACTTTTGTAATGTACACATTTGGGTATTTATCTAACACATTTCTCAATAGTTCAATGCTTTAGGACAATCTTAATTACATATATTGCACTTCAGCATCTTAAAAAGGTGAAATGATTAATGTATGTCCCCTGTAGCAATCATAATCAACATTTAAAAGGAAATGCCACGACACTGATCTCTTTGGGCACAGCAGTCACAACTGTCAAAGCTGAGTGGGTCATAACACCCTGTCCTCCATCCGCACAAGTATTCTCAGCATCTCTGTGAGAAGCATCACAAAAACATACGCGTCATCAATCAAAGCACTACTCTGTGAGACGTATGAAGAGTACATCAATCAGAGGCTGGGGTGTTTAAATTGCTTCAACGGAACATGGATGAGAGACAAACTGATGAGCATGAACTCTCCTGGTAATCACGCCTTCAAAACAAAAAATTGATGAGTAATGTATTCTCCACATGCTAGCTTGCCTGTGAGTCCCAGTCCATTTCCCAGTTTCACATTGATGGCAAGAGGAAAGGCACAGCAGGAAATGGGACGTTTCTATACCTAAAAGTCTAGCCAGAAGTAAAGGCTTTCTGGTATGTTTGACTTACACAAACGTATTGTGAAAAATGTCTACTAAAGACCAATTACTTCATTCAAAAAGTCAGCATAGATTTTAGCCATTGATGCTCAAGGACTGCCACCAATGGGAGGCATTCCTTCCCTGATGCAGATATGCAATCTATTAATCCTACAAACAAACACATGTGCCGTATATCTAGTAAACACAGGGTATTATATGACTGCGGGGTATATAGAAATAATTTCACACCTGTGTCAATATAGGATTTAGTCAGAGTAGTTATTTATCAGCAGCAGCAGACAGTAAAGGTAGCTTAACATTATTTTCTCTATGCGCACCAATGAATCACCAGTAAATCACTTGGTACCATGCATCTGTTTGTGTTAAAGCAGGTGATAAATCATTGGAAAAATAGTGCATTTTCCATCCAAATGCATTACTTCTATAAGACCTGAATTATAAAGAAGTCTAGTGTACCCAGGAATAAAGTCCAGTTACAAACCCTAACCCTAACCCGATTAACGGTTGCATTTTCTATTAACTTTAACCCTAATCTTTTCCTAACTGTAACCATCGGTTTTAGTTCAAGTCAGGACAATATTTATTTGTGTATCATCAAAACCCTTAGAGGCCTAACCTTAACCCTGATGTCACGGTCATCGAACCGCCATTTGTTCTATTGATTGGGGCTAAACATAGAGGTTATTGATGACAATCTGGTGAAGCAAAATAAGTGTTGAATAAACTTCTTCTACAAATACCTTGATTCCTTTGTGTGTAAGGTGTAAGTTTGTTTCTCAGCAGCAGTCATCAAAGCCGTACTCATGCAGCTCGAGGCCTTCTGGGCTCAGAGGCCCATGGACAGCTGCCAGATAGGTCCAGTTCAAGGTCTCTGCTTGGTAGTTCTTCACTGCTAACAAAAAACACAAAAATAACAAAGAATGTATGCATCAATTAAAGATATTGGTATTGGTGAAACCTAGAATTATGACCTGGTTAGACCTAACCCTAACCCCTCAGGGAACAGCAGGACATAATAAATATATATATTTTGCCAGGTCCATTGTATAGATAGTCCCCATGACTACATCAAGGCCATAGTCAACAGTCTCTGGTTAATTGAGGCCACAGGCAAGCAAACTACCCATGAACAGAGTCCAATTATAGACCTATCAGCATCCTCCCCTGTGTCTCTGATGCCCCTTTCACACCGGTGCTTTTTCAGCACCGGCTCGGAGCTGGAGCTGGAAAAGCGCCGGTTTTTCCTGTTCACACCGCAGCGGCGCCGCGTCATAGCTCCGGAATGCGGTTCACTTCCAGCTCCAAAAAATTGTCGGTCTAGAGGCAAGAGCTTCGGAGCTATGACGCGGCGTCGCTTACGTCTCTCTTACGTCGAGGCGTGCAGGAAACTAAACCCACCTCCCCTGAACATGGGTCGACTGAAGAGTCTCGTCATGCCTGCCTACAAGCAATAGCGCTGAGCAAATTGACTAGAAGGCAACCACACACTTATAAAAAAAACACACACTTCATAAAGTCAGGCAACACTAACCAGGCTTCGTGTGATTCTGTTTATTTGTACCTTACTTTGACCATCCGTTCGCTGTTATTGATCATTGTGGAGAGCAGGCAGACGTTTTGTTTGTTATTATAGAAGCTATCGGATGGAATCAATACATGGGCTGCACAGGTTGTCATGTCCGACTATCACAAGTAGAATCATAATGAAAAATACGCCGGTAAAATGTGCCTGTCGAAAACGGCTTAGCAAGTAGTCAGTTTAGCTTCGGTTGCTATGCAAACATCACCCATGTTATACCAGAGAAACTTTCATAACAGCGTTGTGATGCCAAACAGCGTCAATTCAGACTGACACACATTCACTTAAGGGGAACTGGGGATATGTATCAGCTGCTTGTGTGACAGTCAGACAGTGAATACTTTAGAGCCGTGTGAGCTAAACTCCCGTGGAAGTGCAGGCAGCACTGCAGCGGTCGGTAAATGCCGCTGAAACACATTAATAAACAATGAACCACGGCACTCTGGAGAAAAGTATAAGGTTGGAGAAGTCGTTATTTAATTTAATCTGGCTTCGTATGATTAAAAGCAACACGATCATCGACCCGACGCAGTCCCCCCCCCGTTGTTGTTGTGAGCTCCGTTGGGGAGAAAATCCGCGATGTAAACGGTGACGTCATGACGCAGCAGCGGCAGCTGGGCGGTGTGAACAGAGCGGGAGCTGAAAAGGGAAACCGGAGCTGAACCAGAAAAGCTCTAGCTAGGAGCTAGAAAGGGAAAAGCGCTGGTGTGAAAGCCCCATGAGATACCTGAGAAATGGGTGTCAAATCACTAAACATTTAGATAAAGGTTTCGCTCCACTCCACCCAATGCAGTTTGGTTTACGTGCTCACCACTCCACTGAGACAGCTAACTGTATCTTTGTGGAAAAGGTTAAATGTATGTTGGACACAAGCCCATATGTACAGATGTAGCACTCCAGATAGGACTCCAATGGGTGTGTCCCAACCAAAAACCCAGCGGATCCCAGTGGCTGGGGGCGTTGCCAAATTGCTAGAGGGCGTTGCCAAATTTCCCCATTTGTTCAATTACAGGATTTAACCATGAGATGGCGCTTCATTCACAAATACACAAAGACAACTTGGTGTTGTAGAACTTAGTCTGTTTGCAATGTTGCAGCTCTGCAGTTGTGTTGCTGAATACTGTAGCATTTAATCACTTATTTGTTATGGTTTGCACAAGCTGCTATAACGAAAAAACATCAATATTTTAGATCAAATAAAGTATATCTAATCTTATTATCTTAATTGTAATTCAATAATATATAGTCTTTATATATTAAATAATCATAATAATGTAAATGTTTACACTTCTTTATTTTTTATGCTCATACTTTTACCTTTACAATAGTTACACAGTACAGTAGATCGAAGTAAATCAACTCATACATTAAGATAAGATAAGATAAGATGGACCTTTATTAATCCCCGTGGGGAAATTCAGTAGTTCAAACAGCAACAGGGTGAGAGTGAAAAACAGGACAGCACAGATTCACACAGATTAATAAAATCAAAAATAAGATCAGCGATAAAAATAAAAATAATAATAATGAAAAACTATGAAATAAGAAATGAATCAAATTAAAATGTAATTATCATATCATATATTATATAGTGTATTGTATTATTAAGTAATATCATACATTAACTCCATTATAGCAGATGCCACATTGAATGGATGAACACATTTATGCATCAATAATTACAACAGAGTATTTCTAAATACAAGTTGTAAAAATACTTATATGTATTTAATACTAATAACATAATGATTAATTTCAGATGATAATACTTTTCAGGGTTAGGGTTAGGTCCGGTCTGACAGCGCTTAGCTCTCTGCTGCAGAGAGGAAGAGAATTCACTGCTCTAAACAAAGTCAAAAATCAACATACAGTATAGTCAACATAGGGGGGTGGGGGATGGTGAACGGTATGGTCAATGTTTGTAAACACAATCGCCAGGATGTGTCCTAATCAAACCAAAAGAGAAAATGCAGATATTACACTCTGAAAAGAAATGGTAGACATATCAGTACTCTTAGTGCTAAGTTGTCTCAGACAATCTGCATTTCCTAATGTGGGACAGTTCTGTGCAAAGTGTGGGACACTGAAAAGTCTATGTTAAAAAGCCTCAGTCACCTTAATTCATGTAATAAAAACATCTCAGGTCAGTAACACTCAAAGCTAAACGTGCAATACCATGTTCAGCTATGTTACTATTTATAATGTTATTGTTGTTACAACAGAATATGTTTTTCTTTAAATTGAAGTTAAATGCATCAATCTGGTGCACTTTGAGGACAAAATTAAGAGATGTATGGATACAGCTCTCAACACTCATATGAAACAGAACTGTTCTTACAATGTGTGTTGGAAGGATTTATTAAAATGACTATGCATAGTTTATTTAAACTTGTTTAAAACATATCTAAATAAATATGTGTGTCCCGGGCCAAAGAGCGTATTGAGCAGGAAAAAATAAGAGATGGAATGATGGAGCAACTGCGCTGTCATATGTGTGGGCTGGACCTGTATAGGTTAATTTACAGGAAAGGAGTGAGCAGAGGGTAGAGTTGTACTAAAGAGACGCGTTACCATGGAAACCAAACAATGGTGTAGCTGTATTGAAGTCCGAGTGGAAACAATAATATTTGGAGCGTTATGTTAGAATGAAACAGGCAGGTCGTGACTCACAAAAAAAAAGTGTTACTTCACTAACTGTAAGCTTGCCTGAGAGCTGCCGTTTCATTCAGACTGTTTAAAAAAAAAAACGGTCTGATTTTAACAACTCAATGTGTGATTGTTATAGCAGTAATATTAGACACTAATAATACAGTAAACTATTAACACTGTATGTTAGGGTGCGTGGAAAGGGTAGGACCCAAATGCAGACTACAAAACAAGGTAAAAAGGTCTAGAAACAAAAGCGAGCTTTATTCCAAAAGCTGAACAATAACATGGCATGAAACACATAGGTACTACAAAAACTGACCGTGACCAACATGGTGGGAGACAGGAGAAACAATGAACCGACAAGGCACACAGGGGAAGACAAGACTAAATACAGAGAGGGGTAATCACAAGACAAGACACAGCTGGGGTAAGGGAGGCAGAAACACAAGGGCAACAGGTGAACACAATCAGACAATCAGACACACCAGGGAAACTAAGGCTGCGTTTCACTTCTCTTATTTTTCATTTCCTCGCTCCTCGGTCTCGGTCTCACCGGAAGTTGATTTGTCTGCGCCATCTTGAGTAGCGTCCCAATGGCCTTATTTTTGCCGGAGGACCGAGGATCGACGAGCGAGGAGCGAGGAGCGATAATGGAGGAGCTATAATCGAGGAACCACCAGACCATCCTTCGATGAAATCCTCAGACACTCGCCCCGCCCCCTTACTGTGTATCGCTCACTGATTGGACGATGCAGCGCATGCAATGATCTGATGCTTCTTGACATGAGAGCAGTTTCCCAGCGGAGTGAAGAAAACACATGAAACTCACGGGACACACTCCTCAGTTCATACTGTGTTTTGTTTCAATGAATGCATCATTCAGTTACAAATATGTGATATATCTGAACAACAAAGTGGACAAAAATCATTTCATTCATTTATTGGAAACATTTTCGTGATCGCTTTTTTCGTTTTACATTTTCATTTATTGTCATTTCCATTCAGTCAGTCATTAAGTGCTATTTAACATGTTAATTTTCTACATATCCACACAAACAAACTAAGTGTGCAATCCAATGAATGTTAATCTAACTGGGTTTTGATAGATAACATATCTCTTTTTCTTCTCTCAATTCTTTTATTTATATTGTGCACTCTAATCAATATTAATCAAACTAATATTCGTTTATACATTTTAAGAATGGCGTTTATCTTTTTTGAGAATTAGTTCTTATTTGATTTTATTTATTTTGGTCTACAACAGATGATACAAATGTTTGTGTCAGTAAATGTGTACTAACAGAGGTGGGGGTGTTTGTGAAAATAACGGAGACAGAGCTGCTGTCAGACGAACAGCTGTGCGGCGTCATCACAAACGGACGTCGCTTCACGTGACGCTCCGGAGGAAAGGACGTCCCATTGCTCTTAAAACTCATTTCCCTGCTTCTCGTGGTTTCCTTGCGTCTCTCCATGCTTCCCTGGTGGGAGGGACTAGTCGCAGGGAAACGACGCAAGTGAGGGACGCAAGGAATCCATTTAACCGAAGTGAAACGCAGCCTAAGACAGGAAGGCAAACACAGGAAGAAGGAACAGAGAAGAAACAAGGAGGAAAAACATTTCAAAACAAAACAGGAAACCAGAGACAGAAAAAGACAAGACAAAACACAACACAGACAGATCGTGACACTGTACATATTATTGTTTGCCCGCGGGATTAGGATTATCGGTAGTGAGAGCCGTGCTGCATTTTCCTCCGGTCGGATGTGATATAAAAACAAACCGATTATTTTTGTAGTTAACTCACGTGGATTAAACTACATGTATTAGTGCATTCATTTCAATTCGGCGAACATATGATACATTAAATGATCGTGAGGATGATGATTACAAATCGTTTGTATGAGCCGGTCTGCATTTCCTGACAAAAAAACATAGCAATGGTTTTGTAATTACACCAACGTGGATTAAACAACATTATTTTGTTAAATAAAAACATGGTGATGTTTTGTAAATGATTACATGTCTCTTATTTAGCACAGAATATGATCCTATCCGTGACATATGGATCTTAACAAATAGCCGCTATATCAGATACCTCTACTGTAGATCTATCAGCTGTTTATTTTTTATTTCACATGAGTTCCACTGTGGCAGCTTTTTAATCACTGCACCCCCTGGTGGATTCATGATCCATTGCAGCTGGTTTCATTATAATTAAATGTATTTATCAAGGGGGCGTATCAAGTCCTGCGGGGGGTTTTCCTTTTCAGCACGGGCCCACCCTGTGCAGATCACGGACCCGCACGGGTAGGCGTCTGAAATGAAGTGCTACATCTGTAGGTGCTGTCTTCCTTGATCTCAGGAAGGCATTTGACACAGTTAACCACCAAGTGCTCCTTACAAAGCTAACTTGTTTCAATTTTTCGGCAGATTCAATACATTGGTTCAAGTCTTACTTATCGAACAGAAAACAGTGTGTTTTGGTTAACGGTGCCAAATCCCCCTACCTTGTCAACCCTGTTGGGGTTCCAAAAGGTTCCATTCTTGGACCGTTACTTTTTTCACTGCACATTAATGACTTGCCTAATGTATGTCCTGAGTTGAATGTGCAAATGTATGCCGATGATGCGGTCATCTTTGTACACGGGAAGAACACTGAAATGATCTCATCTTGTCTCTCAAAAGCTTTGGACAAGGTTCAACACTGGCTGAACAACATTTGCTTACAGTTAAACGTAAAAAAAACAGTATGCATGATGTTCAGTAAACGACCAGTCAAAATCGAAGGATCCAACGTGTTTTTAAACGGAGCAGAAATAGAACTAGTCTCCCAGTTCAAGTATCTTGGAGTCATATTGGACTCGAACTTGACTTTTAAGAAAAATATTAAGAAAGTATCCAATACCAATTAGACCCTTCTTAACTGTCAATGCTGCAAAGTCATACCTCCACTGTATGATTCTATCCCACATTGAATACTGTTTTACAAACTGGTTGTTTGCTTGTGCCACAAACCTTAAACCAATACAACAGCTGTACAAGAGAGTTATCAAGGTGTTAATATTCATACCACCACTGTACCATCCTTGAAAAACACAATTTCTTGAGTTTTGACAATTTTAAGTCTTTTAAAAGTTTGTGCTTTATTTATAAATGTTTACATGGACTGCCCCCCCCTCCCTTAGGGGAATTCATCCACAAAAAAGACACTGGTCGCTGCACTAGGTCAGAAACCAGAGGAGACTGAAGTCCACCGTAGACGGACCACTTTTGGACAAAATGTACTCTCCATTAAAGGCAGCTCTTTCTGGAATAGCCTCCCAACTGAGATACGGGATTGTCCCACTCTCAATAGTTTTAAAGGTCAACTCAAAGAATGGTTGAGAAACAAACAGACGTGCAATCACCGCTAAATGCACTTTAATACAGGAGAATCTCCTCTTGCGCTTTATGTAGCTCTTGTATCTTCTCTTGCACTTGCTATATTGTATTGCCATGTGATAAATACTTGTGTATGCTGCTCTTGCTCTTTTGCACTTTTTGCATATCATATATTTGTTTTTGCTATGTTTGTAAATGTCATGTTCTTAAATGTTTTATGGGAGGGACTGCGGATGGAAAGTAGCTCAAAGCTAAAATCCGGCATATTTACGCTTGACGCATTTTTGTTTTAAGTGTTCATTAATGTGCAATGTCCCTGCCAAATAAACGATTACAAAAATTTAAATTAAAAAAAGATTAAAATCCTTGATATTGAATTAATTATTCACCCATCCATCTACGATTATCTGTATACACTTTTATCAAATACAATAACAGAGAAAAACAAAGTATGGATATCATTTCAGATCACAGAGCAGCTCATTTTTCATTTATGTTATTTGTGTCCCTTGTTGCTATTTAGAAAAAACATTTCACAACTCATATGTTTAATTCATTATTTTTGTAGTCAATAACAAAACAACTGAAATCATCAATTACAAGTCCCAGACTTAAAGTCAAGCGACTTTGATTCCTAGAAAAATTATTGAAATACTGTATTGAAAAAATACAGGTTTAATATCCAGAATATTGTTGTTTTTTTATCCGTGATGATGGTAAACAATCAGTTTTAGTAGTTGGTGACATGCACCTTAAACGTTGGTTTGCAGTACGCCATAAAACTAGAAAAATAAGAAGTCCTAGAAAAGCGCTATAAAAATAGAACTTGTTATTTATTATTAATAAGTCAACACGTTTTGAAAACCACCTGATAAATATTAACACAAAAAAGTAATAATACAGTGATTTTTACATGTGGTGTTGGTTTCTGCTGATTCTAAAACAGAAGAAGTTTTAGTTGTACCTGTATGAGACCAAAAACACAATATGCAAGTTTAAAGAAAATAATCATGCAAATTGCTCTTTCTTTTGCATACATTTACGAAGTAGGAAATACAGGCACCTGCACACAGGGCACACCTAATCTTAGTGGAAATCACTCCACAGTTACATGACTGACATTCAAGCAGGCAGAAAAAGGTGAGACAACAACAGAAAAAAGGCTACTTTTTGCAGTTTCTCTCATGTTGTTCACGTGAGAGAAACCGTACAGATCCAAAGCACTATTCTACCCTAGGACTCTGTGGTGTATACCCATTCCAACACAACAAAGGCCTAACAAACATGTCACCAACCAAACACAGCCTAAATGGAAATAGGTCCGCTTTCATTTTACCTTTATTCTCCGATAATCGCTTGTAGACATGTGGGAAATGGAGTTGAGTGATGCTTGGTGAACACAAAGAACCCTTTCCCTGTGCAAATCATCCATTTAGACTCTGCCCTCACTCTGTGCTTCTATCACATCAACACTGTCTCAAAAACTATAAATATATTTGACCAAAGCCCATTAGTGATCTGATTCAAAGAACCTGTTTGAATTAAACTTTTCTAATACTCTCCCCACTCTTTGAAAGCCTACAATACGAATGATAAAAAAATATCTATGTTTTGTCATCACAAAATCCAATCCCTTCCTCCAACTTCAATTTGGATGGTCTTTCAGGAGATGTTGAGAGGCCACGTTAAACAGAGATGGAAAAGATAAATGGATGCCCACTGCCATTCTAAAAGCAGATTTCTCATTATGGCCGAGTTAAATCAAACCGAGATGACAATTTAAGGCTGATTAGGGCAACACATTAAAGCAGAGCAGAGATTATGAAAGGGAGCCCCGTCGTAAAAATGTAAGAGTTGATAGAGTAGCTGCGATTTCACATCAGGATAAATACAACCACTCCATGTTAATGGATTTTGAAGTTCTGAAATTATTTCAGCTGATCTTCCATAGAGAAAGCTGTCGTTATCTATCATAGTCCAAGAGATGGTTTGCAGTCAAGAGAATGCATGTTGCGGTGGAAATGATGAAAAGCCTCCAACTATTTGGTAATTACTGAGGCGCTCAATAGTCCATTATTTATAGTAGGTAGCTTTACAATGCATGCAATTGTGCAGTGTTAGTCTTAATAGTTGCATATACCCTGGTTGTAGAGGTACAAATACTTTCTGTAATAACAATTTTCTACATTTAACCCTATTGCAAGATGTCAAGCTGAAGAGAATTATGGTATGGAAGTAAATCTGTGAGTTCTGTGCTAAGTGCGTTAGCATTTTTTCGCTCAGGGCTCATTTAGACGCTTCTTGTGAGACTTGTGCTTTGTTTTGGTAAAAATGGTTCATATCTTCAGTTAGCTGAGTTTCTAACCGTTAAGTGAGTATGACACATTAATAGGTTTTTAAATATTAAGAAGCCCTGAGACACAGTTTTGTGAAAGAACTACCCGCCAGACCCGGATTAGGGTCCTCTCGGGTTTAACAGGTTAAGTAAATCCAAGAAATTATTTGTTGGAGTGTCACTGTAAAACCTAACAGTACTACTTAATAAAGGAAGTAAGTTAACTAGGGCTGTCAGTCGATTAAAATATTTAATCGCGATTAATCGCATGATTGTCCATAGTTAATCGCGATTAATCGCAAATTAATCGCACATTTTTTATCTGTTCTAAATGTACCTTTAGAGGGATATCTTTCAAGTTTTTAATACTCTTATCAACATATGAGTGGACACATATGCTTTATATGTTTGTTTATTATCATTTGAACAATGACAAATATTCTCATGAATATTAAACACAACAACCTGGAACCTCTCTCATACTGTGTGTGTGTGTGTGTGTGTGTGTGTGTGTGTGTGTGTGTGTGTGTGTGTGTGTGTGTGTGTGTGTGTGTGTGTGTGTGTGTGTGTGTGGTGTGTGTGTGTGTGTGTGTGTGTGTGTGTGTGTGTGTGTGTGTGTGTGTGTGTGTGGACACTGTGATGGAGCGTTGGAGCTATGTGCAGCTCAAGGCATATATGCTCGAATGGGAGCTGCCTGGACGCTGCAATCATGTTGCGCGTACTATCCGTGCTGAGTGCGCTGACTTTTCGTACAATGTCCCACTGTCTGGCTACCTGCATAAAGTCAAGTGCTCGGCGCAGTTGTCGGCGAAATGTCATTGAAACAGCTCCTTATATCCGTTAGCGCAGCTAGCTAGCTAGCCCCAGATGCTAACAACAACAACACGTAAGGTGTGCCTCGCTCGCGCGAGTCGCACCACACATACACACTCCCTCCCGGTCCTCCCGATGGCCAGTCCGGGCCTGCCAGTGAGCGTGGAAGTGTGGTCTGCCACACTTCGGGCAGGAGGAGCGGAGCTGTCAGCATCAGCTTGTAGATGGTATTTTAAACTCGATGCGCTCTGAAACTACGGCGGCCGAGGACAAAAAATACACATGCGTTAATCGCGTTAAAATAATTAGTGGCGTTAATTTTTTTTTGCGTTAACGCGTTATTAACGCGTTAACTTGACAGCCCTAAAGTTAACATAACTTAATCCTCCCCAAAAGTTGGAGTGACTCATTTCCATGACAAACCAAACTCATAAAGAAATGTTTTAAGTTATGACTCAGTTGTTTTGAGTGCAACTTCATTTATTGAGAGTTTTAAGTATAGTTATCATGATTCCAGTTTGTTCCATTGACTCATTTTCTTTGAGTTTAATTATTTTATAATTAATTCAAAAACATTGCTATAATGCTCAGTGCCGTTTAGAATCTTTCATTTAATTCATTGAGCATTATATGGTGCTCAAGTAAATCAATGCATTCACACGTAAAGTTATGTGATGAAGCCCTCTGCGTCGTGAACGCCGCCGCCGACGGGGGGGGGGGTGCTAGTGGAGTACTTCGGGATCGTCGGGGGTGAGCGTGCCGTGAACGTTGTGATCAGCTGATTTAATGCCTCACCATTTTGTGAGAGCGATATTTTCAAAAAGCAAAGCTAATGTTAGCTTACGTTAGCATGCCCATGCTTTCCTTACTGAAGCCAGTAGCTGTCTTAATTTCGGTTAAAATTCAAATTAGATGGTATTCATTTAAAAGCTTACAACATAGGAGCGACCAACTAAACCAAATTTGAAAGAGACTGTGCTGGACATATGTTCTAGAAATTGAATGTAAGCTAACGTTAATAAAAGCTAACAAGCTAACAGGTAGACTGGGCTCTATTTGGCGCTTTTACAGTCACGTTATTTTTTCTCTGAAATTATAAAGAAACCTTATATTTACTATCTTGATGTTAAACAACGAAAGCATGTGGAAATGTAAATTGTGTGGGTTTTCTCATTGATTAAAAATACAGTTATTAAAATATTATAGACTATACCATGGCCAATATTCCACAATTTCCCCATCACCATGCCTGTATAAAAACGATGTGTACATTTAGTACGTATAACTCACTGAATGTACATTTGTAAAGCACTGTTTGATTCAGTAGTTAATTATAGTTTGTCTATTTGCCTTGGCGAAAATAAGTTTATCCATTTACAATCTTACATGGCTTACTGTTGTGATAATGAATGATGTCAGTTTGTATTTTGTCAACATGTGCTTTTGCTTTTATTGCAGCTCTACAGTGAATTCCACAGGAAGTTCCTTCTTTGCTGCACTAATATACACCTCAGCTGCTGAAGCTTTACAGAAAGAGGGAGTCTTGGTGAGAAGATTAAAGATTGATGGTGTCACGGTTTTGGATTGTTTTCATTTTCCACCTTTTATTTTTGAAATGTTTTCCTCCTTGTGTCTTGTCTGATCCTTCTTCCTGTGTTTGCCTTCCTGTCGTTAGTTTCCCTGGTGTGTCTGATTGTCTGATTGTGTTCACCTGTTGCCCTTGTGTTTCTGCCTCCCTTACCCCAGCTGTGTCTTGTCTTGTGATTACCCCTCTCTATATTTAGTCTTGTCTTCCCCTGTGTGCCTTGTCGGTTCATTGTCTCTCCTGTCTCCCTCCATGTTGGTCACGGTCAGTTTTTGTGCTACCTATGTGTTTCATGCCATGTTTTTGTTCAGCTTTTAAAATAAAGCTCGCTTTTGTTTCTAGACCTTTTTACCTTTTTTTTGTAGTCTGCATTTGGGTCCTACCCTTTCCACGCATCCTAACAGATGGTGTATAATGAACAGGTACAATTGTTTTTGTAAAGCTTAACACATTACTTCAATATTAAATGTGAAGACACAAACACCCTCCAATTCATATGTTGTCTTTGTTTCATCAATGCGAGCAGGACAGCAGCCCTCGATGGCCTACCCGTGTACCTCAAGGAAGACTCATCTTCAAAACTTGCAAGGTATTTTTGTATTGTCCTTTTACAATTATCATAGCTCAAAAACGTCATATTTTGTATAAATCACTGAAGAACAAAACATTTTGTCACTGCCTTCTACTGTGTGCCCTGTTGGCTGCCCTAAGAGCTGTGTAGTGCTACATAGATACAGATTTCACGATGCTAGGAAGCAACAACAAATTCCATTGTAACAAATATTAAAAATCCCATGTAAAAAAAGTTTTACACGGACAATAATGATCTTAAAATAAGTATTGTAAGCTCTAAAATCCACAAATGCATGCTTACATGTCTATCCTGATGCAATGCTTACATGTCCATAACTCTGTGTAAAGAGTTATTGTGTCCTAATAATTCCTCCTGTCCATAATTGGCTCTAAAGACATCCCTTTCTAAAGCTCAATGAAGGATCTTCGTACTGTCAGTAACATTTAGCTTTTAAATAATCTTTTTACATAAGCTCACATATTTGCCTTTTTTTTATTTCTTCTATACTTGCATGAAAAATATGAAACCAGTTTTCTAAGAATGTTTAATTTGACATAATAAGCCTTTTTATAAACGTGATGATTTGTAAAATTGTAATCACACACTGACTATGTATTCCCTTTTTAGGATAAGATGGAGGCAACCCAAAAGGGAGCAGTGGTCGATGAAGAGTAGGTGCCTGCAGGAGTTCCCTTCGAAACTCATCACGTGGCCATCATCCTCGAGGATCAGGCTGTGATGTTTCACAGATCCTGGATAGATTCTCTGGTGGTTTTGTTTGGACTGATCTATGGTCTCCATTTGAGCTATCCTGAGAACTGGCTTCTTTGAGTTCATTCAGGTTGTCCTCTGGTAAAAAATGTCAGACTATTTTGGTGAAGATCATCGGATTCTGAAAATTATCATTTTGTTGCATGCCAAGAACAGATTTAAATTGGATACCGTGGCAATAACTGATGCAAATGTCATATTGCATGTCTGCATATGTTTAGGTGGTGTCTTTACACTTTGTGTTTTAGTACACTCCATTCTTATTTTTAAGTTTAAAAATGATCTCAGTTTTTCCAACTTTCTTTCTTTTTGAAAAATGTTGACATTAAAATGTTTTAACATTGAGATTTATTTCACACTGAAATAATGAAGTTTCCTAAATGAATGAAGTAAACACAATAAAGTCATAAGTTGTCATAACTAAAATGTAATAATTAATTGTAGTGAAACAAACTGGGTAGTTGTAAGTTTTAGTTTTAAGGTGGTGTTACTTAACACTAGAACCGCCAATCGGGTCAATTTGACCCAGAGCTGTTTTTGATTGTATGTAACTTTTTTTCAATAAAATATTAAAGTCTCCCAGTCCGTGACTTTTCCTGAAAGTGTGTTATGTAGCACCCTATGTTGTTAAAAATGGTCAATATGAAGTCAGATTGAAGAAATCGCCCAAAGAATTGCCATTTATACCTATTTCCGCCCAGCGGGTCATATTGACCCCACCGCTTTTCATATAAACATGACGTGTTGCTATAGCAACGCCTTTTGTCTACTGCGGTTCCTTATAGATTGAGAGATAGATTGAGAGAGATAGATAGATGGATAGATAGTTATAGAGAGAGATAGAGACAGTCTGTAGTGAAGGAGTGCGCTCCCGCTCACGGGAGACTGCTCGCGCTGCGCTCCGCAGCAAACAGCTGTGGGGCGAGTTGAAAGTACATTATGCTGGCCGGGGTGTCTAAATAATGCTTCCGGGCCAGCGGGCCATTTATAATGTCGAGCCCTGTATGAAAAGCTGAGAGTCCACAGATTCTATTGGTATACGTTTTATCCCTGTGCGATCAAAACTCACTGTTCAATAAAAGAACATTTTACCTTGAAAATCAATGCATTCTAATAGCGGGTCAATTTGACCCAGGTGGCAGTTTTAGGTATACAAAAACCTCTGGCGGTTCTAGTGTTAAAGGAGAGGTGTCATGCTTTTCCGGTTATTACCCGTCCCCTTGTGTGTTATGAAGGTTTTTATGCATGTAAATGGTGTGCAGAGTCAAAACCCTCAAAGTACACCCTGTAGCGAGTAAAACTCTAACACAGAAAATACCTCCCCAAAACGCCTCGTTGGAGATTTCTCATGTTCTTCCTGGGCATCGTGATGTCTGGATACCCAGTAGCCACGCCCAGAGCTATGACGCGATACGGTCATGCGGTACCCGGAACCAAATGGACCAATCCGTGGAGCCGTTACGTTACGTCCGCGGAGCCGTTACGTTAAGCCCCCGCTGATTGGTCCAAATTGACCAATCCACGGACTTCCTCACACACAGGCAGCTCTGCTGATTTCTCCTCCCTGGCTGCAGGCTGATAACAGACAGTTGGGATCGCGGCGAAATTCTCTCTGCAGACCCATTCTCACAGCGTTTATCAACCTTTTTCTTACTCAATATCAAGCCACACTTATTGTTTTTACTTCGGCTGTGAGTTTGTGTGTGCTCAGGATGAGTTTGGCTGTGTTTCGCTGTGTATCCTAAACAAGGAAACAACACCTCCATGGAGCTAAGCGCAATTCACAACGTCCTGACCAATCAGAGCACACTGTGCTCACAGGGAGGGTGGGAGCTGGAGCTATTGGCGCTACAATGAGCCGTTAAAGGCAGAGAGTGAAATTCAGTGAATACACGTAGTTTACAGAGATGCTGTATGAGAAACCAATGTGAGTTTGGAAAATTGCACAATATAAATCTATTTTAGTATACCTCAACAATGGAATTATGATCAGTAGAAATGGCCATGACACCTGTCCTTTAATTCACATATTACATTAATACATTTTAAATAAGCTTGCAAAAATAAAAACATTTAAGTTTCATTATTAACCTGTTAAGCACCAAGCCTGTTTTTCATGTTTCAGGCTTGAAAATGACATGCCCAAAACAAATGACTACAACTTAACTTCTAAAAGGGTTATATGAATAATTTCTTTTATCAAAGCAAGGTTACATCTGTGAGTTGGATGTAGAAGTGTCAGAATCAATATAAATGTTTTTTATTTTAAGGAAAATTCAGATTTTACATAGTAAAAAACTGTAAATGATAGTGTCCGTCCAAAAATTATTTTTTACAGATAGTGAAAACTACCCTTGGATGATGGGTTAGTAGACTAAAAGCTTTAGGAATCCAAAGTACAACATATAATAAGTACCCTGTATCAAGATTGATGCAAAACAAGTGACATTTGACCTTTTTAGAGAGGTTTAGCCAAAACCACCCCACCTCTGAGGTGATTTGGGTGAAAATGTTTTTTTTCCCATATCTCTGGCCCCCCTTGGTCGATTTGGATGGTTGACACCTCTTTCTGACCGTTAGAGCCAATAGAATCGAAGGGGGAGGCCCCCACACACACACATTGTGAAGAGAAAAGGTGGGGGCTGCGCGCATGTAAATGTGCTGCAGAGTGAAGCGATCTCTAGCTCTGGCATTTGGAAACGAAAAAGCAGTTTTATTGCTTATGGATTATCAGAAATAATTTAAAAGAGGACACAGATACATTGGATGAACCTATGGATTAACTGCAGCATCGTTTTTTTATCGTTTTAATGCCATTGAAGACCAGTTTTGACCAAGGTAAGCCATGTTAGCGTTTCTAGCTACCTAGCTCCACATGTTATGATGTACGCTTTCGTTTATAGCGTCGCAAATGTTTATCACTGAGTGTTGAGGTTTTTTACACAGATTCTGTGTCTCCAGGAGACCAAAAACGAGTGGTTGGCTGTGCATCTAGGATAAGTAATAAGGGAGTTATTGTGAGTTTAAGTGCCGTTTTAGGTTACATGTTTTTGCTCATGGATAATTCAGAGGCTGAGTGTTAGCATTGTGGGGTTTTTTTTGGAAAAAAAAATTAAAAAGATCAGTTAGCTGAGTTTCTTCCCGTTACATGGATATAAAACATTCATAGTTTATTAAATATTAAGATTCCTTAGACGTTGTTTCCTGCAAATGACGCGTTTATCCGCCCGGTACCGGGGGGGGCCGTGCGTAACAGGTTAAGAGACTTACGTTCAAATAACTGAATGGATTTAGTACAGTACACTTTATTTACCAAAGTATCCATAACAATAGATACTAGACTTACTTGGAGTCGATTCAAATAATTAATTTCATGCTCAAGTTGTTTGAGTTTGTAAACTTAAATGTATTGAAGCAATCAGTTTCCACAAACAGTTTGAGTTGAACTAACTTATCAGGTTTTACAGTGTAGGAAGAACCAGAATGTCGTTGTGAACTTCTAACTTGGCTTTCTTACGATCATCGTGAGGCCTAAGTCAGGAGATCTCCTTCAGCATTTTTGGTTGACCATGGCTGATATGGTATTTTTCTACACGTTCACCAGAAAATCTGTGATGATAAGTTTTTGACTCCTCAAGGGCTTCCATAGGATAATAAAGGAGTTCTCATTTGGCGTGAAGACGTTGGCCAGCAAATCGAGCCCGTTGTTGTTGTATTAGGCGATTACTGAGACATGGGATGTTGGCATACAGTATATGCGTGATTCTTCCAGGATATATTTGGTACCCTTGGAAGGAGGTTGGTACAGCATCCATCGAGGTGATGATGGAGTCAGGGTCTGACCTGCAGTTCTGATGGGTTTGTGTTAGGGATGTTAAGATTCACCGATTCGCATCGGTGCAACGGCATAAACGTTCAAAATGCGAGTGCAACGGTTGAGACGGCGTACACTGAGGAGGTCGAAAACCTGACATCTTGGTGCCAGGATAACAACCTCCATCTCAACGTCAGCAAAACAAAGGAGCTGATTGTGGATTACAGGAAGCAGCAGAGAGAGGGACACGCCCCCATCGCCATCAATGGGACTACGGTGGAGAGAGTCAGCAGCTTCAGGTTCCTCGGTGTCCACATCACTGAGGACCTGACATGGACTCTTCACACTAACACCATCACCAAAAAAGCTTGACAGCGGCTCTTCTTCATATTCTTCATATTGAGGATGTTCAATATGGACTCCAGGATACTCTGCAACTTCTACAGGTGCACCATAGAGAGTATCCTGACTGGCTGCATCACGGCCTGGTACGGCAGCTGCACCGACCTCAATCGTAAGGCTTTACAGAGGGTGGTGAAAACTGCACAGAACATCACCAGGACGGAGCTGCCATCCATGGAGGACCTTTACTCCCAGCGGCTCAGGAAGAAATCCCTCCGGATTATAAAAGTCCCCCATCACCCCAGCCACAAACTGTTCTGTCTGCTGCCGTCTGGCAGGCGTTACCGCAGCATCCGGACAAAAACAACCAGATTCAGAGACAGTTTCATCCCACAGGCCATAAGACTATTAAACACCTGAACTGTTGAAACAACATCCATAACATTCATCTGATACTTAGTAATTATGTATCTATTTCTCTATTATAAAACGGACAAGTCAAAGTCAAGTCGGCATATGTACTGCAGCTTTTTCCAGCGGTATCCATAAATCTCTTAATTTTGACCTCAAAGTGCACCAGATTGATGCATTTAACTTCAATATAAAGAAAAACATTTTCTGTTGTAACAACAATAACATTATAAATAGTAACATAGCTGAACATGGTATTGCACATTTAGCTTTCAGTGTTACTGACCTGAGATGTTTTTATTACATGAATTAAGGTGACTGAGGCTTTTTAACATAGACTTTTCAGTGTCCCACATTTTGCACAGAACTGTCCCACATTAGGAAATGCAGATTGTCTGAGACAACTTGGCACTAAGAGTAGGCTACTGATATGTCTACCATTTCTTTTATGAGTGTAATATCTGCATTTTCTATTTTGGTTTGATTAGGACACATCCTGGGGATTGTGTTTACAAACATTGACCATACCGTTCACCATCCCCCACCCCCCTACTGTATGTTGATTTTTGACTTTGTTTGCCTACATGTAAATAGGTGGCATTTAGTACCTACCCCCCTCTGAGTGAATACCTGTTGACTTCACATCTTGTCACAAACTTTTTGGAAGACAAGACTGAGGCTATTTTTTATCTGTAGTTATTCCCTGGACAGATTTTAAAAGTCAATCTAAAACACATTTCATTTTAAACAAGTAAATACAATACATTTAAAACATGCAACATACATTACTGGGATACTTAAATAAAACAATTTAAAATACAGAACATTAAAACAAAACAAATACAACAAAACAAAAGAACATGTTAAATCTCCCAGCCTCACACTTTTTTCGATATCTACAGATCCGGAGCTTTATGAGGTCTCATGTAGCTACATTTGCAGATATACCACAGCATTGGGCACTGGAAGAGATAATTAATGTTAGACCAGGATGTAGAGGAGCAGTGTCAACCCTATACCAGACACTTCTTAGTCAGGAAGTAGTCAGCACAGAAAAGTATAGACCTGAGTGGGAGACAGAATTGGGTATGCCGATCACTGAGGAATTTTGGGAAACATGTTTTAGGAATATTCACCGGTGCTCAGTAAATGTTAGATTAAATCTGATACAATTTAAAGTTCTACATAGGTTGCACTACTCAAAAGTTAAAGTAAACAAGATGTATTCCAGCATATCAGCATTATGTAACAAATGTAAAAATCAAGCTGGCACCCTTACACACCAATTCTGGACATGCCCCAACCTCCACTCATTCTGGACTTCTGTATTTGATTTTTATTCAAAAGCATTTGACAAGCAATTGAAGCCTGATCCCCTTGTGGCCATTCTGGGATCCACGAGTGACACTGATCTGAACTATGGCAGTGACAAATGGCCTGTGTTTTTGGGTACTGTTTTGGCTAAAAAACTTATTTTGAGGTTATGGAAGTCTGATACTGTGCCTACATTTGAGATGTGGCTGAGAGAGTTGGGTGAGATCCTCTACCTGGAGAAACTTAGATTCAAGAATGCAGGAAGGGGGAGAGTGTTTGATAAGGCCTGGGCTCCAGTGATGAGACACTTATGGCGCATTTCCACTACACGGTCGGCCTCGGCCACACTCGGTACGGCTTGGCCGCGTTGGGCTTTAACAGGGCCGACTCACTTCATGCTGCGCTTCCATTACAGTTTAGGAACTGGGGTAGTTACTATAGTAACGCAGTGTAGGCGGAGCCGTGACGTCATCTTCAATGAGAAATCCAGAAACACAACACAGCCGTTAGCTGTGAGCACTCAGAGCTCACAGCTCCTTATATATGTTCAGAAACTCGACAAAAGTTAAACAAGTACACACCACAGACTGCCTGTGTCATGGTGAATACAGTCGCTGCTTTATTTATGTCTGTATAGGCCGTTGTTGTGAGTGTGGACGGTCGGGGCATATACTGCGTTAGCTTAGCCAATCTCCATCTAGAAAAACACGAATTTTAAAAGGTTTTTCGCCTGCCGTCTGTCTGCAGACTTGACAAAGCATTAATTCATGGTTTTTACTAACCGGTATCAGTATGTTGTTACTTCGGCATCATTTTGAAACGTGTATTACAATTAAATCACGGTCAAATATGTCCATCTTGTTGTAGTTCTAGCCCTCTTGCCAGCGCTCCTCTCTCTAGTTTAGCATACTCAGCCCGACTCAGCCCTGTTTGTTGGCCCCGATAGAACCACAATTTCTAGGGCCAGAAAAGAGGGGAAAAAGTGGCCCCGCGCCGTGCCGCGCCGGAACGAGGCCTAGTGGAAGCACAACCAAAAAAGGGGACGGCACGACACGGCACGCTTAAAGCGAGCTACGCGCTGCAATGGAAATGCGCCATTAAGAGGTCTGGGTGAGGATGAAGGTGTGGGATGAATGATCAATAATGTTAATCCTGTAACTTTTATCTTGTTTTTTTTGTTTTTTTTTCAATTTGCTATGCACATTTTTTATTTTTCCTGATGTGCTCTCTTGGACTGCCCTCTTGTTTCTGGCATGAATATTGCATTTCTTGTTATCTCGCCCATGGATGTGTTTTAAAACCGCCAACAGCCAACATGTTAAAACACTGATTGGGTCAGTGTTGGCAGAGCGTCTCCCCATCCCATTCCAATTCAAATTCTTGACTGAAAGAGCCTACAGTACATGTAAATGGTTAGCATTGCCTATATGCATTTGAAAATAATTAGTACCCCCCTCTGAGTGACTACGTGTTGAGTTCACATCACCATTCTCCCATATGCTACAAATGGCTGTCTAGCCCTGTTTGTTTTTTTGACCTTTCAGATGTTGTTGTATAGCCTCTGGAGCAGAAATGAAAGAGTTTTAAAAATGTTTACGTTTTGGTAAGTTTTTAGGGAAATGTTGTAATATTGCAACGTTGGCCTTAGGTGGGAGCAGAATTTCTGTATTTCTACTCACATTGTCTGAATAAATATATTGAACAACTAAGGGTTAATTTGCAGGATTGATTGCTTACTTAGCCCTATATCAGTATATAGCATGAATAATAATCACACATCAGTCATATTTGTTATGAATAATCATTTATCATTTATTAAATAGTAAGTCGCTTTGGATAAAAGCGTCAGCTAAATGCAATTTATGAAAGCCTCACTCAGGATTTTTTTAACAAGTGTTTTTATTGCTCTTGGGGCATTAAAAACAAGATTTTAACTTTATTTTTTTATATAATATCTGCATTTTCTCTTGTGAAAAACTAAGTCTTAGTTTGGCCATAGTTTGGACACTCATTTTTAATCACACACGTCTCCCCATCCCATTCAAATTCTTGACTGAGCCTATATGCATTTGAAAATAAATAGTAGCTACCCCCCTCTCAGTGAATACCTGTTGACTTCACATCTTGTACTGTGATCTGCATGCACTTATCAAAACATTTAATTAGGAGCAAAACACACACTTCAAGTCAGATCATCACCCTTAGCTATTTTAATTACCTCTCAAACTACCTAAACTAGTTATAAATGTTTATTTTTACTGTCGGCCGGGTCAGCTGCTGCATGAGACAGACACTGAAAAGTATTATCATCTGAAATTAATCATTATGTTATTAGTATTAAATACATATAAGTATTTTTACAGGTGTTTTTATTGCTCTTGGGGCATTAAAAACAAGATTTTAACTTTAGTTTTTTATATAATATCTGCATTTTCTCTTTTGAAAAACTAAGTCTTAGTTTGGCCATAGTTATTTAATATATAAAGACTTTATATTATTGAATTACAAGATTAGATATACTTTATTTGATCTAAAATATTGATGTGTTCAAATGCTCTTCTAAACAAAACTGAAAGTCCATGAAAGTTGTCTTCCTGTTTTTGTGAATGAAGCGCCATCTCCTGGTTAAATCCTGAAATTGAAAATCTGGCAACGCCCTCTTGGAAAATAGTGGGAGGGCTTAACATTCCCAGATACTGGTCTTTGGCAGGTCTTAGGCAGCTGTATGCTGGAGTCTGAAATAAGCTGCTCCATCTGTATAGATCCTAAACATCGACTGGACGTGGATTCTAAGAGTACAATATACACTTCTCACCAGAAATCGAATCAAAAAGCATTTTAATGGCCAAACTATTCCACAATTTAGGATTTTCCAGAGAGGGTTATTTGTGAATAAACGTCCCTCCGGAGCGTTTGCAATGAACGGGCCGGGAGCATGTTGTTTCTTACACGACCACTAGAGCACCTCTAGTGGTCGTGTAAGAAACAACATACACTTTAAAACGTGTCTCTGGGTCGTAATAAGGGCATGAACAATCGGCCTATATGGTCGTTTTTTGTAGGAGGACAGGCTGTCACACACCCACACCTACACCACTGATCTTACTGATTAACACATCCCATTGTGGTAGCTCTTTTGTTTAGTTGAATGGTTTATAATAAATATCTTTCCTTATATCGTGTCCGTTCCACGTTTTTGTTATGGCCAAGAGCCAGGCCATGACAACACCTACTGGCCAAATTTAGGTTAAAATGTTTCAAAAACAGCACTTATATTGAGGCGGTCGGCCCTTTCTTGATTATGAAGTAGTCGGAGAAGGAGAATTGAGGACTGTTACGGCCTGCCCCCCTACTCCGTAGTAGTGGCAAGGACAATAAAAGAAAAACAGAGTCAAAGAAAAAAATAAAGAGAATAAAACCGGTGAGAATTGAAAGGAATTATACCTACAGATGGAGCCTCTTATTTTGGACCCCAGCATACAGCTTCCTGCCGACTGCCAGCCAGTTGCCAGCCAGTTGCCTGCCAAAGACCAGTATTCAGGAATGTTAGGCCCTCCCACTATTCTCCAATTTCAGGGTTTACCAGGAGATGGCGCTATATATTAAATAACTAAGACTTAGTTTTTCACAATAGAAAATGCAGATATTATATAAAAAACTAAAGTTAAAATCTTGTTTTTAATGCCCCAAGAGCAATAACATCTTGTCACAAGCTTTTTGGAAGAAAAAGACTGACTCAAGAGACCTGTAGTTGACTAATTACAGGCCTCAATAAAGTTCTGCCATTGGTTGTGAAAAACAACGGTGGACATAGTGGAAAGTGAAATTGACATTGTCGAATTTAATAAAAATACAAAATAATGTATCTGTGTACGTGTTTTACTATGTGATCTGCACTTATCAAACATCTAATTAAGGCGAGACACCCCAGGTGAATAGGGTATTTTTAACTTAAAGATATCAGCTAAATATTTCTCCAGTTAATTACTTACAATAAGGCAATTGTTTTTTGTATTACAAGTTTTCTGAAATAGCATGTTTAAATATCCAAATGAACCATTATCTCATGAAATATGCGCATATTTTAACACATTTCAGGAACCAAAATCTGAACTTTGGATAAAGCCAGGATCAAAATTATTGTTTCATTTTGTAGTCATATTAGTATCTAAGGCTTTTACAGAAGGGATTTTGGATATCTCTTTGTATCACTCTCATAAATCAGAAAATACTGTCAACAGCCCTAAAATATCAATTTTCACCATGTTTTTAGGTATAAAATGTTATATAATTCAGGCTATGAATTATATATGACCAAACCCTTCTGTAAAAGCCTTCATAATATTGATAGGAATATAACTGGAAGGTTTGGTGTATGTAACTGCTGAGTGATTCTACAATTTAGGGTACATTCCATGTCCATTGATGTCCATTGATGATAATTATAATTATTCTAACTATTTTCTTCAAAAATATCATATTTTGCCTATTATTGGAAAGCATGTTATAATATCACACAAACATTATGTGCATCCTATGCTTTATTTAGCTTGAAATGTGTCATGATGTTCTTAAATTGTCAGTTTTTGCTATGTCCGTTTTTCAGTTGAGGGTGTCTTGGATTCAAAATAATGAATAAAAACCATTAAAGTAAATTTAAAAAATGATTCATTTATTTCAAAAGTCTAAATACTAAAGAATAATAACATATTTTTAATTGATTTCCCCCTTTAAATAATTTAAATATCTTAATATATGAATGTCCGCAAAAGTTCTGTCAACTATGTTACTAACAGAACTTCCCCCTTTAACTCAAAAATTGTTTGTCCCAATACCATGTCACCAGCATCACATGATGCCATGTTCCTCTTTGGCAGACATTTTGAACACACTGTGGTGATTGTCCTCTACATTTTTACAATATTTTATGTATAATAGCACATGGTCAATTAATATACTCATTGACAATCAACAATGTTACGTACATTGTTATGGTTTACAATTGTTTAATGATTTTAATTCAATTATATGTGCAAATGTGATGTTAACCTGTTCAAGAAAATGACATGTGGTCATCCAGGCAAGGCCTACCATTGAAATGATGGGTCAAAATAGGGAAATTGTCAACTAGGTTACCTGTCAACTGAGTTACCCAGTACTGTAATAACTGTAGTAACTTAGTTGACAGGTAACCTAGTTGACAATTTGTACGACATGTAGACGTCATTACACATCATTATCAATGGAATTTTGCACTTCTGCCTTGAAATTAACATAGTGCTGATGGTTAATAATGTGTCCAGTCAACTATGTTATTTGCGTCAAATGTTTGACTTTCATTGTCAACTATGTTGCACCTCATTTTTTTCAAATTTAAAATATCTAAAATAGTGCTTCTGATATCCTTTATAGTATAATGTATATCTACACAGGTTGGAGTTTTACATGACATCTCTTAAAACTATCAAAATGACCTGTATGGTAGTTTTATAATACAAAATATCCCTAAACTTAATGACAGTGCTGAACATATCACATGAAAAAACAAAACTTTAATACAATTATTTTTTAAACTTTAAAAAATCTTTGGATATATGGTAGAATAGACTCAAGAGCCTTTCAAATTTGATTTTACTTGAAGTGCAGGACTTAATCAAATGATTGTAATGACATCAAGTTTGTCCGTAACATAGTTGACAAACTGAGTAGTGAAAACATCCTTTCCCTTAAAATAAAAAAATATATAAAAATGTTTAAGCTTTGCAACTAGTGGATATGTTACACTGAGGAATATACTAACTTGAACCACTGATTGTTCTATCTATACATTTATTTGGCATTAGTAAATAATTATGCACATTTACAGATATTTTACATGATATGAGTGATAACACGTGTTATAAGGGCTATTTCGCACAATAGGTGTGCCTTGAGATTTTTACTTGTCCTTTGGTGTGCCTTGGGCACAAAAAGTTTGGGAACCACTGCTGTAGAGAAATGTAAACGTTCACCATCCCCCACCCGCCTACTGTATGTTGCTTTTTGACATGTAAATGAGTAACTACCCCCCTCTGAGTGAATACCTGTTGTACCTGTCCGGGGCTAAGCCCATAGGACGATGCTCTGATGTCATCACCCTCGCACATTGGTCATATGTTTACAAAAAACGATGTTAACACTTTCTCGTTCTTAATATATGCTATATTTAGGGTCGATATGTGTTGAATTTACTTTAAAATAGCAGATCACTGTGATTCACTTCTTCCGCGGCTCCTCCGTGCAGAGAGGCCCCCCCCCGTTGACAATTCACGAGCGTCTAACTCTCTCCCCCCTGTGAAGAGATATCACAGGGGGGGGTTGGGACACACACATTCCGATGGCCAATTCGTTTTAAACAAAGAGTGGGGTGGGGGCTGGTGAACGGTATGGTCAATGTTTGTAAACACTGTGACATTTTGACTTTATTTGATCATTTCAGTTAAAAACTAACGTTCATATTTCATATTACTGTTTTGCCTGGCTGGACCTGTAATTTACAGGAAAGGAGTGCACGCTACTAAAGAGACACGCTACCATGGAAACCAAACAATGGTGTTGCTGTATTGAAGTCCGAGTGGAAACAGTCATATTTGGAGCGTTATGTTAGAATGAAACAGCGAGGGTCGTGACTCACAAAAAAAAGTGTTACTTCACTAACTGTAAGCTTGTCACTCAGAGTAACCTACAGTTAACTTAACTGTTGGAAAAGAAAGATCAGAGTTAGGAGTGTGAACACACAGCTGAGAGCTGCCGTTTCATTCTGACTGTTTAAAAAACGGTAACAACGGACTATTTTTCTTAGCGGATGCATGTAAATTTAAATCAATACATAGAACTATGTTTTAAATCAATAAAAATATTTTCTAAATCCATAAAAGCATTTTAATTAATATTGGGAGTCATGTCGTTACTTTGTTGAGAATGTGGCCATGTAATAAGCGGGATAATTTGCAGCGACTTGGTCATTATGGGGAAAAATAACACCCAGGGATCAAGATCCCTCCGCGACGCGGAGGGATCAGTAATTTTTAGTGAATTACTGAGTTTAGGCACGTTAATAACATTTTAATGAAGTTGAATACAGTATATTCATATTTGTCAGTGATTTCATGTCAATTCGGCGAACATAAACGATTAAATTAGGATTAAAAATCGAGAGCCGGCTGCTGTTCGTTACGGTAACCCAACTAGGACACTTGACACAGTGGCTTTTGGCAAAGCACACAAAGAAAACAAAAAAAACCGAGAGAGATGAGTTATTGTTATTACAACGTGACTTCACTATTATTTAACAACTATTTTTATTGGGTTCTTTTATTTGGGGTTAAGTACATTGTCAGAATAAGTGAGAAATGGATTTAACTTCTGTTAGACAGCTATCATACTGAATAAATATTTATGCAAAAATGTATGGCATTAATAATGTATATCTAATTACATTTAAAAATGTATGGCATTAATAATGTATATCTAATTACATTAACTGTGAATGTCTTTCATTTTATTTAAAATGAAATAAAATTACATAAAACATTTTCCATAAAAAAGTTGATTCAAGAACAAATCAGTACTTTTCTTATATGACTATTATTGCTAAATTTGAAAGGTCTTTACCAGCTTTGGAATTATATATATATATATATATAGCACCTTCTGCCATCCCATCTCTACTGACATATGGATCTTAACAAAGATCCGCTATACATTAGTACCAGATATACTGTACACGGACATTTTAGTGAACCAGACCAGCTGTTTCCGCCGGGTCTTCGCTTCCCGGGCATCACGTTGTTTACAAGTGTGTTCAGATGCTAAATAAAAGTTTAGCTTGTACTTTTGATACCCCGCCTCTCGGCACCACAACATCCAGTTTACTGTATTTCACATGAGCGATGTCGAACATTGAAAAGTCCTTATAAAATCTCTGTTATTAGATCAGTACTTTTCTTATATGACTATTATTGACTTGAACACTGAGAATGTATTTATTAACTTCAGACATTTGAAATATTTGAAATCAGATGAAAACAAACTGTAACGGACCCTGCCGTGTTATCTATGATTACTATGCCTTACTGTACATTCATAATTTCAGCCGGAGGTAGGTGGTAGGCGTTGCGGAGGAGCAGATTGCGAGTGAGGTGCCTGTTCTAAACGAACTATTCCAGCTGTTATAAAGCATTAAATAAAAAGTAAGCAAGGAATACAGAATGTTTCGTTACGTAACTTTGTTGAGAATGTGGCCATGTACATGTAATACATGGGATCATTTGCAGCGACTTGGTCATTGTGGGGAAAAATAACACCCATCCTGATCGTTTCAATGAAGTTGAATACAGAATATTCATATTTGTCAGTGATTTCATGTCAATTCGGCGAACATAAACATCAATGATGATGATTAAATTAGGATTAAAAATCGGGAGAGCCGGCTCGTTCGTTTTTTCCGACTAAACAACATCTATTATTTAGAAGTTGATTTCACATGACTCCAGTGTGGAACCCCACTGCACCCCCTGGTGGATCAATGATCCATTGCAGCTGGCTTCACAATAATTAAATGTATTTATCATGGGGGCGGTATCAAGTCTGACTGGGGGCCGGCCGGCCATCACGGAACGTGCATGAACCGATCACGACCCTCGCACTTTAAACTGTCCAAAATAAGACGCTTCATCTGTAGATTAGACAATTTCTTAAATCTGCATTGTGTGCCAACCAACGACTGTGTGCGACTTCACGTAGCATCATGAAAAGAATGGGTGTGAACAGCAGTTTTCATTATACATAATATGGGCCTCTGCAGTTTATTCTTAATTGTGTATCTATTGAAATTAGAAAAAAGGGGGGATTGTTCTAGTTGTTTTTGAACACCTGTGCAGTTTTCTTAGCAGAATAAATGTTTAAAGAGTCTGAAATGATGATTAAGCATTTTAAAGACCAACAGAATTCTACATTAAATATTATGCCAGATGATGTGCCAATAAATACATAAATAAATGAATGTGTCTCTGCTGTGAGCAGCACTAAAGGCCCGGACACACCAGGCCGATTTCGGCCGTCGATAGATGTCTGGCCGTCAATGAGCGTCCTGTGGCCTTACTCAGATTGGTGTGTCCAGCACTGTTGTGTCTTTTTGGCCGTGCCGACACCTTCCGCTCCCGATTCAACATGTTGAATCGGCAAAAGGCCGTCGGCCACTCTGATTGGCTGTTCAGCTTAGCGAATCAGTGCATGAGAAGCGAAACGGAAGTGAAGAAGGCACACACAGATGGCTATTATTTTTCATTTTCCAGTACCGCACTAAACATGTTTTCGATTATAAGTCGTTATGTGAAACAGTCTGTGAAACAGTCTGTGAAACAGTCTGTGAAACAGTCTGTGATGGACGAGAGTGAAAATGGAACGCACGCTATTTGTTGTTTGTATATATCAGGCATCCTCAAAGTCCGGACTCTGGTCCGGATCCGGACCGAACCACAACTGTCTCTGGACTCTGAGCAAATTATACTTTTCATATGTATTATCTGTATTATCTGTGTTATCTGCGAGACATCGCCACAACTTAACGAGTAAAAATTCTCCGCCATGTCCACTGCAAACAGCGCTCTGCATCTCCGACTGTTCCACTGTCTGTGTGTGTCTGTCAACGCATTGGTCCAATCACATTCAGCATCCCGCAAGCGTTTTTCCCCCCCACCAACAGTCTGCGAATCAGAGGCACAGTAGGGCGGGTCTTCGCGGAATGCGGGTGGGAAAAATGTGTGTGTCGTCTCTTTCAACCTGTCTGAGTCAGAGCGAGAGTTTAACATTTTTTAACAGCTCATCTAGTTGCATCTGTACTGTAGCTAGTAGCCTAGTTTCACCTACCGGGGTGGCATGGGGTGGCTACTGCCACCCTAAAAATAGGCCTTGCCACCCCAGTTGGCAGCTTTGTTTTGAAAGAAAAGTTGTGGCTCATCTGACATTTATGAGAGAAAGTCTCTAATGTCCGAGTGCAAGTGAATGCAGCACAAGATGCACGTCTTGTAACCCCTCCCCCGGCCCTGGCGCGAGCGTGGAAATATGATTGACCCAAGTACTGAAGGAATGAGGTATTTGCGGTCTACAATGACAGAGAAGAGACTGTCAAGTTTGGCTGTACTCAGCATTGAATCAAAACGCACTAAAGCTTTGGATCTTACTCATTTTGTGAGGCGTTTTGCTGAACAAAATGGTAATCGCCGCATTCAGCTGTAATAGACATGTCAACTTGATGCTCTGCTCACGGATGAGCATACAACACTGTTAAGATGATGACCTTACGTGTGTAAATATATATTTTTCTTTGTGGGGGTCTGCCCCCAAAAAACTGTTTTAAGTCCTGAGAAAGTCAAATAAGACGGTGTGTAAAACTACACTGCCCAGCCAAAAAAAGTAACCACTTTGATTTAACTAGGCCAGTAGGTAAGGACATTCCACTGGATAATAACTGAAGTATAAAAGAATGCATGACTGAAGTGATGGAGACCATGTTTGAAGGCAAACAAAAAGAAGAAATAACAGGTCAAATCAAGCAAACCCCCCTCTCAGATTCCACAGCAACAGAAGAACATAAATACTGGCTGGTGATTTGATTAATCAGCTTTTTGATGGAATACAAAATGCACAGTGCATTTCCTTAGCTGTGGATGAGTCCACTGACACCACTGACAATGCTCAGTTGCTGGTGTTTGTGAGTTTTTATGATGAGGCAAAGGGTTGTTGAAGATGTGTTGGGCCTGACGAACCTCAGTGGACACACAAGGGGGCAAGACATTTATAAAGCAATAATGGGAATGCTGAATGAAAGAGGGTGCAGCGGCCTTTATTCATAACTGTGCAGCTCTTACACTGCGACTCTGAGGGATCAAGCACAGACACAATAACAATGAAAACTGCTGCATACAGATTATTTTTGTTTTTGCAACCTCGTGTTAAGAATCTTGTTCCAATTGTTTAAAAGTTTGAATGACCGTAATAAACGGACCTTTGTCTTATTGAAAAAAATATGTTTGGACCTTTAAAGCTCCCATGTCATGCTTTTCCGGTTATTACCCGTCCCCTTGTGTGTTATGAAGGTTTTTATGCATGTAAACGGTGTGCAGAGTCAAAACCCTCAAAGTACACCCTGTAGCGAGTAAAACTCTAACACAGAAAATACCTCCCCAAAACGCCTCGTTGGAGATACGTCACTGCCCATTTGATTCTTCCGGGTACCGCATGATGTCATGCGGTACCCGGAACGAAATGGACCAATCCCGAAGAGCTATGGCCACACCAGCAGCGGCGTGTTCCTCCTCCAGAGGTTCGAAGAACCGGCATTTCACAGACGAAAGCTTCCAAAACATTGCCCAGTTTGAGGCCGGATATGCACAGCTTGTTTGGACCGTTTGGAGCAGGGAAGATCTGGGTATACAACCTGTAAGTTTGCATTGTTATTTGTGTATTTATCAAACAAGACTGTTTAAATGTGTAAACTGTGTTGGACTGCTAAGCCATTGACACAGTGCTAACTAAGTTCCTAGAGTTTCCATATATCAACTCTAATATCAGCAGATGGCCTTGCATACATGTATCTCATAGCAGGAGAATGTCTGCATTCACACACAAAATACCTATTGACAGTATACTCCGGGTGATTTGCCGGTCAGTCGCGAAACGTAATTACATTATAGCTGGCGTAGCGATCTAACACACGGAGCTAGAGCTAGTTTCGGTCAGAAAAACATTTTTGTGATGCTACGTTGCTAGCGTTTAAATATATCAACTACAATGTCAGCAGATGGCCTTACATGTTTGTCATGGCAGGAGAATGTCTGCAGTCACACACACGGAATACTCATACAGTATACTGTACTGTGATTTACCGTACATTGTGACCGTACATATACTGCATGTAGCTAACGAGGCTAGCTGTATGCTAGCGCAAAACAATGTATTCATGCAAGTTACATTGTATGGTAGCAGAATACCCGTATACGATTGCAATTATAAACACGTTATTGCTAGCCTAATATGAACCACTAGCTTTTGTTCATAGTAGTTTTATTACACTGCATTATAGTTGCCTTTCCTCCAAGCTAACGTTCATATCGTGTTAGCTACCAAGGTAAACAAAGCTAGGTTAGCATATTAGCAGGCAAGCTGTTCATTACACAACTACTACTAACTAATCTAAAACAACTAAGTTTCTCTAATATTTTGTGATTTGCATTTGATTTCGTCCAGCCAGATCCTGGCGGACAATCCATGACGGGGAAGGGATTCTACTACTACTGAGGGTGCTAAAAGGCACCGCACCGACTGTGCGCAGGCAAGATGCGAGGAGGAGGAATGAATGATATACCGTGTGTATATATGTATATTTATGTTCATTTTGTACATTTATAAAAATAAAGTTTAATGGAAATACTTAGTAGGCCTATCCTTTCTTCCCTGAATTCATATATAGCAAACCATGATTTGATTTCTCATCAAACAGTAGTAGTTTATAACGGGTAAAAATAACTTACTCTTTGTTATGAGAGTAGCTCGTAGGCCACAACGGAAAGACAAGGAGACATACACGAGTTTACAAAACCACGGCACATTTATTGTGGTAAATGCAAAGATAGGTGGTTGAGAGGATCGCAGAGTTAGTCTTCCTGCAGCCGCTTTGGAGAGAGACTGTGTCCGGAGGTGTCCGTGATCGCGCTGATTACCCTCTTCAGCTCCACCCCATCGTAAGACAAAGGCCCTGGGGCCGTCACACTCTTCTATAACAACAGTTAAAAATATATATGTATATAAAATATACCGCTGTACCGACGCCATGATAAGACTGATGTTACGCTGAGAGCAGCCGGGAAAAGCACTGACATGGGCGCAGCCTCTCTGGTGGTTGACTAATCAGAACGAGTGGCCGAGCTGACCAATCGGAGCACACTAGGCTCACAGGGAGGGGGGGGCAAGAGCTCCAACGAGTCGTTTAGTGGAGAAAGTGAATACTGCTGAATACACATGCTTGACAGAGATGCTGTATGCGAAACCAATGTGAGTTTGGAAAATTGCACAGTATAAATCTATTTTAGTATACCTCAACAATGTAATTATGATCAGTGGAAATGGCCATGACATGGGCCCTTTAAGATTTGTATTTGAGTACCCCTGGTATATATCATGCAGTCTGTCTTCCGGTTGCCTCTTATGAATCAAGAATACACACTACCGCTGCTTGCTGGTAAGGAGAGTTATTGCCACTCACGCATGCGCAGTGCGTACGTGCTACTTGGCCGTCGGCTGAAGTCTTTGCGGTGTGTTCCAGTGCGACCAATTTGGCCAAGACGCAGGAGACGTGAGGCGACACAACAATCAGGTCCGTCGGGACGTGTTCTTTGGTGTCAGTTTGGTGTGTCAGGGCCTTTAGAAAGTTTTGCTTATTTAAAGCCAGTTCAGCTCGGCAATGGTTTGGCATATGAAAGCTAATTTAGCTGCAGGATTCTTGCTATTTTGAGCTTGTTTCATAATAGTTAAATGCAAGTATTGTATGTTGATTTGGATACTAGCGTTAGAAATATGAAAATGTTATGTTTTGAAAGAGATGCCCTGCTATTAGACGGCAATGAGCAGAACTCGCACAACAGCACTTTTTTTCCTGTTCTTTCGCCATTTTTTCTTTTGGTTTCTGCATTTTAAGTCATTTTAAGGTGCAACATTAACACAACATTTTTGACTTTACAAAGGCCTCTAATATCAATGTTTCCTGAAAAGCCTCTTGGTTTTACGGTTTGTTTCTACCTAGACCAACTCTTCCCAGCAGCAGCAACAGTGAGGTGCATGGGGGGGGAATGGTTTGACACTCCCATCTGACTCAGGCCTAATGGGGCGACAGGGTCATGCTGTTTAATGGCAGTTAGCTAGCTGAGTGACAGCACCGCAGCAGGCCAGGGGCTCAGCTGTCACGGATCGCAGGTGTGCTGTTGAGTTATGTGTCATTGTAAGATGAGATAAGGTTGGGAAGAGACTGGATAGGAGACTGAGGAATTGATGGAAAAAGATAGAGGGAAACAGAAAAGAAGGTAGAGAGAGGAATAGTGCTGTACTCTTTAAAAAAAGAAATAATTGTCATTATTTTTGACTGAGGTATCTATTTCGATACGATTTACGATATTGTAGGGATTAAACAAATCTGTCATTATTCTTATCATGTAAGAACGTTTCAAAACATCATAGGGAAATATTCATCCATTTTGTTATGTCTGTAGAATACAACTTGTGGGCCAAGACATGTTTGCAGAACCACAATCCTTAAAGGTCCCATGACATGCTTTTCCGGTTATTACCCGTCCCCTTGTGTGTAGCTTTTTATGCATGTAAACGGTCTGCAAAGTCACAAACCCTCAAAGTACAGCCTGTAGCGAGTAAAACTCTAACACAGAAAATACGTGTCTTTAAGGGTTGTTTATATTTCACATCATTAATCCAAATCTTTAAAGTAACTAAAATAAATGTAATGGAGTAAAAATACCCAACACACTCTCACTCCCTAAACGTCCAGGAGCAACGCTTGGTCAGGGTCCCGTGGCGTGCAGTTGGGACGCGCCGAGTCTCCTTCAGCTTCATAAACGGACGCAAAGAGCTTTCAACTAATTGCAATGTATTCCCATCGGCGGCGGTATTTGACGCTCATGGAAGCACCGCATCCGTTTATGTCGGCGGCTGTTTAAAGGCAATGTGAGCGTCCATTCCCATTGGATAACGGAGGATTTTACACCCGGAAGTAACTATTCTCCTTACTGTCGATTGATTTTACAGTGATATATGCACTACTCATCAACTCAAAAACACCAGATTATCCTTGTTAATTACACAACATCGATTGGTTTAAATTGTGTACAATGCTTTTGTATTTTTCCCCTTCGATTCGGAGAAACAAATATTTTTTCGGAGTTTAGGATGGCAGAAGACACTACACTACCCAGAATCCTCAGCTATCGTTTAGGACTACACCATGTGCTTTGTTTGACAAACCCCGTGATTAGTTCTCAAGCTCTGTGATCCAACTGCATTCCATATGAAAAAAAAACGTTTCGTAAAAGATAAAATCATACTTTATTCAGCAGTGCTTGCTTTACTCTTTGAAAGTCATCACATGAATGCATTGTAATAAATGGTTCGGCTGCATTAAATATTACACATCTGTCGTAGTTCTTTATTTATCTACAGAGATCGGACCTCAGAATAGACCGGAAACTATTCTTTTACCTTTCTGTTTTAATTTCACAATAAAGTTAGTAGTAATATTTTGTTTTGATATTATTGTTTTTTATTAACTACTAGACCGCTGGGTCATGTTAAGACCATCTTTTCTGTGTTGTTGTGGGTTTTTTACATCACTTTTGTGTTACAAATATCAAAACAATAACAAAATATATCCGTCGTAAACTAAACCGGAAACAGCAGTATATTTTATTTTGTTAACACTGTAAACTTGACAGCTTTTTAACCCAAACCACCTACTGGTTAAAGCACGTTATTACACGTTTAGAGTAATTGCAATGCAGGTAGATTGTGTTGCTTTTTAATGACTGTTTAAAATGCCTTTTTCTTAATGTCTTTCATTTTTGTAAAGCACTTTTGAATGTGTTATATTTTATGAAAACATTTAAATATTAAGAGTATATACAAAATAGGAGGAAAGTTGAAGGTCAATGATAGAAATATAGAATAGAAAATATCAAGAAGATACTGTAAAATGGTATCTAGAATAAAACAGTTTAGTGCCGGATGTACAAAGATATTAATAGGAGGATGTGCAAAACAGACAAACTAATTAGGCTTTATTTAAACATTAAATAATACTTTAGGTTAAGGTCTTCTTTTAAATACATGTAAGCAAAAAGCTTTGGGGGTATCTATATTAAGCCTGACAAAGTACTTAACGTTTAATATATTGCATGGTTTGTTTTGGGACTTGACAATCAACTTTCCTGCAATGTTAACTATGTTGAAGCACTTATTTTAACCGATATTATACATATTTATTATACTCTTATAAGATGTATGTAGATAGAATAAGAAATGTGCAGAATATGACAGTTTAATGGTGGAGGTACACACATATTGATTGATCTCTTGTTGAGGAACCTATGACCCAAGTTTGTGCAAAATAGCCATTATATAGAGTTTTTGATGAACAATTAGAGAATAACGAGTAATGAATATGCTTTATAGGGATCTGCAGATACATTTTTTGTCTTCTCAAGCACCAACTATCAAATATCTCGCCTGATTGTTTGCACTTGACAATCACCTTCACTGAATTTTACTCAGGTGTAACTAAAGTCTGATTTAAGGGTTGTTTATATTTCACATCATTAATCCAAATCTGTGAAGTAACTAAAATAAATGTAGTAAAAATACCAGGTTAACCTTAAAGAAAGCCCTCAGGATTATAAAAGACCCCCATCATCCCAGCCACAAACTGTTCTGTCTGCTGCCGTCCGGCAGGCGGTACCGCAGCATCCGGACTAAAACCACCAGACTCAGGGACATCCCACAGGCCAGAAGACTATTAAACAGGACAGGGTAGGACACGTTCGAGTCTTGATTCGGATAGTGTGCCGTCGATGGTTTTCATTCCATTTCAAAGTGCTGTTTGACGCGGTGTAAACTTTGCGCACTGCCACTCCAACATCCAATCACAGAGCTTGAGGACTAATCACGGGGTTTGTCAAGCAAAGCGCATGGTGTAGTCCTAAACGATAGCTGAGGATTATGGGTAGTGTCGTGTCTTCTGCCATCCTAAACTCCGGAAAAATATTAGTTTCTCCGAATCGAAGGGGAAAATAACAAAAGCATTGTACACAATTTAAACCAATCAATGTTGTGTAATTAACAAGGATAATCTGCTGTTTTTGAGTTGATGAGTGGCCGTCATGGCCGCCTTGAAATTCCTACCCTGGTTGCCATGCTTTAATGCTCAAAAAGCTCTTTATTTTTCTCATTCCCTCATGAGGGAACTTTGGGATTTTAGCATTTGCAGACCATTTACATGCACAACAACTTATATAACACACTACAGGAAATGAAACCCCCAAAATACTATTGTAGGATGATATGTGTACATATTTTGGCTGTAAAACATATTGCACTTCCTGCAGTTTGCACTATGCACTGCATATTGTGATTTTAATCAAATGAACAAAATAAAAAATTATAATTTTGCAGCCCTACATAGCACACATTTATCTGATTATGCGAAGGGTGGACACATCTTAACAAGTAGTCAAAAAACTGTAGCACGATGATATCATACACAGCTGTTGAAATGAAGGCTTTAATCAACCAATATTTGAAAATATTGAATCAATATTTTAATTGATTGGAGTTCAATATTTTACATTTTTCTTTTTTGGACTGACAGAACCAAACAAGTAAAAGGAAACAGAAGACTGAAAGAAAGGGACTCAGTGTGCACACGGCTGATTCCACCAGCATGACTCGCCCGTGTTCAATTTAAGTGGGAAATGTCAGCGGCAATTATAATGCAAAGCTAACCTTTTGTGAGGGAGATTACTGCGTCGATAGGTTGTAGCTTGTCATACATGGGGACAAAGAATGGTTTCTTGACAATTCTCAGTAATTCTGGTGAGGGAAATTGCTTTGCCTGGGCAACCCGGAGATGACTACAACACAATTCAGGCAAAAGAAAGGATTCTTCAGGGAAGTAGTTTTTGTTGAATATGTTAAACAAAATTGGTTAAATAACCAATGTTCTGAAATGACTATAACAACTACAATACTTGCACTACAATAGTTACAGTTATACAAGTCCACAAGAAGCTCTATGTGTAATTTATATATCCATACATCTTACTTTTTCAGACACATTAGGGGTTCGGAGCTATACCGTAAATCACCTTTGTGTTTGCATAGACTACATTGATGGCTGTAGCACTTTCCAAGGCTTCAATGGGTATGGCACTTTCAAGGTTGCGCATCACTAAAAGATAATCAAATGTGTTTAAAGATATGGTTCTTTCTCATATAGTCAAACATATAGTGGGTGGAATTGAAATAGAGAATTCCGCCATGACTCCTAAGAAGCATGAAATTAACATAAATGCACTGAGCTTGAAATACTGTCGTACTCTATTGTGCAGTTCCACAAAAGATGAACATCATATACATAATACACAATAAAATACATTAAAATAACACATGACTTGTGCACACAGCTGCTGACAACCTAGTGCACAACCTTTATTGCCAACATTTAAATTCAGATTATATTACATGTGAGTGGTGAGATAGGCAGGAATGAGTGTTTGTAGCACTTCAACCTGCTCTTGGGAACCCTGAATCTCCGACTAGAAAGTAAAATCTGGAACTATGGGTGGAGAATGTTGGTGGGATCAGTCATATTGTGTTGTGCCTTTCTAATGATGGACTAGTCATAGATGCTTTGGAGAAAGGATCATAAGTTCCAAAGCAGACTGGTCAGGGCGAGGTATCTGTGATTTGAGCTCACCTATCCGATGGTGCTCTCTAACACTGCATGGTGAAATAATAGCATAAACTTCTGCTCAACCTAAGAAAAAAAAGAGCAGCTGTTGGAGTCTGGGGCAGAGACTATCAACATGGTCCTAACCAATGATTACATTCAGCAGTTTCACTTTCAGATTGTGGGTCAATTTTGATCAACAACTGCTAATGCAAGAAAGTACTTTATTACTACAGTACGGACTATGATAAATGACTACTGACGGATCCATGTAGAGCTGGTACGCATACCAAACTGATAAAATGTTCTCAGAAAATATAGCCATTACATTTGGGTTATTAAAAAAAGCATGTACAAATATAACCTTTACTGTGGTGGAAAAAAGTCAGGTGACTATGCGAAGGAGTAAAACCGTAAACAGATCTTTTATATAAAATCCATGTTGCGGGTTTGAGGTTGTTCTAGGTTTTTTACTCAACAAAGTAAACGTGGAATGTGCCCCAGTTAAGTGCAGAAGATAGGATTTCCTCCAAACATCAAAGAATCCCTGTTCTGCTGCACTCCCCCGGGACCTGTTTGTTTTGTCGTTTATTATTCATTAAAAGGAAGAAAGACACCTTAGAAATGCAGAGTTCACATTATTTCCTAGGATAGGAAGTATGGTATTATATTATGTTCATATTATTGTTATTATTATAAAGCAAATGTGGCATAAAATAAAATCCCTTGCACAAATAGAAGTCTGTAAGAGCTGTGATTTCATGCACACCCTTCTTTTCAAATGAAATGTACATTTCTGAAATGAAAGAAGGACAATTCAAAGTGTTCTGTCTTAGGCCCGAGCCATAGCCACATTGTAGATTTATTTACGGCTGATATTTTGGGTTATTTTTGGTCGTGTAGAGTGCAGCATGTGGATTGCTTAAATACAAAAACACTGGTGGGAGCAACTCTACTGGAAAGGCAGTGAATGGTAAATGGACTGCACTTATATAGCATTTTTACTATGTACAAATGAATCAGAAAAACACATGCAAACGCTCACCGATTACCACAAGCATTCAGAACCGGCAAAGTGAGTGGTTAGGGGTTTAGTGTAAGGACACTTCCACACTCTTTGGACAACAGATCCACCTCCTGAGAAATGACACCAATGTATCTCGGTTAAAAGTATGAAGATTACTCTGCTGTATCTCAATTTGCGTACCACTCTACTTACATGTGCTTTTTGTGAGTGCGTAAGTGCATCAAAATGCCAAGAATGGAAAAGTGCACTGTGAGTACCCTGATGATACTCATAACTATCAAAAAGTTCAATGTAGACACTTCTTAAACTGTACCATCACTATCTTGGCTACATACTGCCAGTTGTACAACCAGCATCCTCGGTGATAACAGCTTAATACAAATAAAATGTATACATGTTGTTTTTTTTCACTATTTGGTAAACATTCCACATCACTGGTGTTTAAAAGGAGTCACTGTTAATTTAATTGGGTTGATTGAGCGCCGTGTAGTTATTTGCTGAGGCGACTGATAACGTTGCTGGCTAGCTAGCTAACAGCAGCTAACAGCAGCCATGTGCTATTTGAGGCAGCGCTACACGGTCAAAATTCACACACTGCGCATTTGTTCAGTGTACGACATGTCAGTGTACTATCGTCAATTTCTCAATTAAAAAACAGCATTCAATTATTTCACTTATTCTGTCAGTTACTGTTATCTCTTAAAAACATGATAGAAAAAACAACACACAGTCATTGAATGGAAAAATCATCAGCACTGGAAGTGTTGGAAGGACAGAGCAACTAACAATAATTGGCACCCTTAACCCTCTGAGACCTACGGGGCCGTATACGATCCCAAATATCACGTTGTGTGCCGTGTTTTCCTCTTAGACTACAGAAATGGCTATAAACAACTCCATTAAGTTTTTCATTGAGAGGCGTTGACTTATTTTGGTGAAACGAATGTGCGTAAAGTTTTAAAAGATGCGGATAGTCTCACCTTCATTCTGGCGCATCGTTTTCTGTTTTATATATCTATTCTCATCAACCATCTTTGTTTGTGACGTAAAGAGTGTAAGAGTCACGTTTCTGAATCGGACACTCTGAGTGGATGCAGTCAAAGCCAATCGGAGTCTGATTCAGAGGGTTGCCTGTCAGTTCCGTTGTTATGTGTACTGAAACGAGAGCCGGTATAATTGCACGCGCGAAAATTAAATAAAAGTTGGAATACGTTCTTTTAGTGTCTTAAAAGTAGACTGAGGTATGGCAAGGAAGTTTACTACAGCTGAGGTTTTGGAGCTGATTTTTCAAGGTGACGATGTAAATGAAAATTCAGACGAATCTGCTCAGCATGCCATGTGTGATTGTGGACATGATATATCATGTGTACTCTTCAAAATTGGCAGGACAAAAAATTCCTCGCAAAAAAACGCCCATGGAAACTGCCCAAAACAATGGGCATAACTAATGAACAGAATAAGTTAGAATCTTCTAATCAGTTCTGATACAAGGATAATAAATGTGTGCAATCTTCTGTTTTGAATGTTTCTTTCAATGTTATGGTTAGCAGTTATTTTTAATGAAATAAGTAAAATATTCAAGCTCAGTTTTTTATTTATGGGCAAATATCCCCTATTATATTGTATATAAGTCTCTAATGAGTGACATATATAATTAGCTGAGGTTGTGCTGATTTCTGGGATGTGTAAAACTTGATTATACTGCAAAGAAATGACAATTTATAAGGCAAAACACAAACATATACAAAAACGGAAATGTCCTATCTGGGTCTCAGAGGGTTAAAGGTCCCATGTCATGGCCATTTCTACTGATCATAATTCCATTGTTGAGGTATACTAAAAGATATATAGATTTATATTGTGCAATTATCCAAACTCACATTGGTTTCTCATACAGCATCTCTGTATAGTATGTGTATTCACCAGATATTCACTCTCTGTCCTAAACGGCTTGTTGGATCTCCTGCCCCCCACCCTCCCTGTGAGCCCAGTGTGCTCTGATTGGTTGGGACGTTGCGAGGCTCGCTGCTCAGTGAGCTTGCTTACTGGTGTGGTTTCCGGGTCGGCGATACAGCGAGTAAGCGCGAAACTCATCCTGAGCACACACAAACACTCACAGCCGAAGTAAAAACAATAAGTGTGGCTTGATATTGAGTAAGAAAAAGGTTTATAAACGCTATGAGAATGGGTCTGCGGAGAGCATTTCTCCGCGACCCCAACTCGTCTATTACCAACCAGGGAGCTCTATGCAAGTCAATGGGGACTCCCTGTTAGTTGAAAATGTATGCTAAAGGTCCCCCCACTGCTTTGGATAGTGACGCCAAGGGATCCTGGTGTGTGAGGAGCTCTGCGGATTGGTCCATTTTGGTTCCCGAAAGAAACAAATGGAAAAAGAGAAATCTCCGAGGCGTTCTGGGGCAGCATAGACAGATATTTTCTCTGTTAGAGTTTTACTCGCTACAGGGTGTACTTTGAGGGTTTTTGACTCTGCAGACCGTTTACAGATGGAGCATCTTATTTCAGACTCCAGCATACAGCTTCCTGCCTACTACCAGCCAGTTACCTGCCTAAGACCTGCCAAAGACCAGTATCTGGGAATGTTAAGCCCTCCCACTATTTTCCAAGAGGGCGTTGCCAGATTTTCAATTTCAGGATTTAACCAGGAGATGGCGCTATATATTAAATAACTATGGCCAAACTAAGACTTAGTTTTTCACAAGAGAAAATGCAGATATTATATAAAAAACTAAAGTTAAAATCTTGTTTTTAATGCCCCAAGAGCAATAAAAACACTTGTTAAAAAAATCCTGAGTGAGGCTTTCATAAATTGCATTTAGCTGACGCTTTTATCCAAAGCGACTTACTATTTAATAAATGATAAATGATTATTCATAACAAATATGAGTGATGTGTGATTATTATTCATGCTATATACTGATATAGGGCTAAGAAAGCAATCAATCCTGCAAATTAACCCTTAGTTGTTCAATATATTTATTCAGACTATGTGAGTAGAAATACAGAAATTCTGCTCCCACCTAAGGCCAACGTTGCAATATTACAACATTTCCCAAAAAACTTACCAAAACGTAAACATTTTTAAAACTCTTTCATTTCTGCTCCAGAGGCCAGGGGTTAAATTGGGATTTGATATGTGGGGGGGCTCTGTTAGAAGGTGCGACGGGGGAGGGGGGAGAGAGTTAGACGCTCGTGAATTGTCAACTGGTTGACATCAGAGCATCGTCCTATGGGCTTAGCCCCGGACAGGTACAACTGGTATTCACTCAGAGGGGGGTACTAAATGCCACCCATTTACATGTAGGCAAACAAAATCAACATACAGTAGGGGGGTGGGGGATGGTGAACGGTATGGTCAATGTTTGT
This sequence comes from Trematomus bernacchii, assembly GCF_902827165.1. Taxonomy (NCBI): domain Eukaryota; kingdom Metazoa; phylum Chordata; class Actinopteri; order Perciformes; family Nototheniidae; genus Trematomus; species Trematomus bernacchii. The sequence continues at coordinate 1,786,681 of NW_022987708.1, read as the reverse complement.
AAACACAATCCCCAGGATGTGTCCTTATCAAACCAAAATAGAAAATGCAGATATTACACTCAGACATTGGAAAAGTCTATGTTAAAAAGCCTCAGTCATGTTCAGCTATGTTACTATTTATAATGTTATTGTTGTTACAACAGAAGATGTTTTTCTTTATATTGAAGTTAAATGCATCAATCTGGTGCACTTTGAGGTCAAAATTAAGAGATTTATGGATACCGCTGGAAAAAGCTGTGTGTGAAAGTTTAAATCTTCCTTATTGAGCTTTAAAACAAATGAATAACGACTATATATAATAATAAAATAAACACCGGCTGTTGTTATGCCTGCTGTAACGTTAAATTACTCCGTTCTCCGCTTAAGTAATTATGCCGTTACAAGCTTCATAGTTGTATTTATCATCTAAATTTGCCGAAACAAGTTTAATATTCTGAAAGCCAAGACTTTGTTTATTTGAAATCAGATGAAAACAAACTGTAACGGACCCTGCCGTGTTATCTTGAGATTTCCGGCACAGACCCTTTCATACCGGCAATGCGCGATAGAAACAACAGGAACTGCGACAGCATAAATATGCGAACACAAACCTACAGACTGCTGGAGAAGAGATATCACAGGGGGGGGGTTGGGACACACACATTCCGATGGCCAATTAGTTTTAAACAAAGAGTATAGCCTACTCAACATAGGGGGGTGGGGGCTGGTGAACAGTATGGTCAATGTTTGTAAACATTTTTACTTTATTTGATCATTTCAGTTAAAAACTAATTTCGTAATTTACAGGAAAGGAGTGCACGCTACCATGGAAACCAAACAATGGTGTTGCTGTATTGAAGTCCGAGTGGAAACAGTCATATTTGGAGCGTTATGTTAGAATGAAACAGCCAGAGGCCTGTACTACGAAGGCGGATTTTCCTAACCTGGATATGTTTGAGTTAGCCGGTTGGCCCAATCCAAAACATACGCGCTCTCGCTAAACTGTACTACGACACTGGTTATCAAGTGGATCGCTTAAGCCAGCCGTGTCCTATCTAGTTAGGTGCGCGTTCACATGAAAGGGGTGGTATTTGGAGCATTCGACCAATCTCAAACATGGACAAGCGTACTGACAGTGCAGCGTCATACTTCCTGAATGAAAAGTGAACTTTAATATTAGTCAAATATGAAGAAGTTAAACTTTAAACATCCATGACTTAAACACTTTATTCAGGATAAAAGCCACATAGCTGCACCTGCAAGGTGAATACAGCTGGTAAAAGAAAAAGCGTTTGAATGCGTACATTAACAGGTTTATGATATCAGTGCCCCGTATAAAACACGAGTGGATCTGACTTTAATTACATTTGACTCGAGTGTTTCGTCAACTTAATGTGTTGCTTAAAATAATACTTCTGCATACAGTATGTGACACTGTGTGTTGCACGGCCAGATACGGCTCAAGAAGCTGACTCAGATAAGGAAATATATGATACATTATGATGTGATATGTAAGCTTGTCACTCAGAGTAACCTACAGTTAACTTAACTGTTGGAAAAGAAAGATCAGGGGGTGGAGAGAGCTGTGGGTGATGGGCCATTAGGTGTGTAAACACACAGCTGAGAGCTGCCGTTTCATTCTGACTGTTTAAAAAACGGTAACAACGGACTATTTTTCTTGGCGGATGCATGTCAATTTAAATCAATACATCCAACTATTTTTTAAATCAATAAAAACCTTTTCTAAATCCATAAAAGCATTTCAATTAATATTGGGAGTCATGTCGTTACTTTGTTGAGAATGTGGCCATGTAATAAGCGGGATAATTTGCAGCGACTTGGTCATTATGGGGAAAAATAACACCCAGCGATCAAGATCCCTCCGCATTTCCTCTCGTTCGTTTTTTTCGACTAAACAACATTATTTTGTTAAATAACAACATGGTGATGTTTTGTAAATGATTACATGTCTTATTTAGCACAGACTATGATCCTATCCGTGACATATGGATCTTAACAAAGATCCCCTACACATTAGTACCAGACATACTGTACATTGTGGTGATTGACATTATTCACCCACGGATCTATGGGTTGGGGTATTGTTCCGCACGGACATTTTAGTGAACCAGACCAGCTGTTTCCGCCGGTCTTCGCTTCCCGGACATGAAGTTGTTTACATGTGTGTTCAGATGCTAAATAAAAGTTTAGCTTGTACTTTTGATACCCCGCCTCCGACTCCCGTCTCTCGGCACCACAACATCCAGTTTACTGTATCGAAGTTGATTTCACATGAGCTCCAGTGTGGAACCCCACTGCACCCCCTGGTGGATCAATGATCCATTGCAGCTGGCTTCACAATAATTACATTTATTTATCACGGGGGGCGGTATCAAGTCAGACTGGGGGCCGGCTCTTCATCACGGGCCGATCACGGGCCGATCACGGACCAATCACGGACCAATCACGACCCTCGCGTTTCAAACTGTCCAAAATAAGACGCTCCATCTGTACTTACATAAAAACGTTCATAACACACAAGGGGACAGGTAATAACCAGAAAAGCATGACATGGGACCTTTAATGTTCAAAAAGCTCTTTATTTTTCTCATACTGCCTATGCTGCAGCACCTCTAATCACCCTCTGTCTGAAACCAGAGCCCAGTCTGCTCTGATTGGTTAGCTGGCCGGCTCTGTTGTGAATGGTCAACTGCTTAGAGATGTCCGGCCTCTAAGCCTGTCCCACTGCGTTTCAGCGCTAGCCAGTGTTGGGCAAGTTACTTCGAAAATATAATTTATTACTTATTACTGTCTTTTTAAAGTAATAAGTTACATTACAATATTACTGTCTCTGAAATGTAATGAGTTACACTACTTTTATATTACTTTTGAGTTACTTTCACCAAAATAACCGCAAAAGAATGGCTAGGTATATTTTAAATGCTAAAATGTAGTTTAGTACATCCAGTGAAGGGCAATGTGGTATAGCATAACAACTGTGTAGGCTACTAACAACTTTTATTACACGGCTTAGTTGAATACTGGATTCTGATTGTAAATTATTAACATGTGACACGTGTCTGTACAGTAGTACAGACCACTGTCAAGGACTATAATCAGGACTGCACATAACTGGTGCAAACCGCCAAAAAAAGAACATCGGATCAAAAAAGGAGAGAGAGAGAGAGAGGAAGAAGAGAGAGAGAGAGAGAGAGAGAGAGAGAGAGAGAGAGAGAGATCAGAGAGAGAGAGAGAGCAGAGAGAGAGAGATAGTCTAGCTCATAGCTCGCCTCTCTCTTCTAGAATACTTCTCTTCATCTCATCGCTCTCTCTCTCTCTCCTGCTCTTCTACGCTAGCTCTCTTCTAGATGAGAGAGAGAGAGAGCTCACTAACTAGCATGCTCACTAGCATGCTAGCTAGTGAACATGCTAGCTAGTGAGCATGGGGTGCATCTGAGATTACAGGGGGCACAGCAGTAGTAGGTTTACATGAGCAATAATGGCCGGCAACAGCAATGAAAATTATCATTGATGTTATGGTCCCCAATGAACAGATTATGGCATTTGTTGTGTTTTGAAACCAAGCAAGTGAGAACATTTCAAGTGGGTTATAAGTGCAATCCTGAAATATTAATATAGTCCAAAGTGGACTATGGCAAAGAAAAGCACAGTACAAAACGGTACTGATAAAACAAATGAGAACATATTGTAAATCAAGGCGAATATTATTTAAACAAGCTCATGGTTTGAAATGGCAAACATTGAAAAGCAAAAGTATTATTAAAACCATGTACTACATCAGGGGTACTCAAACTTTTTTATTAAAGGTCCACTTGTGAACTTTATACAAGGTCACTGGTCCGGATCGGTAAAGTCACCCCCCCCCCCCCGGAGCGGAGCAAGTCTGTAGCCAATGCCTTGAACCTCGGCAAAAAAGGCATTAGAAGCATTAGAAAGTCAAGGTAAACTTGCGGTTAACTTGCGGTCTGCAATGCGTGTCACGCTCGCGCACACAAGTACATATATATGCACGTTCATTCTCACAATGCGTCAGACACAAGACGCGCGTACACAATGATGTACATTAATTTATCAGAATCAGAATTCTTTTTTTTTTTTTTTTTTATATATATATATATTTTTTTTTATAATGGGACACAGGGTTCGGTCCGGATTGATTTGCAGTTCGGTCCGGATCCGGACCTTGGTCCGGAGTTTGAGAAGCCCTGTACTACATCATCACCTTGGTCCCATCATATACTCTGGGAAGAGAATATTTACTGTGCTTGAAAACTGGTATCACATCATCATGTGAGGTTGACTTTGTGACCTGGAGAACATTTCAGCTGCAACATTAGCTTGTTAATAAGCTTGGGATATGAGATATTTTTGTAGCCATTCGTGGTGAAGGCCTTTGTGCTATTATATATGCATTATTTTTGACCCAACATTTCTACAGGCATGGCAGAATATGGCACTATTTTCACATGAATATTCTAGCCATTGTCTATTTTTATACCACGAGCTGCAAAATGACCGCCGTACCCCACTGTGCAGGCGGGTACTTGTTTAGATATACCTGGGCAGGCTCTGTTTTGCCGTGGTATCCTGGCACCAGCGGGCCGCAGAGGGGCGGCGTAGTTTCGGGCGACGAAAACGGCTGCTCCGGGGGCAAGGGCGGCGATTCAGGCGGGAGTAAGCTAGTGTCCACAACCAGAGTTGGGTGTAAAGTAAAGTAAAGTAATATTATTACAGTAACGCGTAACGCGTTACTGTAATAATATTACTTTTGTCGGTAACGGAGTAGTGTAACGCGTTACTTTTATAATTCAGTAATCACACTACAGTTACTAACATTGCCCCGACACGCGTTACTTTGTTACTTTTATAAAATCAGTCATAATCACACTGACAGACAAGAGGGGTTTCCGCCGCAGGTTTATATGTACGTAATCTGCGCGACTTGCGCGTCCACATCTCCACGTGCAGTGCTGCATAAACATGGCTGAGTCAGCGATAACTTTCGAGGGGTGGAGGTATGCCCATTATTTTGAGTTAGTCCGAAGAATAGACAGGAATGTGACGGTGAGGTGCAAACTGTGTCCAGGCCAGAAGCTGTTATCCACTGCTGTAAACACCACGTCAAACCTCAACAAACACCTGCAAAGAACACATGCTAAGGTGAAGCTAATAGTTAAGGACCCCCGAACCCAGAGTGAGGATGTTGTGAGTGCGCCACCGCTGACTCCGAAGCAGCAACAATTAGAATTTGGAGGACCGGTAACCAAAGCAGAGATGGACAGGCTTGTAGCATCCTTAATAGTAGAGGAAATGTTGCCCATTTGCACAGTGGAATCACCATCACATCGTTCAGAGATATACTGCGCAAAATACAGATAGCAGGAGACAGAGGACAGCCATGGTCAGAGCTATCTGGATCAGTCTTATGGACAATGGAAACTGAACTAAAGAGAACATTTGAAATGTTAGCAGTCTGCGTGATCTGCCTGTAGGGAGGGGCGGGCCGGCCCTGCGAGTAAAGTAACGTGTAAAGTAACGAGTAAAGTAACGAGTTATTTTACTCGTTACTTTACTCGTTAGAGAGTAACGAAGTAGTGTAATATATTACTTTTTTAAAAAGTAATATGTAATATGTAATATATTACTTTTTTTTAGTAACAACCCCATCTCTGTCCACAACAGAGGGTAACGTGATGTCCCCATCTGACCTGTTGCTATTGTCTGCAGTAGATGCAGTGTTGCTGGCGTTTAGTTATGGTTGCGAACCATTTTCGTATACATGATTATCCACAGATGTGTTAGCACTATGGAAATGATGCACGTGCAGCGGAGCAGGTCATGCGCACCTGACACAATTTGTTGTTTGTATTTTTCGCTCCATTCTCTTTTTTTAATAGAAGGTGCATAACATTCAACTGGGGGTGCAATTTATGCCTATGCATAGGTGGGTGGGGCAGGCATCGGAGCAGGCATTGGAGCAAGTAATGGGAGACAATGACTAGATACATGGATGACTCCTCAGAAGTCACCTTGAGTGAATATAGTTCATCATTCACACACACACACCAAGGTCTTTGTCAACATTAAGGACACTGAGCATGTTGTCCTGGGCTTGGTGATATTCATCAGTGTCTTCTAGGAAAATCTGCCTTCATCATTGCTAAAGATGACAATACTGACAGTGACGGACAGTTTGGATCCAACACTTCCTCGTGCTGTAGTTTCAGTTCCATGTGTTATGTGATATAAACGTGTATTGTATGTATTGTTTAAATGTTCAGGCCATTTACAGTTAGATTTGGCAATGTGCAGGGTGTGACCTCTTGACTGGGATGTGTTTATTGTAGCAGTTCACTATCTAAGGCCGTCTAAAAGTAGTAGTGTTAGTTCACATGCTATGTAAAACCTTACAAGGGAACAAAAGATGTTTATCTTAAATGTGTCATTTACTTTTTTATTGTAATGGTTCAGATGTGTGACTTCTGATCAGTCCTATATACATTGTTTATTTTATGATTGTATTGCTTATGTTGGCAGTTTGTTCAAATCAATTTTAATTACTTGACAACTAGCCAACATATTTAAGGATTTTATTTTCTAAATTTGTTATCTGAATTTTGTAAAATCCACATTCTGAAAGAAGTAGCAGTTAACAAAACATTTACAAACAACATTTTTAAGTAGATTGATGTCAGAACCAAATCTAAAATAACATCACAAATTGACCTCATTTCTAACAGCAAGCCTGGTCGGCAAAATAAAATAGCTTTTCACTTCTGTGCATTCCAGACCAAATACTAACTTTTTAATTTGTAGAATTTAGCCAATCAAACTTGAAAAGTTAACATCCGAAACAAAACAAGAACAACCAATGAGAACACTCAGAATCAGAACAAAGCTGGCATATTTAGATTGGGTTCAGGATGTTAAGTACATATTAAGTATATATGAAAATAGATATGTTTGCTTGAAAATTAAAGCAGTTTCCAGTATGGATTACAACTATTCTACCATGGGTTCATTTTAAAAGAAATGTTTAAAGAACAGAAAGAAAAGAGTCCATCATTGATATTAGAATTCAATTTTTGTTTTATTCGAAAAATTGAGTGTTTTTGGTTTCTTCTTTGGAAATAACTGTTTAGCACATAATTCTGAACTCAAGGTCAATGTACTTTGTCTTGTTTTTTTTAAATCTCAAGCCTACCTCAACAAACATTGTTTCTCAATTTACACCTTAACCAAGTAGGGTTTGGTTTTGAAGAAGCTTATAAACTGCTTGGTATTACTGATAAGCAGCGAGAAGAGTTAAGTTATGGTGACATCTCAAATGATGATGAACAGCATTAAGTGAAGGTTGATGCCAAAGTGCTGGAAACAGTAGACAATTTTGTATACCTTGGGTCTTATTTAAACAAGCAGTGCACCTCAGACTTGGAAGTGAGGAGAAGATTGGCCATTGCTATCGTCCAGCTTACTAAACTAAATAAGATATGGAGTACATTTCCCCTACCATACAAATAAATCTGTTGCACTCACTGAGAAGAAAAGGTGCAGGAAGGCCAAGTGGAGAATCACTGGCGGACATAAAGAGGTGGATGGGGAAAGTAATAATAGAGTGCATGAGAGTGGAGGAAGATCGGGATGTTTGGCGACGGTTAGTGATGTCATCAAAGTGCCCCAATTGGCCCCTTGGACTACAGGAGTGACCTGACCTGAACTGCTCATTAACACAACAAAGCCCTTGAAGCAACTCGTGAGTATAACTTCCTATTTGAATATGTGCTTGTCAAGCATTACCAACCATAAACTAATCAGTTCATACTTATTAATGTCAGTACAATTATAACTCTACTACTGAGCCTAAACATTTACAATGGGAGGGAGAAGTGATGGCTAGTTTACTAAAACATAAGGAAACACAAGTTACTGATAGTATATTATATGTATAAGATATTTAGAGCCTGGCATTGATGGAATCAGACGACAAAACAACACAACGTAGACTCCACCAAGATGTGGCATTAAGGGGCCAGACTCTGGACCTCCTTCCTTCCATATTTACTATTCCCCCTGAACTCTAACCCACCATGTTTAACATGATTTAAGCTCCAATGGCTCACATGACTGCACTCCCACTGAGCTCCATTATAGGATCATGCTTGTGCAATTACGCATTTTAACATGATGTTTTCTTTCTGGAAATCAATAAGCTACAAGTCATTGTGTTATTAATGCTTTTCAGGCTTCACCTTTGAACCTGTTATATGAACATTGACCATAAGCTTATGCAAAGAACCCCCAACTGAGGCATTGCTTTCAAGGCCGAGATTTAACCCCTGAGTGCTCTGATAGTTATTCATCACGCTCTAGTGAACGTCTGGACTTGTCTGGGCAGCTCTCAATACCCTGCCATATAATTTCACAATATCTTTCTTTGTGACGGTGAACAGTGTGTGTGATTGTAGCACTCTGCATTCACTCACTGCAGTCTTATGGCGCGTTTCCACTACAGCGCGGAGCACGGTTTAAGAGGGCTGTGACGTCAGCGGCCCGTCTTTGGTTGCGTTTCCACTTGGCCTAGTACCGGCCGGCGGGTCCTAATTCACAGTTTTTCTGGCCTCATAACATCGCGGGTCTAGGGCCAGAGACAACGAGGCTGAGTATGCTAAACTAGAGAGAGCATCGCTGGCAAGGGGGCTACAACTACAACAAGATGGACATATTTGACCGTGATTTAATTGTAATACACGTTTCAAAATGATGCCGAAGTAACAACATACTGATACCGGTTAGTAAAAACCATGAATTAATGCTTTGTCAAGTCTGCAGACAGACGGCAGGCGAAAAACCTTTTAAAATGCGTGTGTTCTAAATGGAGATTGGCTAAGCTAACGCAGTATATGCTCCGACCGTCCACACTCACAACAACGGCCTATACAGACATAAATAAAGCAGCGACTGTATTCACCATGACACAGGCAGTCTGTGGTTTGTACTTGTTTAACTTTTGTCTAGTTTCTGAACATATATGAGGAGCTGTGAGCTCTGAGTGCTAACAGCTAACGGCTGTGTTGTTTTTGTGGGGTTCTCTGAAGATCACGTCACGGCTCCGCCTACACTGCGTTACTATAGATACTACCCCAGTTCCTAAACTGTAATGGAAATGCGCCATAAAGTGAGCCAGTCCTAACGAGGCCCAGCCATACTGAGCGGGGTCGAGCGAGGCCGTGTAGTGGAAACGCGCCAATAGTGGGCAGTTTCTCTGTAATTTCATATTCAATCATGGACAAGCTGACGCACAAAGTCAAATGCAAATGAAAAATCATCTTCACCAACTAGACAACACATGTGCAGCTTTTTTAAAACACAACGGAAACTTTCTCCGGTCAGGGTAGTCCCCCTGGTTTCATTATATTCCAGGATATTTAGGGACTTATCGTATCAAATTAAAATGTTGAAATATCCTCACAACTCTATTCTCGAGTGTGAATGAAATAAACGCTAACAATGAAAAATCGAATGCACTACACAGCCCTCTGTCTTTATGTACTGCTGCCATTCCCATGGCTTTCTTCTTGCTATTCAATATGTATGTTTTTTCAATTGCTTTTATTAGCATTTCCAGTATTGTAAGCCTTTATGTTGGATGTGTTTGCTGATTCTATTAACTTGTTATTTGACAACATATGTCCAGTGACTACAGATAAAAAAAAATAGCCTCATGGCTTACTGTGGCACATTTACGGAAATGACTATTAATGTGCACTTTCCCTGTCAATTAAAACGAATAAAATAAAAAAATAAATTACAATTAATAAACACTTCTCTCAGGGTCTTGCTGTAATGTCCATGGAGTTCATCTTTGGTTTGTTAGAACAACAAAGTCAAACAGCACCTATATTTATAGGTGTTGCAGTCATGCTTTTGAGGCCAAAGAAAATTCAAAAAGTGCCAAATAAAATCACAAACCTAGCCTACAGTAGCTTGCTACACATTTGCTTATTTCCAAGATCCCTCAATAGCCAATGCAATTTCCCATCAACATCTCTTCAGCGATGACAGGCACTGGTGCTGCCTCTACTCCACACAAGGATTTTCTCCTCAATGCAAGGTCGACTACAGTCAGCACTACAGGTGTCCACACACAGACACACACACACACACACACACACACACACACACACACACACACACACACACACACACACACACACACACACACACACACACACACACACACACACACACACACACACACACACACACACACACACACACACACACACACACACACTTTATCTAAGAAACCTGCTGGCTTTGGTCCACTGATTCCTCAGTGAGCGACATGCATCATTAACAGCTTTTAAACTGCAGGGGCGTCCTGCCTTTAGGATCTTCTTAAAGGCCGACAATCTCCCCCTCCTTACAACATCTCACCCACCACACACACACACACACACACACACACACACACACACACACACACACACACACACACACACACACACACACACACACACACACACACACACACACACACACACACACACACACACACACACACACACACACACACACACACACAGTTACTAAAGAGGCTTAACAGCCTTTTCCAAAAACCCTGCATGGGGCATTTGTACTCTTTAAAAAAAAAAGGACGCTGCAAGCTACAAATGGTTCTTTAAAGAGTGCCCTTGAGGAGCATGCACCAGTTGATATGCTGGGACGGTTAAGGGTAAGTACAAGCGTTTTCTCTCCAACACACTCCCAATAATTTGTTCAAAGAGGCGTGATCATTTTTAGAGGTTAAAGTATTTATAAAAGCACTTTAAAGTGTTTAGACGATTGTTTAGGGTTTGTTTATGTCATGTGACGTGAAATCCAAAGTGGTTGTGTGCAGGTCTTTGAAGCATTAAAACGCTGATGGAAGGTAATCCTTAATGAAAAAGACGCCTGATTTTTTTTAACATCAAAACAAGGACTCGGCTGGTTCAGAAGGTTCGGGGGATAATGGATCCGCGTAACATGCCGTTAAAAACCTCACACAGCAACATATAGAGCACCTTACATACAACAATAGAGCTTTAAAGAAGTGCCAATGTTTGATGTCAATATGATGCTGGTGCATTGAGCAGCAGCATGTTGTGGATGTGTTGTGATGCTAGGGACTGAAGGCTGTAGCAGGTATTAGGGGATATATATAGCTTTGTGTGTATAGTGGAAGCAATGCAATTGTATCTCGCTGGCATGCTTCCAAAATTATATTACTGGTAATGTCATGGAGCTGAAGGTAAATCCTCGAAATTCGAGATTAAACATGCCTAAAGCGATTAAAACACTGTTTGGTAGGTACAAACCGATAAATAAGGTGACGCAGAACCTAAAATGGCTTCACATATCACAACAATGGATTATAATATGTATGTCTGAGATGAAAGAATATAGGGTTATTCAGAAAGTCCTACAGAATGTGCATTTTGTACATATATTCGAAAATCTAAACCATTTATCCGTTAAATATTGGACGACAGTCTTCCGCATTTATTTTAACAAAATATTTGGAATTTGTAGTATAGCGGAGCGTTTTCGCATTTCATGGATCAGAAATAAACCTTAACGCTTTAATTTGATTAATGCTTTCCCAGTGGTTATTGCTGTAAACCATAATATTGCCATCCAATGCAGACAATAACAGAAATGATCACGCATAGTAACAATATCTTGCAATATTTTACTGGAAAAGCCGTCATTCAGCGCAACGACAAATATAACGAAAAATCCGAAGATTTTAGTTCCAAAATATATAAATGCAAAGCGAAATATATTTCCAAAAATACAGAATGAAGGATCTCAGGAAATATTGGAGATCAAAAAGGTGCAGTGTGTCTTTAATTCCCTGCCTTTGTGGCGGCGGCGGCGGCAGTAGCGAGGGCATCCCAGGCGAACCGCAAAGCCAAGGGTTAAAGACGGTACCATGCTGACTCTCACTAAGCGACATGCCACGCCATTTTACCAGCTCTTTATTTCCCCGTCATCGCAAACCAGCTCCAACTTCCTTCCCGCTCACATGCCATTCAAGGACAAGCCGAACAGGAGGGGGGGAAAAAAAGGCGGAATCGGTTTCAACAACATTAAGGGAAGGTCATTGTCTGCCGGCTTACCCAGGAAGAGACGCACAGGGCCTGAACCTGCCAGAACCTATCCGCGGCGACCGGGAGCGGGACCTGCGAGAGACCACAACAACAAAGACAGTTTGTGACAAAGCTGAGGCGCCGCAGTCCGAGAGGACTGAAATCAAATGTGACATTTTTCATTTATTTGTAAATGCCTCCTTGGCGGCACACTCACTCGAAACGACAGTTGGGCTCTTACCAAGTTAAGGGGAGCTGATGGTGGAATAGAGGGATCCTGACAGAGGTTGTAATGAGATGCCGCATTAGGGCCGCTCTCTCATCCACTCTCCCCTCTCCCCTCGCCCAGGAGCACGCCCTTCACTTCCAATCTACTACCCCAACAATTTGGGAACGGTTAACCCTGTGAAAAACTACACTAACCCTCTTTGGTGCTCTGATAAAACCCTCTTTGTGGGTTTTGTTTTTTTCAGAGGTGCCTTTGATGCTACAAACGCCTTTGTCAGAAGGATTTTAGAGCATTTGCAGCCTGGGGACGGTTGGATATTATTCACAATACCTGCCCAAAAAAATATGAATAGGAGCTTTGTCTGAGGCTGTAAACCAATGATGTTCAAGGATGGAAAGTAACTAAGTACTTTTACTCAAGTATGTATTTTAGTTGAGGTCTGTTGAGTATTTCCATGTAATGCTATACGATTCAGAGGGAGATTTTACTCCTGTAGTTGATGTTTACTTTTTTTTTTAAAGCTTTTAGGTAAGAAAAACAAGGAATGCTTTTTACATTCTTGGCTTGTGAACTCTTCTACCAAAGATTGATCCCCCTCTAAATATCTGGTTTGAAGCCTGGGGACGGTTGGGAAATGATTCACAATACCTGCCCAAAAAAATATGAATAGGAGCATTTTCTGAGGCTGTAAACTGCTGATGTGTAGGGATGTAACTAAGTACTTTTAATCAAACATGTATTTTAGTTGAGGTACGTTGAGTATTTCTATGTAATGCTGTAATATCCAGAGGGAGATTTTTACTCCTGTAGTTGATTGTTACTTTTTGAAGCTTTTAAATAAAGAAACATATGACAAGTTTATGGAACTGAATGCTATTTACAATATTGGCTTTTGAATTCTTCCACTAAAGACTGATACCCCTCTAAATATCTGGTTTCGAGCCTGGTGACGGTTGGGAAATGATTCACAATAGTTGCCCAAAATAATTTGAATAGGAACATTGTCTGGATTTGCAAGGATAGAAAGTACTTTAACTCATGTATTTTAGTGTCGGTACGTTGAGGATTTCATACAATCCAGAGATTTTACTCCTGCAGTTGATGGTTATTTTTTTATATAAGGAGACGATAAGTTTATGGAATGGAACAAGTGGTTTCCAACATTTTTTGGTTAGTAAATCTTTCTACCAAAGATTGATCCCCCTCTGAATAGCTGATTTGGTTTAATTTGAACATATTTTTTAGATTTTGTTGAATTTTTTTTGGGACTTTTACTCATGAATACACTGGTTTTGCTTGTAATTCCACAATTTTACATTCCGTTATTAATACCTTAGTACAGGATCTTAGTTCCTCTTCCGCTGCTGAATTATATATTTTGTCATATACTGGATCACAACACAAGTTGGATGCTTGAACGATAAAAAGTTACTTTAGCCATACCAAGCGAGGCCCTAACATCTGACTCGCAGGAAATACAAAAACTATTATACTTAAAGTGATTGAACAACCAGTCATAATTTCCCCCCACAAACTGGGTCAAGCTAGAACGAGGTCTCGGTGGAGGAGCTTGAAAAGAAAAATGAACTATTACCCTCTACAAGTGTGTAGTGCCCTCCAAACTGTCCTCACAGATTGAGTGTGCTATATAGTAGGCAGCAGGTGAACATGAGTTATGTACTTCATTAGGCCTTAGTAATTTCCCTCCCAGATATAACGTCGCTTTCAATCCATCCTAGCACCCATCAGCTATATTTAGCTCTCTGGACCACAATGCCACAGTTCATCATAACTGTAGGTAGAGCTGTTTGGCCAAGCTGTACAAGGGGTTCAGACATCTCCCCTTATTAGGAGGATAACAAACTGCAGGTTTTCAGCAGCAACTAAATGATCATCCTTTCTTATTTAGCTGATTCCATAATATTTCATCTGCTGTAATTGGATTCATCATCGGCTAATTCCATGTCTCCAAGATACTGCAATTATATTTATATTATAAATCTCACTCACTGTCAACCTCACTGAACTGTAAAAAGTTAATTAAACATGATCCATTTAAGATACACTGAGTGTTATTGTTGTCTAGAAAAAGACCATTTTGTACAGAATGCAACAACTTAAAAACCGGGCTTTACTGTGCTTCTTATAATTATTTTGTAAAATGACCAAGCACTATTCATTTCAGAAAGACAAGCGATACACAAATACATTTTTTTTAGACATATATATATACATAAGTTACTGCACAGATTGTTTTTTAATCAACATTTAATCAAACGTGTAATGCAAAAAGGTGTAACTCATAACCAACCCACAGAAAAACACTGTTCTCTATTCACATAATAAACCACTGTTCACTAGCAAGACCAGTTAGTGGAGAAGGAAGTGTGAAAATGTACGTTTTTCTAACTTGTTTGGCTTATATAACGGTGGACTTTATTTTGGCAATGGCAACAAATATGAACAGAAAACACATTTTGTTTGAATGTGCCATAACAGGTACACTGTTCATCCGGGTGATGTGCACATGCGCATTCCTTAAGCTCCGCTCTCCAATATGCTGCGTCACAGCCTGTCTCAGCAGAGTGAAATGAATGATGAGAGAATCAAACGTGTGCATTGTTCGTACTGGGTAGTTGATTTAGCTCGAAAACAATAATCAGCCAATTTACAGACATGTCTTTCCCAATCTTGGTCAATGAAAACGCATCGACACGAACAGTATCGACACGCATTGACATGTCAATTGTAGTTATTTTATACCACAACGATAATTCGCTTCAATGCCCAGCTCACTTCCAGAGCAGTGATGTACATAGAACAGCACCTGCCCCTTTTGCTGGCAAGCGAGCAAACAGGAAGTTAGAGTGGGTTTTTGACAACAGGGAAATACCTGTTCAAATGGCATGTTATGTCATTCATTAAGAGACAGCATGGTATTGTTTTTAACCTTGGCCTCGTGTTTTGCCTGGGATTCCACCACGAAAAAAGAGGGAATTAAAAATGAAAGAAGACACTGCACTTTTTTTATCTTGAATGTTTGTCTTATTCTGATTTTTTTTTTGTAAATATATTTTTCAATTCTACAGAATTTTCTTTTAATCTTATTGTTTTAGTTTTTGGGTATATAAAACTTGTTTAAAATGCATTGCTCTCCACAATTTTCAGTCGTAGCAGCAAGCTGTTTTCCGTAGAAAAATAAAAACACTGATAAACCCACCGTGACTATCTCTTTCTATCTGACAAGTACCAAACTGCAGAAAGAACCATAAAGCATCCAGCTAGTTTACACCGTGTAGCATCTACCAAGCATTACAGATACAGTTGAGGCCTAAATTATTAGCCCCCCAGGAGTTATGGAACATTTTCCTAAAATTCTTCCCAATGTTTCCAGCATTGATAAAACTTCATATAATCAAACATTCACCAGTGCTATTTAGTAGCTTTTGGTACATTTTGGAAAATAAAATAAGTTTTTAGGCTTGCTTTATATCAAATATAGTGAAAAATGGGTTGGTCAAAAATATTAGCCCCCATGTGAATTTTTGCTTTCAAAACACACCTAATCAATCGATCAGCTTTCAAACCACACCTAATCAACTTTCAAGCTACACCTGAGCATTCAATCAGCATAAAAGGACGCTGGGTCTTCCAACAAGACAATGATCCAAAGCACACATCAAAATTGGTCCAACAGTTCCTAAAGGACACCAAAACCAAGGTGCTGGAGTGGCCCGCACATAGCCCAGATCTTAATCCTATTGAGAATCTGTGGCGGGTGCTCAAAGTGAATGTCCATGCTCGGAAACCACGCAATTTGGACCAGCTGGAACAATTTGCAATGGAAGAATGGGCCAAAATTCCTCAAGAGACCTGTGCCAACCTAGTAAAGAACTACTCTAAGAGCTTGTTGTCAGTTGTGGCTCAGAAAGGGTACACTATTGACTATTAATGGCCTGGGGGCTAATCTTTTTTGACCAACCCATTTTTCACTATATTTTATATAAAGCAAGGCAAGGCAAGGCAAGGCAAGTTTATTTATATAGCACCTTTCAACACAAGGCAATTCAAAGTGCTTTACAAAAATGGAAGACATTAAGAAAATGGCATTTAAAATCAGTCATTAAAAAGAAAAGATAATAAAATAAACATTAAAAGAAAAAATACATGGATAAAAGTTACAGTGCAGTTTAAGATGTGAATAGTTCAATTAAAAGCAGCGGCAAAAAGAAAAGTCTTCAGCCTGGATTTAAAAGTAGTAAGAGTTGCAGCGGACCTGCAGGTTTCTGGGAGTTTGTTCCAGATATTTGGAGCATAATAACTGAACGCTGCTTCTCCATGTTTAGTTCTGACTCTGGGGACAGAAAGCTGACCAGTCCCTGAAGACCTGAGAGTTCTGGATGGTTCATAATTTAGCAGTAGGTCAGACATGTATTTTGGGCCTAAACCATTCAAAGCTTTATAAACCGGCAGCAGTATTTTGAAATCTATTCTTTGACACACAGGAAGCCAGTGTAAAGACTTCAGAACAGGAGTGATGTGATCCACTTTCTTAGTGTTAGTGAGGACTCGAGCAGCGGCGTTCTGAATTAGCTGCAGCTTTCTAATAGATTTTTTAGTGAGACCTGTAAAGACACCATTGCAGTAGTCGAGTCTACTGAAGATAAAAGCATGGACAAGTTTTTCCAAATCCTGCTGTGACATTAGTCCTTTAATCCTAGATATGTTCTTTAGGTGATAGTAGGCTGATTTAGTAACTGTTTTAATGTGACTGTTGAAACTCAGGTCAGAGTCCATGACTACACCTAGATTTCTGGCTTTATCTGTTGTTTTGAACATTGCAGACTGAAGCTCAGCGCTAACTTTTATACGTTCTGCCTTGGCTCCAAAAACCATTACCTCAGTTTTATCTTTGTTTAATTGGAGAAAGTTCTGACACATCCAGTCATTGATTTGTTCAATGCACTTACTCAGTGTTTGAGCAAGCCTAAAAACTTATTTTATTTTCCAAATTATACCAAAAGCTACTAAATAGCACTGGTGAATGTTTGATTATATTAAGTTTTATCAATGCTGGAAACATTGGGAAGAATTTTAGGAAAATGTTCCATAACTCCTGGGGGGCTAATAATTTAGGCCTCAACTGTATATTTTCAAAATTCCGTTACCATCTGCTTAATTGCAAGTCGAGCAGAGGTCCCCACTCAGCAAGCCCAAGCGCCAAAAAACCCTCCCTTGACCGGGGAGTCCTGGCCAACTACAGACCCATTTCCAACCTCCCATTTCTATCATAGGATGCTGTTGTGCTAGCACTGTTGCCCTTGCATTTGAACGTCTGCAGTCTGCTTTTGACACTTTTCAGTCACATCTGTTCCACCTTAGGTTGGTGTTAAATTCAGATAAGACAAAAGTCATGTTGTTTTCCAATAAGAAAAGGTTACCAACTGTTCTTCCCTGCATCATGTCTGCACAGCATAACCCCATTGAAGCTGTTAACACCTACAGATACTTAGGCATTACTATAGATGACAATCTCTGCTTCAAACCACATATTGACAATCTCTTAAGGAAATTGAAATTAAAACTGGGATTCTTTTTTAGAAATAAGGCGTGCTTCTCCACAAGTGCGAGGAAACGGCTTGTAGCTGCCACATTTTTGCCGCTCTTGGACTACGGGGATGTTGTGTACATGAACGCCTCAGCTCACTCCCTTCATCTGCTGGACGCTGTCTACCATGGGGCTCTGAGGTTCATAACCAACTGTAAACCCCTCACACACCATTGCACGCTGTACTCTTTAGTCAACTGGACATCATTATCAATGCGCAGATCACTGCACTGGTACAAACTCATCTATACCGCTATGCTTGGACTGCTGCCCCTCTACATATCCACTTACATATCACACAAACAGTACAGCTATAGCCTACGATCTCAAAATTACATCACTCTATCTGTCCCCTCAGTTCGCACGGTGCTTGGGAAAAAAGCCATATCATACTCTGCCCCCTCGACCTGGAACACACTTCAGCAGGAACTTAAGCTGACCAGTTTGATACCCATCACGGATTTTAAACTAATTTAAAAAAAGCTGGAGAAATCATCTGTGGGTGTTTGCATCTACTATATCTGACTACTTTATATGGATTTCAATAACTACTTTTTTTACGATGTTGTATTTTATTGTTGCCTCTGTGTTTAGTGTCCTGTCTGTCTGTAACTTTGTGTGGTAGTGTTACCACTGACAGGTCTCTCTTGCAAATGAGACCTTGTGTCTCAATGAGATTTTTACACCTGTATAAATAAAGGCTAAATAAATAAATAGGTGCTGGAAAAACTAGTTGCAGCACAGCTCCAGGACCATCTAAACTCCAACAAACTATTCGAGAAGTTCCAGTCTGGTTTCCGCTCAGGCCACAGCGCAGAAACAGCCCTGGTCAGGGTCACCAACTACCTGCTGATGACGGCTAATGCTGACTCTCCCTCTCTCCTCAGCCTCGTCGATCTCACTTCAGCTTTTGACACCGTCGATCATGGCATCCTCCTCCACCGTCTCCACTCCACCATCGGACTCTCTGACTCTCCCCTTGACTGGTTCAGATCATACCTCACCGGGAGAACAGAGTACGTCTCCTTGGGTGAGGCAGGGTCGGGTACCCACGATGTCACCTGTGGTGTCCCTCAAGGATCAGTTCTCGGCCCCACCCTTTTCACACTCTACATTCTCCCCCTTGGCTCTATCATCAGCCGACATGGAGTATCATTCCATTGTTACGCTGATGACACCCAACTGTACCTCAGGATCAACCCTACCTCCTCTGCAGCCCTGCCTTCACCCACACTTACTGCCTGCCTGGAGGCGATACAGGCGTGGATGAAGCAAAACTTCCTGAAACTTAACAGCTCCAAAACCGAAGCCATTATAGTTGGCACCCCACACCAAGTTCGGTCATCCACTCTCACCACCATCACCTTCTCCGGCCAGGACATTACCCTCTCCTCAACAGTCACCAACCTAGGTGTAAAAATGGACGCCCATCTGACCTTTGAGGCTCACATTAAACAGCTGTGCAAGAACTCCTTTTATCACCTCAGGAATATCGCCAAACTCCGCCCCACACTCACTCTGTCTGATGCCGAAAAGCTTGTCCAGGCCTTTGTCTCCTCCAGGCTGTACTACTGCATTGCACTCCTCATCGGTATCCCTAAAAAAAGCATCCAGAAGCTCCAGTACATCCAGAACAGCGCTGCTAGGATCCTGATGAGGGTGCGCAAATATGATCATATCACCCCCATCCTTAAATCACTACACTGGCTCCCCGTGGAACTGAGGATCGAATACAAGGTCTCCCTCCTCACCCACCAGTGTATCCATGGAACTGCCCCTCCCTACCTCAAGGAACTCCTCACCCCTCATACTTCCTTGCGGAACTCCCGCTCCAGCAAATCCAACCTCCTCAAACCCCCCAGGACCAAGCTCCGTACTATGGGAGACCGGGCCTTCTGCTCGGCTGCTCCCAGTCTGTGGAATGCTCTCCCCGACCACATGAGAGCACCACAGACCGTGGATGCTTTTAAAAAAGGCCTCAAAACCCATCTGTTCAATAGAGCCTTTTCCTAGACCTTTTATTTATTACTACCCTTACTATTACTCAAATATGAAGTGCGTTATAACCCATTATTATTATTATTATTATTATTATTATTATAGAGGTCTGAATTAGCCATAATTAAAATTCTCTACAGAGGCTTTAACTTCAGTTTCAGTGGGAATTCAAAGACAGATACTTATTGCATAATCAAATATGTAAAGGTCTCCAATAAAACACTTAATAACATCAATGTCACTAATGTAAGAGATGACACTAACTTTCCCCAAGTGTCCTAAATCTTCCAATATATCCTACTCATAAATTGAAAAGGGAATATACTGTATACTATGAGCTCTTCAATTTGAAGGGACATATTGTTCTCTCAACTCAACTAAACCAATGGTGTGGATGGTGAAAGTGTTAGATTGTAAAATTAACATTGTACCATGTAGAGTGGTTGTCCTTCAGAGTACTGTCAGGCAACCTTCCCATTACGAAATTAACATGTTATTTGCCACTCAAATTATACCTTTTTTAATACCCATAGGATAATAATAATAATAATAATAATAATAAATGATATTGATATAGCGCCTTTCAAGGGACCCAAGGTCGCTGTACACGGTGGACAAACAAAACAAACAGACAATCAAAGGGCAAACTAAAAATAAAGGAAGCCGGGGGACCAGGAAAGGACTAGGGCCCGAAGGCCAGGGTGAACAGGTGTGTTTTTAAATGATGATTTGAAGACGTCCAGGGAGGCAGCATTACGGATCTCGGCAGGAAGTGCATTCCAGAGGGTGGGGGCCGCAACACTGAACGCCCTGTCACCAACAGTTCGGAGGCGAGAGCGGGGCATGGAGAGCAGGCCCGTGTCTGAGGACCGCAGACTCCGAGAAGGGGCGTAGGGATGGAGGAGGTCCGATAAGTACTGGGGGGCGAGGGTATGGAGGGACTTGTACGTGAGGAGGAGTGTTTTGTACTGAATCCGGGAATTGACCGGCAGCCAGTGTAGGTGGATGAGGGTGGGGGTGATATGTTGCCATGGCTTGGTGCGGGTGAGAAGCCTGACGGCAGAGTTCTGGACGTATTGGAGCCTGTCCAGGGTTTTGCTGGGAACCCCGGACAGGACTCCATTGCAGTAGTCCAGACAGGATGTGATGAAGGCGTGTACAAGTGTTTCTGCCACAGAGTCAGAGAGTGAGGGCCGGAGTCTGGCAATGTTTTTGAGATGGTAGAAGGCGGATTTGGTAACAGATTTGATGTGCGCCTGGAAAGAGAGGGTGGTGTCCAGGATGACTCCCAGGTTGCGGACTTCAGTGGACGGGGAGATGGAGAAGCCGTCAATGGAGAGAAGCAGGTCTCCGACCTTCTGGAGCTGCGCCTTGGGAGCCACAATCATGAGCTCTGTTTTATTGCTGTTGATTTTGAGCAGGTTTGATGACATCCAGTTTTTTATGTCCTGTAGGCAGTTGACAACGGATTGAGGGGGGAGCTGAGTGGACAGTTTGGTGCAGAGATAGAGCTGTGTGTCATCAGCATAAGAGTGAAAGCTGAGACCATGTTGGCGGATGATTTGACCAAGTGGGAGCATGTAGATGGTGAATAGGAGGGGTCCAAGCACAGAGCCTTGAGGTACACCTTGGTTGACTGGGGCCGGAGGGAAGCTGCAGTCACTGATGGTGACAAAGTGTTTCCTGTTAGAGAGGTAGGGCTCGAACCAGGCAAGAGCTGTGTCACTGAGGCCAAAGTAGTCAGACAGGCGGCTGAGGAGGATGGTATGGGATATGGTATCGAAGGCTGCAGAGAGGTCCAGGAGGATGAGAATGCTGATGAGGCCAGAATCAGATGCGATGAGGAGGTGGTTTGTGATTTCAATGAGGGCAGTCTCTGTGCTGTGGTGGGGTCTGAAGCCAGACTGAAGGGGTTCATAGAGCTCATGGTATGACATGTGGTGTTGCAGTTGTGCGGCAACTGCTCTTTCCAAGATTTTACTGAGGAATGGAAGGTTTGAGATCAGCCGGTGGTTGTTCAGGTCCTCCGGGTCCAAGCCAGGCTTCTTCAGGATAGGAGAGACTGAGGCAGTTTTGAGGCAGGGTGGGACTGTGCCAGAAGACAGGGACAAGTTCACTATGTCAACTATGATGGGGCAGATGGTGGGTAGGGCTGCCTTGACCAAGGCTGTGGGCATGGGGTCGAGAGAGCAGGTTTATGTCTTGGCCTTTGTGACCAGCTTGGTTATTAGGAGGGTATCCACTGGGAAAAGGTAGAGAGGCTGCACCTCGATCGGTGAATAGTACCTGGGGTGAGGTTGGAATAGGGGAGGGGGTTCAAGGTTCAAGGTTCTTTATTGTCAAACTGACATAGCTACAGAGTAATTATGTAGTTGAAAATCTTATGTCACAGGCTTCTCCAACAATGCAACATAATAACAATACAGATAGCAAGAGCAATACAAAAAGAAAAATAGTTATAAAATAAGTGAGCATGTGGAATAGTGCAGTACGAGTCTATATACAAGTTATTGGAATGATATATATTAGATATTAGATACATATTACTGAGTAGCAGATGAATGTTTTGAAGTTGTTTCAGCAATTCAATTGTTTAACAGTCTCACTGCCCGCGGGAAGCAACTGTCTCCGAATCTTCTTGTCTTTGGCAGGATGCTGCGGTAACGTCTGCCAGACGGCAACAGAAAGAACAGTTTGTGGCTGGGGTGATGGGGGTCTTTGATAATCCGTAGTGATTTCTTCCTGAGCCGCTGGGAGTAAAGGTCCTCCATGGATGGCAGCTCCGTCCTGGTGATGTGCTGTGCAGTTTTCACCACCCTCTGTAAAGCCTTACGATTGAGGTCGGTGCAGCTGCCGTACCAGGCCGTGATGCTGCCAGTCAGGATACTCTCTATCGTGCACCTGTAGAAGTTGCAGAGTATCCTGTAATCCATTTTGAACCTCCTCAGCCTGCGGAGGAAGAGGAGCCGCTGTCGAGCTTTCTTTGTGATGGTGGTGGTGTGAAGAGTCCATGTCAGGTCCTCAGTGATGTGGACCCCAAGGAACCTGAAGCTGCTGACTCTCTCCACCGTAGTCCCATTGATGGCGATGGGGGCGTGTCCCTCTCCTTGCTGCTTCCTGTAATCCACAATCAGCTCCTTTGTTTTGCTGATGTTGAGATGGAGGTTGTTATCCTGGCAACAAGATGTCAGGTTTTCGACCTCCTCTCTGTACGCCGTCTCGTCATCGTCTGTGATCTGGCCGATGGCGGTCGTGTCATCAGCAAACTTCACGATGGTGTTGGAGCTGTGTGTGGCCACGCAGTCGTGAGTGAACAGGGAGTAGAGGAGAGGGCTGAGCACGCAGCCTTGAGGGGCACCGGTGTTGAGAATCAGGATGGAGGATGTGATGTTTCCCACCCGCACTGCCTGGGGTCTGCCCGTCAAGAAGTTCAGGATCCAGTCACAGAGGGCGCTGTTGAGCCCGAGGTCTCTGAGCTTGATGGCCAGCTTGGAGGGCACAATGGTATTGAATGCTGAACTGTAGTCAATGAACAGCATTCTCACATATGTGTTCCTGTTCTTCGGGTCCAGGTGTGAGAGGGCAGTGTGGATGGTGAGAGCTATGGCGTCGTCTGTGGACCTGTTTGCTCTGTAGGCAAACTGCAGGGGGTCCAGAGAGTCAGGGAGGGAGGAGGTGATGAATGATTTGACTAACCGCTCAAAGCACTTCATTATGATGGAGGTGAGTGCTACTGGGCGGTAGTCGTTGGGGCAGGTGATTATTGTCTTTTTCGGGACAGGAACGATAGTGGAGTGTTTGAAGCATGTGGGGACTACAGACTGCAACAGGGACCTGTTGAAGATGTCTGTGAACACCTCTGCCAGCTGAACTGCACACACCCTGAGAACACGGCCAGGGATGCCATCAGGTCCAGGAGCCTTGTGTGGGTTAACCCTTTTAAAGGATTTACACACATCTGCCCTGTTTAAAACAAAAGGGCAGGGTAGCTCCTGGTCCCTCTGTACCTCCACAGCCTGGCTGCTCTCAAAGCGTGCAAAAAAACTGTTCAGCTCATCTGGGAGAGATGCGCACGCAGACACTCCCGCAGCACCCCCCGCTGCTCCTTTGTAGTCTGTCATTGTTCTTAGTCCCGCCCACATATTCCTGGTGTTACAGCCTTTGAAGTCAGATTCCACCTTCTCTTTGTACTGTCTTTGCATTGTTAATTGCTCTCCGGAGATCATACCTAGATTTCCTGTACTCCTCCAAATCTCCAGCTCTGTGCGCGATAGTGCGCGCTTTCAGCTTGCCGCGCACCTCGCAGTTTATCCAGGGCTTTTGATTTGGGAATGTCCGTACACAAACCTTCGGTACCACGTCATCGATGCATTTCCCAATGTAGCAGATGACAGTGTCCGTGTGTGTGTTGATGTTATTGTCCTCAAACACACTCCAATCCGTAGATGCAAAGCAATCCTGCAGTGCTGCATCTGACTCCTCGCTCCATCGCTGTACTGTCCTTGTTACCGGTCTGTCCCTTTTAAGTTTCTGCTTGTAAGCAGGCAGCAGCAGCAGTGAGATGTGGTCTGATTTGCCAAAGGGAGGGCGAGGGAGAGCCTTATATCCATTTCGGAAAGGGGAATAAACATGGTCCAGTATGTTTCCCCCGCACGTCGGGCAGCTGATGTGTTGGTAATATTTTGGCAAGACCTTCTTCATGTTGGCGGTGTTGAAATCTCCGGCCACAACGAACGCCGCATCTGGCCGTGAAGTCTCGGTTTTATCAATAATCCCAAACAGCTGATCGAGTGCCGTGTTGTTGTCGGCGAGCGACTGCGGCGGGATATACACTGCTGTTATCACAACAGATGTGAATTCCCTCGGCAGATGAAAAGCCCGGCATGTGATCATGAGGTGCTCTAGATGAGCGGAACAGTCCGAAGAAATAATCTTCACATCTGTGCACCAGTTGTTATTAGTCATTACACACACACCGCCTCCCTTACTTTTCCCCGAGTTAGCAGTCCGGTCCTGACGAAAAATAGAGAATCCATCAGGAACAATGGCGGAGTCCGGGATAGCGGGGTTGAGCCAAGTCTCAGTGAGAATTAACACGTTACAGTTCTTAATGTCCCGTTGAAAAGCAATCCGGCTTCTGAGTTCATCTAGCTTATTTTCAATGGATTGAACATTAGCCAGAAGAATACTCGGAAGAGGGGGTCGATTCTCTCGTTGCCTCAGTCTGACCAGCAGCCCGGCCCGGCACCCTCGCTTGGTCTTCTTCTTGCGTCTCTCAGGTAGAACAGCAACAGGTAGCCATGGCGAATCTCCATTGTCTGTCGGAGGGTTATTATTGTCCACGAAGTTTCGCAATTGAAGAAGTTCCTCTCTGCTATATTGTATGGCAGAGTAGGTGTGGTCGGCTTGCATGTTGCAAACCATGTTAAAAGTAAAACGGCAAAAGTAAAATAAATATATACAAAATACGAAAAGGGGCAAAGTTGGAGAGGAGCACAAAGACGATGCGGCCATCTTCACCGGCGCATCTTCAATTTCGATGTGGGCAGGCAGCAGAAGCTGCTGTTTCAATGAATGCATCATTCAGTTACAAATATGTGATATATCTGAACAACAAAGTGGACAAAAATCATTTCATTCATTTATTGGAAACATTTTCGTGATCGCTTTTTTCGTTTTACATTTTCATTTATTGTCATTTCCATTCAGTCAGTCATTAAGTGCTATTTAACATGTTAATTTGCTACATATCCACACAAACAAACTAAGTGTGCAATCCAATGAATGTTAATCTAACTGGGTTTTGATAGATAACATATCTCTTTTTCTTCTCTCAATTATTTTATTTATATTGTAAACTAATATTCGTTTATACATTTTAAGAATGGCGTTTATCTTTTTTGAGAATTAGTTCTTATTTGATTTTATTTATTTGGGTCTACAACAGATGATACAAATGTTTGTGTCAGTAAATGTGTACTAACAGAGGCGGGGGTGTTTGTGAAAATAACGGGGACAGAGCTGGCTGCTGTCAGACGATCAGCTGTGCGGCGTCATCACAAACGGACGTCGCTTCACGTGACGCTCCGGAGGAAAGGATGTCCCATTGCTCTTAAAACTCATTTCCCTGCTTCTCGTGGTTTCCTTGCGTCTCTCCATGCTTCCCTGGTGGGAGGGACTAGTCGCAGGGAAACGACGCAAGTGAGGGACGCAAGGAATCCATTTAACCGAAGTGAAACGCAGCCAGAGGTGAGCAGCTCAGCGAACTCAGACATGAAGATGGCGGAGGCTTTGGGGGGGCGGTATATGAGGACAACTTGTACAAACCTGTCGGATGTGATGATTACAATAGACACTCACAGAACTCACAGCAATTGAATAAAAATAGCTTTAAAATAGCCCGTACCAAAGCATTAAGTTACTTGCATTCGGGGATACTAAGTGGTTATTCTTACAAGCATTTTGACATCCTGACTTTTATTTAATGCTTTAAATTAATGCTTTGACGGATTCAGTAATTGAAGGGAGGGAAGACATGCTCACAATGGCCCATTCCCGTTACAAATGAAATATTCGTAAGTTATATTTGTAACTCGGGCATTAGAGGAGCTTGACATTATGAAGTAATTAAGTCCATTAGGAAAAGGTGCTCTCCAAAATACTGCCCTCGGCTTGGTCACATTATTCACTCGAGTGAATTGAACTTTGATTCAGTCCAAACTCATAATACCCAAGGACAGCTTAATACTGTATTTCACCCAGGCACTCTGTACTATTTGGGATATATTCCTTTACTGGGGTGATAATATTATCAAACACATTTTTTATCCAATCGCCCCCACACATTAGCTGCCGGCAGGCTTATCACTTTTTTGTTTTCAGCAGCTGTCATCTTAGTTTCATATCATGTTGGCAAAACTATGAAATTCAACTGTTTGCTGTTTTTAAATATATAAAACTAGTGTGTCTGCACATTTGGCTACAGTTAAAGGTAGGGTAGGTAAGTTTGAGAAACCGGCTCGAGATCGCTAGAATTTGAAAATACACAACCGGAGAAAATCTGCCACTTCCTTATAGAGCCCCTCCTCCAACACACACGAACGCGCACATGACCAATGAGGGCAGGAGATAAGTTTGTGCACAGATGGAAGGCTGACAGGCAGGTAGGCCATCCAGTTATTTTAGCCGGGCCGGCTAAAATGATTGGTCGTGCTTTTTACAGTATTACGGCTTCCACAGATGACATTTTGTTATGGATTTTTTGTCAAAGCACTTAAGATATTCATTGCTATCGGGATGTTAAGAGCATTCCATGGAATATAACAAAAAGTGTATCTCGAGCCGGTTTCTCAAACTTACCTACCCTCCCTTTAAGTTGTTAGAGATGGAGCTCTAAAATGATAGCTAGTGGAGTTTCCCAACACAGTCTGTCTGTCGAGAAATTATCAAATTTTAGCTAAAAGCACGCGTCATAGTCCAGCCCCACATGGTCTTGCTAGGTTGCCGACGAGAAAGCTATTGCTAGCAGCTCTTAAAAACATGGAAAACCCTCAAATATGCTCTCACACATATCACATGACATTGATATTTCATTCTCATCACCTTAATCAGGATCTCCGGAGCACTTTAGAGCTGAGCAGCAGCGTGTCCAGGCTGTCTGTGAAGTTAGCTTACAACGTTAGCAGCAGCTAAAGGGCTAGCTACGAGCAGCTTTAGTTTCAAATGCAGCCGATAACTTGAGCTTTAATTCTCGTACACAAAATAACAGCAGTTACTACAGTTATTGTTGCATTGTTAACCTCTTAAGCCCTGAGCCTGTTTTTCAGGTCTCAGGCTCGAAAATGACATTCCCAGAACAAATGACCATATCTTCCCTTCTAAAAGGGTTAAATTAATAATCTTTGTTCTCAAAGTAATGATAAACCTGTGAGTTGGATGTAGAAAAGTCAGAATCAATATAGATGTTTTTTATTTTAAAGAAAATTCAGATTTTACATAGTAAAAAACTGTAAATTATAGTGTCCGTCCAAATATTCTTTTTTACTTATAGTGAAAACTACCCTTGGATGATGGGTTAGTAGACTAAAAGCTTTAGGAATCCAAAGTACAACATATAATAAGTACCCTGTATCAAGATTGATACAAAACAAGTTACCTTTTTAGAGAGATTTACCCAAAAAACCCCACTTCTGGGGTCATTTGGGTGGATTTGACCTATCTCTGGCCCCCCTTGGTCGATTTTGATGAATGAAATCTCTTTATAACCGCTAGAGCCAATGGAATCGAGGGAAAGTTCTATACACACCAACACGTTAACAAATAAGGAGTGAGAGTGACGTGTAACCAAAACCGGAAGCAGCATACACGCTGGTGGCTACCATT
This sequence comes from Trematomus bernacchii, assembly GCF_902827165.1. Classification (NCBI taxonomy): domain Eukaryota; kingdom Metazoa; phylum Chordata; class Actinopteri; order Perciformes; family Nototheniidae; genus Trematomus; species Trematomus bernacchii. The sequence goes on along the minus strand of NW_022987708.1, from coordinate 1,758,333 downwards.
AGCAGCTATCTTTTCCGCCCCGATTTTTACATAAAAATGGAATTATGGATTATAAATAATTTTTTCAAAGGGACAGGTACATTATCAACCTATGGATCAACAGTTGTAGCATTTTTGTTTTTCGTTTTAATGCCATTGAACACGTCTTTTGATCTAATTCACAGCTACAGTGAGACGATCTGCCGTAAATGCTCCGTAAAGGTACGTGTTATGATGTCTGTGTTTGCTTCCCCTGTCGCAAGTTCGGATCGCTCAGTGATGATACTATACCTAAATAATCTGTGGAGTCTCAGCTTTAATTGGATATATTGTATGTGCAGCTACGATAAGTAATAAGGGTATCTTTATCTTGAATTGTGTGCCAAAGTCAGTTTGCATTCTTTCGCTCAGGGGTCATTTAGACGCTTCTTATGAGACTTGTGTTTTGTTTTGGTAAAAATGGTTCATATCTTCAGTTAGCTGAGATTCTTCCCGTTAATCTGGTGCTACACATTAATAGTTTCATAAATGTTAAGAAGCCCTGAGACATTGTCTCGAAAAAAAAAATGGTGGGAGGGGTCCAATGGGGGGACCGCCGTGCTTAAGAGGTTAAATATAATGTTGCTTTTTAATTGAAATACTTCTCAAACTATTTGAATAATTATTTATGTAAAAAATTCAAATTTCATCAGTGAAATCCTAAATTACATTAGATATAAGTCGAATGTGTTTATTTTGAGTTCTTATTATATTTTAACCTTTTTTTGTTTACTCTATGTGTACAGTTTGCACCATGTCTTTAGTACCCTTTGAGTAAAGCAAGGACCGCATATCACTAAGGGACATGTATGAAACCCTCTTAAAACAATTCCCGTTAAAATTATCAATCTTCTTCAGCTATTCATGTTGCTGTCTGGACTTGTTTTTCATTGTTGACTTAGCATTATTGTAATTTGCATTATCTCAAACCTGTTAATATAGAATGGCAGCAAGTAACAATCAAGGACTTTTCAGCTTCCTTGACCTTGGGATTTTTTGGGGTCATTCCAAGACCAAGGACCATAATAAAAAAGACTCCTTTTTCCAGGCTCAGTCCGCACGGCAGGTACCTGGAACCGTATCCAGGCACTGGTTCTGAGGTTGTAAGAGTCACAAAGTGGAGCAAATCTGGCACATATGTACAGTGGAAGCTTACCTAAAATGGTTATTAACAAAAACCAATGCTGCATCCTACGCATACTAAGTGAGGACCATCCAGTTAGGCTATACAGTTTGCAATGATGAGTCCTATAGGGTGTATTTGATATATATCGCAGTGCAGCATGGTAGAGTGGGTCAAGTTTGGCCAAAACTGTTTATAACAGGGAGGATTATCTTGTTTTTCAGTGATATGTACAAACATGAACAAATATCAAAATAGAAGCCCATGGATGTGGAAAAGTGATAAGATATGCGATGTACAGTTCTGAAAAGAATGGACCGGTCCTGGACAACTGAACCATTCAATTACAGTAAAACTGTTTGCTATATCTTTATGCTCATTGTGACTGTAAACTTGATATTGTTGTTTAACTGATATAACTTTGTATGGATGGGTCAATGTGGAAAAAGTTGGTTATGTTATCTTTTTGTTATATTTTATGCAGCTTAGTACTACTTATGATCATTACTTTATTGCCTGCACGTGACTTATTTATTGTAAAATATTTACATTTTTGTAGACTGTGCAACCTGCATGCATGTGCTCTAACTTCTGTAGTGCAGAAGTAATATAAAACTAATATTGGGTTGTAAATAACTACACATATTTAGAACATCTAATATATCTCACTTTGCATCTGAAGTGCCTGTATTATTATTATATTATTATATCATTATAATTAAAACCTGTAGTGTCCCTTCACTTCTCTGGAATAATTACATTGCAACAGCAATAAAAGTTATCAGAATTACAAAGAATGTCATTCTTTATACCAGGGGTGTCAAACTCAAATACACAGTGGGCCAAAATAAAAAAATGGGTACTAGTCGAGGGCCGGACTGGTTCAATGTTTATTGCAGAACGTATTGAAATGAACTTATTGCACATATTAAACCTGGAACTAACAAAGCTTAAATTATTGCCTATAAAAAACAACATTAAACATTAAATAATCAGTTGCATTAATTTCTTATGGCTCTATCTGTAGCTTTTCCGGAGTCATTTCTTATGATTACATTTTTCCACAGGCCAACAACAGCTTAAAAAAAACTATTTCCCTCAAAGAATAAAACAAACATGCCCTGTTGTCACAAGAAAAAAAGTGCAGAAGGAAACATCCATTGAAACTCAGTGTGCTGCTCTGTGATGCTAGTTCAAGCCAGATACTTGGCATCTCATCTTGGGTGCAAGTTCATCAATGTTTGGGGTCAGGCTCTGAGCTGAGGAAACCCTCAGGATTGAGTGAAGGTGTGCGTGCAATATACCGGTGGGCCAGATCTAATAGTAATTAAAAATTATCCTGCGGGCCGAAATTAAATCCACCAAGGGCCTGATTTGGCCCCCGGGCCTTGAGTTTGACACATGTGCTCTATACTATGCTTACATTATAGAATATCAGCTCATTAAGCTTTCCCCCCAATTGTCATACTGTTTTATCTGCAGTTAAGAAAATATACAGTCGGTTCAATTTCCCAGCAGACTTAACCAAGGGGGAGTGACCTTGCTTGAACACAGTATTAAATGGACCAGCAAGAATGTTTTTTGTGGGTATCAAAGAGGAAAGGCTGGCTGTTAAAAGTCGACCATTTTCCCATGTCTCTATGTCATTGATGCCTGACGGGCTGTAATTTTCATTCTCTCACTCCAGCGGAGCCTACTGAGCTGGAGATTATGGAGATGTGACGGTTTGGATTTTTAAGCACCCGCTCCACTCACTTTTAAATCTCTATAATGTCTGAGCATAAATAAAAACAGATGCCTTTATAAAACAACTGGGTGGTGGAGCTGAGTAAAATGGTGGTTCAGTGGGCCTACATTTATTACTGTAAGCCATCGAGTGAACACTTCCTCTAGTCAATGTCAATCTACACGTCAATGGAAACCCCCTTTGACTAATGGCCAGATTGAAAATCTTGGGTAGAACATTCATTTTCTAATTTTCCTGTCAGTGTCAATTTTGTCACTCATTTGGTCAATACGTCTATATTGTTCATGTGCAACGGCCATTTAATATTTGGCCGTGTTAATCATTTATTGGCATGCACAACTGCTGTCAATGGGAAACAGAGCTTTAATTTAAGCCTGCAAATCCGTCAATCAGTAATAGTGACTCAGATTAGTTTCATTTGCTGGACATTGGGAGTGTTAGTGACAGTGACCTGCTCTTCCTCATTGCAGAGGGAGGAGGGTCAAACTAAGGCAGCGTGTCGGTGGTCACCCCAGCATTAAATGAAGCAGAAGGTTTGAATCATCTGCTTGTCTCTTTGGATGAGCATCTCTTCAACTGTAGCAACTGACAATGTCTTGGCTTTAACTGGCCTCCTCGGAGCAAGGTCAGACCATTACTGCTTCACTGTTACACATCACAGGCCCTGGAACTAAACAGCAGGTCGGATTTCTTTCCATTTATATATTTAGAATTTCCTGGAATCATTCATCATCATAATCATTGCAAAAGTAAATACATAAATGTAGCCTGATCATAAATAACAGAACAGGACACACACAAACGGTGTTTTCATTTCCCTGACTGCACTCAAAGACAGCAGCATCAACAAGAAGTGTTTTGACTATAAAAGTAAAGACATAAGTAACATAATTTATTTCACCTATGATGTCTTCGAGACATAAACTGCAGTAAACATAAACACAGTTAAATTAACGTTCTCAGTTATTCACAAGGGCTTTAAGATCACACTGAACTTTCCCAAACACAAAGGCAATGTTAAGCTTTTGCCTAGTACATAAGGTACATAAACACATAAACTCAGTACTGAAAGTAAGCATTTTAACCCAATACATAGACAAAGGTTATTATAGCCTCTTTCAGTTGTATGTGACACACCAACTGACACGGCACTCAACATTTTTTTTATAACCCCTAATCCCACTATATATACTGTCGAACCCTGCACGGCGGATATCTCTCACACTACACACATGTTACAAATCAAAATTATTGATGCTTTAATTTTTCATGTAACATCAACTACTTTCGCATTGTGCCGTCTCAGGTGGATTATACTCCTGGCAATATGATGAAGTTCAGGATGGGATGCAGAAAACAGGACCGTATGAGGCTGATAGCTGGTGTGGCTATCATAAAGTCTGTCTGGAGCAGCTTCTCGTTGGTCTGCTGCTGACAGGAGTAACGCAGCGGTGGCTCACTTAAGATTCTTTCTTCTCAAAATCAGAAGGATTCAACCCTTCCTTGCCAGGAAGGTTGGCTCATTCAGGCCCTTGTCATCTCTTGCCTTGACTACAGCAACTCCCTTCTTCCTAAAGCCCCTGAGTTTGGCCTCTACAACAATGGTTTCCTGTTGATTCCTAGTGTAAAGCTCTGGTGCTGGCGTACTGGGCGATAAAGGGTACTGCTCTTTCATACCTTGAAACCGTGGTCAAACAGCATCTCTAGGCCTAATCATTTACACACAAAAACACAGTGATTTGTCTTATTAGTTAAACGGTTGATGACTGCTTGAAGTTTGTGATTAGGTTGTATAAACCTATTGAACACAAGGTATCTACTTTGTAGTTGTAAAGTAATGTTCTTAAAGCCTAGAGTAATCAGGTATGTGGCCATCTCATCTAATGAGGTAATGGCTTCAAAATCCACAGTTAACTTGGTATTTTCATTTTCATTGAATAACACCAAAACCTTTGTAATGAATGAGTCTATTGCATATTAATGTCACTACTGATTAACAGAAGAGCAGAATCCATTCATTCCTAAATTGCCGAAGACAGCAGTAGCTTAGATGTGACCATGCTCCCTCAAACCTTTACAAACAGCAAACAAAAATCTGAGAAGCTATACTGTATGAATTGTGTGTACTACCGCCGATAAGCCAATAATTACTGCCCACTATTCTCTGTGTGTTATTGATAGAGTACATTGGCCCATTAAAAGGATAAAGGTCAGGATGTAACAATTGCCATTTACTTTATTTTTACACTAATGGACATCAATACAGACTGTGTAGTGCTTAAATGGCAAAACAATTGAACGATCTGCAGTAAAACATTAATGATCATAACTGAGGGAGAATCTACTTTAATGAGAGTAGAGAACATACTGACGCTTGTTATTTAGTTTTCATTGGAGTAAAACTACAAGCTATGAAGCAGTGATCATCAAGCAAAATAAAGGTTTCAAATAAGGCCGCTAAGGTGCCACCTGTCTCCCATCCCTCCCACTTCCTGTTAATCTATCCTGTTGACTTTAGGTGTTGGGTGATATTTTCAACCTACACAAGTTCAGTGGCTATCACAATCTGCTTCAGGACACTGGCTTACCGTGCTGTGAATGGATCAGGGGCCTCATTTATAACGCCTTGCGTAGGATTGACGTGAGAAGGTTGCTTACGTAGTACAAAGCAAAAAAATAGGTACAGAAATGTTCCGACATTTTCCGATTCACAAAACATTGGGTACCGGCGAGGGAAGTGCGTACCGGCACTTCCTACGCCTGTTTCCCTTTATAAATCACAATCGACTCGAAATGCGGCGCAGCTTTTGCAGGCTTCACGTAACGCCCATATTTGCCTATAAATAGTCAAAGAAACGCCCATTCACTCATTCATTTTGACTGACTGCATCAAGAAGATCGCAGGAAATTACGACCGAACAGCTAAAAAAGACATCTCACACCGTGTCAGATTTGGGTTATTTTGGGGAGGTCGTGATAAATCATATTGTTTGGTGGATGCAGTTTGAACCAGAGTAGCAGCATGGAGGTCGGATCGTCACCAAAATAAATAAATAAGTGGTCCGAAAAAAGTTAATGACAAAAAAAATACACATAACCTTCCTCAGGCAGTGTGTTTGTCCCGGGGACAGGAGACACCCCCTTGATGAGAAACTGTAAGAAATGATCGGGGAATCCCTTCGGAGTGGAGTCATGACGACTGGATCTGAATTATTTTGTTGTATTTGGTGGTTTGTGTTCCAGCTGTCGATCAGCAACTATATATCCATAATCCACCAGTTAAAGGAAATACAACTAATGTGTTGTGTTATATTAGCTGTACAATTTACCACATATGGTGTTCTTAGTTTCCATACCTCCTGTGTTTTACGAGCGACTTATCAAGTCTTGGCAAACGGCATAAAACACGATTAAACGTGATAGTATATAAAACCATGCTCGTATCTACAACCTATAGAAATGCAAAACGGCGTCAGTTTAGACGTAATTCTGTCCTCCTGCTTACCGCATCATTTATGAGAAAACATTTCATAACATTAACACAACATATTCGAGGTGGTTTTAAATAACATATCCGTATTTATTTATTTCTCCAAGTTATGTTTTTGTGTGCACTGAGGAGTCTCAAACAGGCGTTTGTTTAATCATTTTAAGATTGGCTTTAATCAATGTTTGAAAATGAATTCTTCATATATGATAAATGAGAGGTAACATTTTATTTATTTCCACATATTTCTCTCCATTCTTCCTTCTGCCAACGGTGTCGCAGTTTCTCGTCTCTCCCGTTGTTGTGCTTAGTGCGTACGCATGGGTTAGAGTTTGCGTGGAGGACCTCACATTTTCCCGTCAAGTTAGTATTTTATAAATCGCAAACATTGCGTAGAAACTGGCGTACACCATTTTTTGAGCGTATATCCCTTTATAAATGAGGCCCCTGGTCTTTCCTTCATCCAGGACATGGTTAAACCTTACACTCTAGTAGGTGCACTTTGTTCTGCATCGCTGTAGCACTTACAATGGTTTGACTTATTGCTCGCTCATGTACTTGCAGGATTCTTGCCGTTTTAGGTTGTTTCTTCACGGTTGAATGCACTAAATGTTCAACTTCAGGTTAGGGTTATCCATGTTTACCCATAGGCAGATTTGTTTTGCAATTCAAAGACAAGGTATCCATTATGATACATGTTTTAAACAACACAGACAACAGGCAAATCTTTAAAAAAGCAATCATATAAATACAATCAATTGCTTCCACAGCATCTATGTGATGCTGCTACAACCTTTTGATCTGAATCATGGGAGCTGGAACAAAGCTGTTTTTATACCGATTTGTAAGTCGCTTTGGATAAAAGCATCAGCTAAATAAAATGTAATGTAATGTTATTCAGGAACAGACCACATGGAAGTCTATCTGACCAAGGTTAAATATACTTTTTCCTAAGCCACAGAAACCTATTAATGCTGATCTAGAAACAGTTTAACCAAGGTATGCCATGTGTCGATTAGTATGTGGTTATCTGATTAAAACGTATACTGCATCTTGAAATATGCACTATAAGTTTGAGATTGGCAAATTATTAATATCACAACATGTTCACAAGGCCCTCTACTAGATCTAGCCTCAATATCCTGTAGAAAGTTCAGCAATTTCATTAAGGCCCTTGTCATTTCAATGTACTGTATATTGTGCTTTAGAGGTGCATATTACCAGGAACTAAATTACACAGTGCTAATGCGTATTGGGGCCAAGGGTGTAATTTTCACTAGGGAAACCAACCCTCTGCCCTTGCCTTGGGCATTTGACCAGCTTTGTAATGCTGCCTCTCTTATGTTTTTGTGCCTCTTTTCAATTTTCCTTCTCTTATTTTGGCTGCAGTAATGTCGGATTTAGGATTTAAGTTCAAGCAAAAGCGGTGTTCTCCTTATGTGCAAAAGCTAACTCATGTATGAAGCAATGATCTTCAAAGGGCTTTGCAAGAGGGACAGCAGTTGTTATATGTGTATGTGTTTGTATATAGCAGTTTGTATAAATATATGGACATTGAATAAGTAGATTATGCTGGTTTAATAGTGTCTATTTATGGTTTAATAATCATTGAATTCCATTGTAAAAATGGACCACAGTAGGGAGTGAAAGTTGAATGAAGAAAAGTTTGATTTTGGGAAGAATATCTACGGTGGCCAACAGTTGTGAATGCAATACAACAGCCCTAAACATTTCCATTAGGAGAAACGCAAATGTGTTTGTTGTTTGCAGCATTTTCGCACATGTTTCGCAAAGTTTGTGAATGTTTCTAAATGCTGCGCATGTGTTGTGAAGTTGCATGTGTTTTGGCAGATAAGTGTGAAGAGTTTGAAAGTGTAACACGTTTCTCCTATTGGAAGTGTTTTTTGCCATTGGAGCGCGTTTGCATCTGTTGGACACCATACATATAAATGTTTCACCTAATTACTTCGGACTATAATGTAAATCTTGCATTTTTTGCATGAACAGGTTTTATTACTTTACCAGTGGTGAACCGTCAGGGCCTTCAAGGTATTCAGAGAATACCCTGGAACACTCAGATAAAACAAACAAAAAATAGATTTGATTATATAAATAAAATGTATATAAAATGAATAAATGAGAATCGTATCTGTGTTGTTGATCTGTAATATTACAGTGTTACGTTGATTTGTTTGTCCTTCTCGGACCATGCACTACGCATTTCAGTGGTTTTGTGTTCGAAAAGAAATGCAACCAATCAGATATTGTTTTGGGTCTCTGGGTAGAATATCCTTCAACCAAGGTATTCTATATCCTTGATAGAATTCCCTGGCCGTTGCACTGAATGAGAGCATACGTTTGGATTGACAGTTTGATCAACCAATCATTGATTTGTAGCCAATGGGCGTGTTCTTTCAGAGTTTCCCTCAGTTCCAGGGTACTCTAGAAGGCCCGGTAGTTCGCTGGCTCGAGACAGAGGATCTAGATTCTAGATCAGGGGTAGCCAACACGGTGCCCGCGGACACTTAGTCGCCCGCAGGGGCAACGTGAGTCGCCCGCAGGGGCAACGTGAGTCGCCCGCAGGGGCAACGTGAGTCGCCCTCGGGGCATGTTCTAAAAATAGCTCGCTAAGCAAATCCAAAATGTAAAAAATACACAAAACAAAAAAGGAAATGTATTTAAAAGAATCTACCCTATGCATAAACGAAACCTCAATCATAGCGAACTCTATCTACTTACTACAACTCTATATCTACACTGTAAAAAAAGATCGTAATTTTACAGGAAATAACTGTACATTTTTATAGTAATTATCATGTTTTTTTAAATAACTTGCAAAATCCTGTAAAATGACAGATATTAACTATAAATTAACAACCCAAAACATTATTTTAAGTCTTTTGACAATAACAACAAATAACGATTATTTCATTTTTTTTTACAGTAAATTTACTATATAATATTTACAGTATTTTTGCACTTTCAGGAAATACATGCAGATGTACGTAAAATAAAAAGTATTATCTGTAATTAAATATGTAACTCGTAATATAAAAGTGTATTACTATTATAAGACTTTAAGATATTTCTTTGTAATTTTAAGGTAAACATAAAACTGTAAAAAAAAGCGTCAAACAAAAAAAATGTAAAGTAAAACATTTTTACATAAATCATTTTCTCAATATTCGATTGAATCCACCACAAACACAAAATATCCAATGTTGAAACAAAAGTAAATAAATATGTTTTCATTAAATTCCTAACTTACTATATTGTAAACATCTACAGTTGACAATATCATTAAAATAAAAAATAAAAATCTTAGAAAGTGGAGAAATCTCTGCAGGGAGGACCCAGGTTTAAAACACACACTGTTATTTACTCAACAATAAGTCACAGTTATCCTTGTTTTATTTATGTGTTCTGTTGCTGTGTTTTTTTTCCCATTGGTCAATATACAGTAATAAGCCTTAGTCTTTCATGCAGTATAATGTGCATGGTTTTCGGATTCTGGCCGACAGCCAGAGCTACGGCACTTGAATTGGAATTCAGCCATAACACGGCAGACAAGTCAGGCATGTTTGGAATGAGTCCACAACACTCCTGATTGGTTAATATAAACGTCATTGAAGAAACCTGCCAATGAGAACTGCCCGCGCCTGTTGTTATTTGAAACATTCACGTCAGTTAGAGCGGGTCTCCTCCTGCGGACGGAGCTACAGCTGTCTGCCCCTTTCACACCGGTGCTTTTCCAGCTCCGGCTCGGAGCTGCAGGAGTTTATGGATTAATGCAGGGGTTTTCAAAGTGTGGGAAGGTGAGCCTCCCCTCAGAGAACATGAGAACAGCCGCGCCCCCCCTCCCAATTATTATTGCTATTATTATTATTATTATTATTGTTGTTGTTGCTATAATGCAGGGGTATTCAATTGCATTTCAAAGAGGTCCAGTAAGAGCAAATGTCATTAAATGCTCTGTTTTCGCTGTCTACCTTTCTCTTTTTTGAGCACACCATTTGAAGTTACTCCAACTGTTTCTCTCTTCTTGTCTCGTCTCTGTGTGTTTGAATCTATCGTGCTGACTCACTGACAGCACCGATTTGATTGGCTGAGTAGCGTCACCTCCTAAAAACATTAAAAAATAACTTTTTAAAACCTTTTTATCTTTTTGTTTTAAATATTTGTTTTAAACATTTTTGACATTTTCAACATCGTGGATAAATGCTTATATGCTCCCGGCACCACACTGAACATCAACTTTGCCTCCTTATTACACTCACCCCTACTTTAGTGCTGGGAACAATGAGTCTGCGTCTTTGATGCGCACAGGTGGATGATGCGGGGATCAGAGTCCTGCGGGGATCAGAGTCCTGCATTGGGTCGGTACCCGACGGGTGACCCGCAAAAAAAGTGATTCGCGGGTGGTAAGATTCCTCAGATCTCTCCCCGCGGGACCGCGCATAATCATAACCTCTGCACCGCATCAATCTGCTGCTGAGCGCGCCACATTCGAAATGGCTGAGGTGAAGCTCTAGCGGAGAATACAGCATTGTAAATAACTCTTCCTCAAGAGCGAAATCCAACATCTAGGAGGCTTTTGGTGTCATCCTGGATGGAGAAAATAACCAACATCCCACGCTTTTTGAGCCAAATACGCAACTGCGTGTGTTAATAATTGCATGTTTTCAGTGCTCCTAGGATATGCGGGTTCGGGTCGGTTTGCTGATCTTGTGCCGATGGGTCGGGTCGGTTTGCGGAACTAATTGGCAATATGTGCGGGTGGCGGGGCGGGTTCGGTATTGCACGTTGCAGGTGCGGGGCGTGAGCGGGTCTTGAAAATCAGACCCGTGCAGGACTCTGGCGGGGATGCAATGTAGACAGGAATAAACGCAGATCATCCTCTGGCTGCAGCCTTGACCGGTACTTGCTTTTGATCAAAGTCAATGCGGAAAACCCGCACTCACACAGGTAGGTGGAGGTGAAGGGAATGAGCACTTTTAAAATGTACAACCTTTTTGGCGAGGTGGGGGAACTCGGTCTCCACAGACAGCCAAAAGTGTGCAAGTGACACTTTACTCATCTTGTTCTCGTTATTTTTTTCTCATGCTGCGCCTCCCCTGAAGCTCTCTGGCGCCCCCCCAGGGAGGCGCGCCTCACACTTTGAAAACCGCTGGATTAATGGATTAATATCGGGATCGTTTTACATCTACACGTTAAATATGAGCATCGGGACGTCAACAAAGAACAGAAGACTTGAGATCTGGTGAGTCCTGCAACTGTAATGGAGTTAAACATGTATTTAGATAATCCTTAGTTTGTGAATGTTTTATTTTTTATTTAAGGTTACGTTTCTTCTTCTAGTTAGCTGAGTTTGCATCATTAATAGGTTGTTAAATGTTAAGAAGCCCTGAGATGCTGTTTCTTGCAAGATGTTGCGCCCAAACCTGGTTTAACAAGGTGGCTGCTAACGTTAGCTTACAGTTTATTGCAGTGCTGCCGCTCCACCTCTCGTCTCCACACGGGAGAATTACACATAAACATGCAGCGGGGTGTCACAGTGTTGTCGCCAAGTTTAATGTAAAGTTTCACAGCTTTCTTACAGCGGAATCCAGTTTGTTAATGTTAAGTAGCCAACAGCTAGCATAGCATAAACAGCTAACCGCTAACGTTCGGCTAACTTGCTAGTTAGCTCTGCTCTATATATTACAAGCTAACATGACTAGCTAATGTCACACTGTGTGAACTAAAATACTTGTTGTATTACTACATCATACATGCTTGGTCCAAATCACTGCTAAAATTAATTATTTTTGAAAATGTATAGTAAATAAATACTCAGCCATGCATGAAATAACATAGCAAAAGAATACGGGCAATGTTTGACCCATGTTGTCCCTTAGAAGTGTAGTGATACAAACATGATTTTTATTCAAAAAGTAAGAAAGTAAAAATTAGAATCAACCAAGCATATCTTCCCCCTCGAAATCCCAGTTGTACTTCGCTAACATGGACTAGGTCATGTCAGACAAGCAATCCAGTGGTTAGTTTTAGGGTAAGTTCCATTGTTTTTTTTGTTTTTTTATTCACTTTAAGAGAAAGGGATTTCAGAAACAAGTATCACAAGTTTGGCTCAAGGTAAAATTAACAAAAGCTAACTGTTGTTAGACTATGTTCCCCCCTTCTAAACTTATGAAATAGTGTGTGTGTGTGTGTGTGTGTGTGTGTGTGTGTGTGTGTGTGTGTGTGTGTGTGTGTGTGTGTGTGTGTGTGTGTGTGTGTGTGTGTGTGTGTGTGTGTGTGTAAGATTTAGGGGATCTATTGGCAGCTGCTGATAATAACATCCATCATTATGGTTTACTAATAGTTATCACTTCACTTCCTCCTCCAGCACCTGGACACAGCAGGAACCTACGCCAGGATCCTGTTTGTGGACTTCAGCTCTGCCTTCAACACCATCATCCCAGCTCTGCTGCAGGACAAGCTCTCCCAGCTGCAGGTGGATCACAGACTTCCTGTCTGACAGGAAGCAGCACGTGAGGCTGGGGAAACACGTCTCTGACCATCAGCACCGGTTCCCCTCAAGGCTGCGTTCTTTCCCCTCTGCTCTTCTCCATGTACACCAACAGCTGCACCTCCAGTCACCAGTCTGTCAAGCTCCTGAAGTTCAGACGACACCACGCTCATCGGACCCATCTCTGGTGGGGACGAGTCTGCCTACAGGTGGGAGATGGACCATCTGGTGACCTGGTGTGGGGAAAACCACCTGGAGCTCAACGCTCTCAAGACAGTGGAGATGGTTGTGGACTTTAGGAAGAACGCAGCCCCGCCCGCCCCCATCACTCTGTGTGGCTCACCATCACTCTGTGTGACTCCCCAGTCACTGCTGTGGAGTCTTTCCGCTTCCTGGGCACCATCATCGCCCAGGACCTCAAATGGGAGCAGAACAGCAGCTCCCTCATCAAAAAAGCCCAGCAGAGGATGTTCTTCCTGAGGCAGCTGAAGAAATTCAACCTGCCAAAGACGATGATGGTGAACTTCTACACCTCCATCATGGAGTCCATCCTCACCTCCTCCATCACCATCTGGTACGCTGCAGCCACAGCCAAGGATAAGGGCAGGCTGCAGCGTGTCATCCGCTCTGCAGAGAAGGTGATCGGCTGCAATCTGCCATCCCTCCACGACCTGCATGCCTCCAGGACCCTGAGGCGGGCAGGGAAGATAGTGGCCGACCCCTCCCACCCTGGACACAAACTGTTCACCCCCCTCCCCTCTGGCAGGAGGCTGCGCTCCATCAGGACCAATACCTCTCTCCATCAGGACCAAAACCTCTCCATCACGAACAAAACTTCTCTCCATCAGGACCAAAACCTCTCTCCATCAGGACCAGAACCTCTCTCCATCAGGACCAGAACCTCTCTCCATCAGAAACAAAACCTCTCTCCATCAGGACCAGAACCTCTCTCCATCAGGACCAGAACCTCTCTCCATCAGGACCAGAACCTCTCTCCATCAGGACCAGAACCTCTCTCCATCAGGACCAAAACCTCTCTCCATCAGGACCAGAACCTCTCTCCATCAGGACCAAAACCTCTCTCCATCAGGACCAGAACCTCTCCATGAGGACCAAAACCTCTCGCCACCAGGACCAAAACCTCTCGCCACCTCAACAAGGCCCCCCCACTGACACTTTACCTCATCCACAACGCAGACTCTATGCATTACATAATGGAGATCACAGGATGGTAAATAATGCAATGTTTAAATATTGCTTACTGCACATATTTTATATTCTATAATTTATTGCATTCTATTTCGATGTATATTACTGCTTTATTTTATTGCTATCTTACTATATTTTTATTACAGTGTTCTTAATATAGTTCGCTATCTGTGTACTTTTTTTTATTTAATTTTTTTAATTTATATGTGTATGTACGACACCTAGTCAAATTCCTCATACGTGTGAAAAACCTGTTTCTGATTCTGATCTTTTTGTCCTCTAGGTTGCACTGCCACGTCTACAGTAGCGCAGAATGGACAGAGGAAACATGATTGGGCCTCAAGTTTTTTGCAGCCAATATACATACAAACTTGGGATAGGAGGGTGAGTGAACAAGTTATCCATTGGTTGGAACCTACATCCCCATTGTTAGACGTACTAAATCCTGCACACTGCTCCTTCAAATTGACAATGTGAACATATGTCGCCATTTTGTAATTTCTGTTATTTTCAGTTGAGAATGTTTCAAAGTACTCTTAAAAAATTCAACTTACTTTTTGTTTCTACTGTTTATAAGTATGATGTTTAAATATGAAATGCTGTATTCATTAGTTTTCATATTTTAAGTTTTCAGAGTAATTGTTTCCGACAGAACATTTTGTGATGTCTTTTCATTGAATGTCTTTGATTGGAAAATGTTAGAAAAAAGCTGTAAAATAACAGTATTCTACCTGTAGAACTTTAGGTTCTGTATTTATTTTAGTGTTTGATCATACAAATCTAATAAAAAAAAAAGTAAAAAACAGTTTTTCTCATCCGAACTTTATTTAAGGTATTTGAATGTAACATTTTAAGACAATGAATTTTGAAAAGAGAGGAAAGTTTCCTGTAAAATCGTTAAGGACAATTTCTGTATATTAATTGCTTTTGCACTTTATTTGAGTTAAAGTATTTTTACTTTAATTTTATGGTTTTTGTTTGGCAGCCGCTGCTGCCAGTACTTTGACCGTTTTTTTACAGGTTTTTTGCACGTTAAAGTATTAGTAATGTACTTTTATTAAAGGTTATTGACTGTAAAAAGAGAGGATAAATCTGTAAAATTTGAGTATTTGTACGTTAAAGTATTAGTAATGTACTTTTATTAAAGGTTATTGACTGTAAAAAGAGAGGATAAATCTGTAAAATTAGAGTATTTGTACGTTAAAGTATTAGTAATGTACTTTTATTAAAGGTTATTGACTGTAAAAAGAGAGGATGAATCTGTAAAATTAGAGTATTTGCACGTTAAAGTATTAGTAATGTACTTTTATTAAAGGTTATTGACTGTAAAAAGAGAGGATAAATCTGTAAAATTAGAGTATTTGTACGTTAAAGTATTAGTAATGTACTTTTATTAAAGGTTATTGACTGTAAAAAGAGAGGATAAATCTGTAAAATTACAGTGTTTTCCTGTAAAATCTTTAAGGGCAATTCCCGTAAATTAATGGCTTATTCACTTTATTTCAGTTAAAGTATTTTACTTTAATTTAAGGGTTTTTGTTTGGCAGCCGCTGCTGCCAGTACTTTGACCGTTTTTTTATGAGTTTTTTTTTTACAGTGTATCTAACACTCCTCCCCCTACCCCCACAATGAATATTATCGACCAATCACGTTCTTGCTTGATTTGTGGGACCAGCGTTGCAGTCGGGAAGAAAAACAATGTGGAGCGGCGACTCACCACGTCATAAGGAGTTTGATTGGAGTGATTTTCCTTCTGGCAGAATCTACACAACACATCAGCCCCATTGAACAGCCTAGTCATGCCAGCCTATACAACACATGAGGGGCAGAGTTTTACTGTGTGTGTGTTGCAACTTGCGTATATATTTATTGCACTTGACGCACACACACACACAAGACGTAATTTCCACTGGGGACAGGGGGGACATGTCCCCCCCACTTTTCGAAATCCCGTTTGTGTCCCCCCACTTTACAAATATGTTTATTATAATTTTTTAACGCAAGCCGTCATCGCCACGGAGGAGCACACAGCCTTATATATTTTTATATATCTGATACCCATAATATATGCCTAAAAATAGCATGATAGGAGATCTTTAAGTTCTGATTGTGAACATTCGTCAACAACATTGGCATTCATTTGGAGTTTTGTATCCAACTGATGAATCCAAGTCCAACATTCAGTTTACTTTTAATTCCATTTTGGTCTCCTCCAACTCTTGTTTGCAAAAAATCATGATGCAAACATTGTCCATCTGCTATTTAATGCTAAGCAGAAAGAGCACATTGAGTTATTTGGCAAATAGTTGAGAACCATCATTTACCAACAAACTGTAATTTTTGGTCACAAAAATAACAAACCATGCAAATGAGATTTAAAAACGTTCTGTTTAGCAAAGAATGACTGCAGAGTTATATATTTTTCTGCGAGTTTGTCACCACGAGTGATTCCATTTGCGTTGCATAATAAAAAAAAATATTTCCTGCTGCAGCTTTAAAATCTATGTGAAGAATCAAACATGCAGATTAAACATAATTATATCAACATTGGAGGTGATTATTTATAGTAGAACTACTGTAGTCTCTACATCAACTCTGTATTGTCTTCAGCACTCTCCAGAGATCTCATGTTTCAGTCTCCAATGCTAAAAGCCTTCCAATAATGATCCGTTTTGTCTGACTTGCATTAACATTGCATCTGTCATAAGTCTGTTTCAATCGACTAACTTCATTTGAAAGATTTAGAGATAATTTGTTTGCCGCAGGAAGCAATACCTCCTTATTTCCATTCCACCCTTCTCTCTACAGGTCGCTTCAGAGTAAACCATCCACTTTTTCTGCCGTGATTGACAGCTCTGAGACACCTCGCGATGACTCCTCTGTCTCTATCATGTTTCGTCTCTTTCTCTGTCTTCTCTCATTTTCCATTTGATGCTCTTTGTCTTTCTAGCTTACATGTATGGCTTTCAATAACCTCCCCAGGGAACGCTCTCTATCCCCTAGCCCTTGGAACTAAAGGAGTGCACACAATAAAAAGCTGGCTGAATTGAAAGAAATATATATAATTGTTGTTTTCTCTTTATTCTCTGGCCTCCTTCAGGTTTGCTGCAAAGGCATCAGAGACCTGCTGCTGAAGACCCCCCCCCAACCCCCCCGCCACTGACTGACAGCTCCGGAGCCTATTATGGAAACTTTTCAGAAGCCATGGCATCCTGTGGCCCTTCGTCGTGAGACAGACATTCTCTGGAAGCATCATTTGTGCACATTTTCAAACACACCAATTGCTTTTTGAGTATTTATTGGATCTCGGCTGCATGATACCAGACAAACTATTGCTGTTTTTTAAGGGGTTTAAAAGAACCAAATGTATTTTTTTATTCAAATGAAACTAACAATTATCATTTATCATCATTCATTTGCATTAATGAAGTGGTTCACACATCCAGTTTGATATTTATAACAGAGACTTTATAACAGGTTATACATTTTGTTATGATCTTGTTGACTCATATTATTTAAAATAGTTGCTCAATAAGGTGCGGATGTAGCTTATGATACTATAAAACTGTATTTAATTTGACACAATATTATTTCTGGTGAACTTCCTTGTAGAAATGTGGTCAACAAAATAAACACTTTTCAGCCGTTGTGTATAATGCAATACAACTCAACAGTAACACAAACTTCAAAGCAGCTTAAAAAGTGATGGAAAAGTTGAATGGACAACTCTCACACTGTTTCGACCAAAGTCAAAAAGTATCACCATCATGAAGGGAGGATTAACTGCAGGTCTGATTTTAGACTGCATTTGTTTTAGTTTGCCTTATAAACTGTCAAATGAGTTCAACCACTTTAAAATGACAGTCACCCTCCTCAACAGACTCTGTTGTCGCACCTTCATGAAATAAGTATTTTCATTCTACATCCCTATCACAACGCAGAAGAAATAATATATCTACTCATGGACAAAATTACGAGCAAGCTAGCAACGTTAGCCTGCCGAAATGTTAACTAGCTAGAACGTTAGTTAGCTGAGTAGCCGAGATACAAGCTTCCTTCTTCAAAATGTGAAGGTTGGTGGGTGTATATAAAATTGTTCCTGTGGATTATGGTGGATAACATGTTTATGATTTCTAAAAAGAGAAAATGCTATTGCGTTCTTCAAACGTATATGTATGTATGTAATCTGAAGACCACAAACCGAGTGCAATCTAATTCCAAAATATTGGACAAAAATCTCCTCCAATATACCCATTATATATTTGCAACACACACCAAAACAATGTGGTTTGACAAGTAGTGTATTTTTGGTTTAAGCATGACCTGTCCCTTTACAATTATTAAAATGTTAGGATTAATTTTGAACATTGTCACTTTGTCACAATAAATGTAATGCTTTACAATACATTGTATTCAATTGTAATTGGAGGTAAATATTGGAAAGTGTCTGTTACAAATCATGGCAATTATCATGTACATTGTTTAATGATGTTAAATGAAACATTTATTGCCAATATACACCTTGTTTTATCAATCTGGAGGGCAACTATGATTTGGCTATGGTAAGTGAAAGAGAAAACTATGTTTCAGTCATGGTTAAGGTTAAACTAAAACACTAGGTTAAGTTTAAGCAACACAGTCTCACTCCCTGATAGTCCAATAGCGACGCTTGGTCAGGGTCCTATGGCGTGCAGTTGTAACGCGCCGATTCTCCTTCAGCTTCATAAATGGACGCAAAGAGCTTTCAACTGATTGCAATGTATTCCCATCGGCGGCAGTATTTGACGCTCAGGGAAGCACCGCATCGGTCCATGTCGGCGGCAGTTAAAGGCAATGTGAGCGTCCATTCCCATTGGATAACGGAGAATTTTACACCCGGAAGTAAGTATTCTCCATACTGTCGATTGATTTTACAGTGATATCTGCACTACTCATCAACTCAAAAACACCAGATTATCCTTGTTAATTACACAACATTGATTGGTTTAAATTGTGTACAATGCTTTTGTATTTTTCCCCTTCGATTCGGAGAAACAAATATTTTTTCGGAGTTTAGGATGGCAGAAGACACTACACTACCCATAATCCTCAGCTATCGTTTAGGACTACACCATGTGCTTGACAAACCCCGTGATTAGTCCTCAAGCTCTGGGATTGGATGTTGGAGTGGCAGTGCGCGAAGTTTATGCCGAGCGTCAAACAGCACTTTGAAATGGAATGAAACCCATCGACGGCACACTATCCAAATCAAGACTCGAATGTGTCCACCCCCCCCACCCCAAGGTTCAAGGCTTTTATTGGTCACAGGCTCCTCCAACAGTGCAACACAATAAAACAGATACACAGAAAACATAGTGCAAGTAAATACAAAAAGAAAAATAGTAAAAAGTGAAATAGTGCAATAAGAGTCTATATACAAGTGATTGGAATATGATATATTAGACAAATCATTTCTAAGTAGCAGCCAGATGAATGTTATGGATGTTGTTTCAAAGTTCAGGTGTTTAATAGTCTTCTGGCCTGTGGGATGAAACTGTCCCTGAGTCTGGTGGTTTTAGTCCTGATGCTGCGGTACCGCCGGCCAGACGGCAGCAGACAGAACAGTTTGTGGCTGGGGTGATGGGGGTCTTTTATAATCCTGAGCGTTTTCTTTAAGGTTAACCTGGTATTTTTACTCCACTACATTTATTTTAGTTACTTTACAGATTCTGATTAATGATGTGAAATATAAACAACCCTTAAATCAGACTTTAGTTACACCTGAGTAAAATTCAGTGAAGGTGATTGTCAAGTGCCAACAATCAGGCGAGATATTTGATAGTGGGTGCTTGAAAATACTAAAAAGGTATCTGCAGATCCCTATAAAGCATATTTATTACTCGTTATTCTCTAATCCTTCATTAAAAACTGTATATAATGGCTATTTTGCACATCCCTTTCAAGATTTCAAGATTTTCAAAGGTTTATTGACATATCATAGAACTACGGTGTAGTTATGCAATGAATGAAAAACGTGGGTCGCAGGTTCCTCAACAGTGTATTACAAGACATCTATCAATATGTGTGTATACTTCCACCATTAAACTGTCGTATTCTGCACATTCCTTATTCTATCTACATACATCTTATAAGAGTATAATAAATATGTATAATATCGGTTAAAATAAGTGCTTCAACATAGTTAACATTGCAGGAAAGTTGATTGTCAAGTCCCAAAACAAACCATGCAATATATTAGACTTTAAGTACTTTCTCAGGCTTAATATTTATCTGTAGATACCCCCAAATCTTTTTGCTTACATGTATTTAAAAGAAGACCTCAACCTAAAGTATTATTTAATGTTTAAATAAAGCCTAATTAGTTTGTCTGTTTTGCACATCCTCCTATTCATATCTTTGTACATCCGGCACTAAACTGTTTTATTCTAGATACCATTTACAGTATCTTCTTGATATTTTTCTATTCTATATTTCTATCGTTGACCTTCTACTTTCCCCCTATTTTGTATGTACTCTTAATATTTAAATGTTTTCATCAAATATAACACATTCAACAAAACATGCAGCAGACCTTAGGCAAGGCAAGGCAAGGCAAGGCAAGTTTATTTATACAACACCTTTCAACACAAGGCAATTCAAAGTGCTTTACAAAAATGAAAGACATTAAGAAAAAGGCATTTAAAAACAGTCATTAAAAAGCAACACAATCTACCTGCATTGCAATTACTCTAAATGTGTAATAACGTGCTTTAACCAGTAGGTGGTTTAGGTTAACCCTTATGTTGTGTTCGGGTCCTCCGTGACCCGTTTCAAGTTAAAATTATATAATAACTACGCTCTAGTTTTTTTTATCGGAACGAGGCTTCATGATATCCTCCACAACAGCTATATAAACACGACAAAACTGATTTTGACAATATTAGCCAAGTCTGAAGGTCTCAGAAAAAAAAAAGTGTATAATTTGGTGTTCGGGTCTGGGGAGACCCAGCAGAATTGTTTTGGGTGACTCGAGGTCAAATTTGGCCCAATCAAGATTCATTTTTTACTTTAGACACCCCAGCCCCACACCCTTCATCAACTGTAACAATAATTTTTCGCAACATGCACCTGGTCTCCCCTCCCTCTGGCCCCCCTCCCCCCACGGGAACTCAACCTTTCTCAAAGAATATATACACTAACACTTGAACCTGAACACACATATGCACGTGTGCAATATGTGGTGTAATGTGTTTTGGGCCATAACATTAAATTACAACAGGATTGTACAGTTATGAATGCATTATAAGTTAGTTATGATGTAATTAAAACAATATTGGATGATAGTCATTTCTTTTGTGTGTGTTGGACTGAGATAAATCAGGGGTCAAAATTGACACGCAAACACCATGAACGCTAACAGCTTTCAACACAAGGGTTAAAAACATGGTTAAAAAGCTGTCAAGTTTACAGTGTTAACACAATAAGTTATACTGCTGTTTCCGGTTTAGTTTACAGCGGATATATTTTGTCCACACATAATTTTTTTTGATATTTGTAACACAAAAGCGATGGACAAAACCCACAGCATCACAGAAAAGATGGTCTTAACACGACCCAGCGGTCTAGTTAATAAAAAACAATAATATCAAAACAAAATATTACTACTAACTTTATTGTGAAATTAAAACAGAACGGTAAAAGAATAGTTTCCGGTCTATTCTGAGGCCCAATCTCTGTATTTAATTTAATGCAGCCAAACCATGTATTACAATGCATTCATGTGATGACTTTCAAAGAGTAAAGCAAGCACTGCTGAATAAAGTATAATTTTATTTTTTACGAAAGGTTTTTTTCATATGGAATGCAGTTGGAGGTCAACCAATCACAGAGCTTGAGGACTAATCACGGGGTTTGTCGAGCAAAGCGGAACGATAGCTGAGGATTATGGGTAGTGTAGTGTATTCTGCCATCCTAAACTCCGAAAAAATATTTGTTTCTCCGAATCGAAGGGGGAAAATACAAAAGCATTGCACACAATTTAAACCAATCAATGTTGTGTAATTAACAAGGATAATCTGGTGTTTTTGAGTTGATGAGTAGTGCAGATATCACTGTAAAATCAATCGACAGTAAGGAGAATACTTACTTCCGGGTGTAAAATCCTCCGTTATCCAATGGGAATGAACGCTCACATTGTCTTTAACTGCCGCCGACATGGACGGATGCGGTGCTTCCCTGAGCGTCAAATACCGCCGCAGATGGGAATACATTGCAATCAGTTGAAAGCTCTTTGCGTCCGTTTATGAAGCTGAAGGAGACTCGGCGCGTCACAACTGCACGCCAAAGGACCCTGACCAAGCGTCGCTATTGGACTATCATGGAGTGAGACTGTGTTGGCTTAAGGACACTGTTTCAAATTGTAGGATATTCTACAGAATATCTTGGACATATTTCTGACCACAGATGTACTAAAAAAGATAACCTAAATGTTAGGCACCTAAAAGGTGAAACTAGCTTGAAGAGGCTTTTTCTACAAGTCAGGTCAACCTATAAAATAATGTCATAATGACATTATAATAGAAAAACACTGTAACATTGACCGACTGAACCATAAATGTAATTTCAGTCGAACTGCAGTATGACGACACTGATTTAGCCCATAAATCAGCCAGAGTGACAACATCATGCATCTCGTCTTTCACTTTTCATCAACCCCCCCTCGCACGCCACACATGTTCTCTTTACCTTCTTCTCCTGGGACTTTTTCTCTTTCTCTGTCTGCCTGCCTGTGTCTCATTCATCGTTACCATCTTGTCCCCACGTCTTCCTTGACATTTCCTCTCGGGTGACTTCTGAGCCAGGGCTGATAGAGATATTCTGTACATGTCTTATCTGGTCTCATGGGAGAATAGGAGTGTATAGTTGACTGTGGAAGACGGACAGCGATGCCTGGAAATAGAACACCTAAAGAGGGAGTTTAATGTCCATATGACGAAAAGCCTGCCTTTATCCTTATCATTTGCCATATTTTATAAACTTGATGTCATACCCAATGAGCGTAAATGTTCACTTTATTTAAATTGAAGCTTTAATGATGTGATAATATTGCTGCTCTATATCTTCAAAAGTGTTGTATTTGCTTAGTTGTGTTGTTTTTTTCTTTTTCCAATATCATTCTTCAATATTTTTGTGATTGCCAGGTCTATTCACTTCAGCTCTGTAAAAATCACACATTAAGTATATAAATAAAAACTACTTTTAATCTTTAATAATTTCAAATGGTGGTCCAGTTTTGAAATGGGGTTGTATGGGGTACCACTCACTTCTAAGTGCATTTCCTACAGTAGATAGTGATCGTCACACCCCTTAGATAGAGGAGGTAGATTGACATTTGAAGTGAAATCAGATAAATCTGGGGATTTTTTTGCAACCTTTGGCCTATTGCTAGTGATGTAACCAAGTTCTAAGCATTTTCATCGACGAATAAAATATTTTAAAATAAAGAACTGATGGCCTAAGCAAGACCCTTAGTGTTAGTTACCTTATTGTTAGTTTGTGTTAAGTCCAATAAAACAAACATTTACAGATGTAGCAGCTTATTTCAGACTCCAGTTTACAGCTTCCTGCTTGCTACCTGCCTGCTACCTGCCAAAGACCAGTATCTGGGAATGTTAAGCCCTCCCACTATTTTCCAAGAGGGCGTTGCCAGATTTTCAATTTCAGGATTTAACCAGGAGATGGCGCTTCATTCACAAATACAGAAAGACAACTTTTCATGGACTTTCAGTTTTGTTTAGAAGAGAATTTGAACACATCAATATTTTAGATCAAATAAAGTATATCTAATCTTGTAATTCAATAATATATAGTCTTTATATATTAAATAATCATAATAATAATGTAAATGTTTACATTACACTTCTTTATTTGTCATGCGGTCTACCTACGCTGTAAAATGTATTATCTCTTCGATTTACACACGGCATCTATTGCACTTCTGTCCATCCTGGGAGAGGGATCCCTCCTCTGTTGCTCTCCCCGAGGTTTCTCCCATTTTTCCCTTTGAAATGTGGCTTTTTCTCTGGAAGTTTTTCCTTGTACGATGTGAGGGTCTAAGGACAGAGGGTGCTCATACTCATACTGATATTCTGAACAAACTGTGCTGTTGTATTTGCTGTAAAGTGTCTTTACTGTAGGGTATTTTTATTATATGTACAGCACTTTGGCAACAGAAGATGTTTTTCTTTAAATTGAAGTTAAATGCATCAATCTGGTGCACTTTGAGGGCAAAATTAAGAGATTTATGGATACAGCTCTCAACACTCATATGAAACAGAACTGTTATAATAATGATGAGAAACTATGAAATAAGAAATTCCATTCCATAACTCCTGCCTGTTTCTCCAAACTGGGGCCTGCCAATCTCTATCTACACTGACTTTGGAAAAATCTCTCATACGACCCCACTTCAGAACATATAAAACATTCCACAAAAATTATTAAATATGTCAAGTTGAATTTATTAAATATTCAAGTTGTGTATCTTGATATGAACCTCTGAATTGTGTTACTCTTTTATCGCTAGAGGAGGAAATAAATAACATAAAAAAACATCCATTAAGTCAGAAAATGGCCGCCACACATTCCCTCTAAGCTAACAACAAAGCACATCTTTGGCCCAATCATTCATTTTATGCAATTTGATTGTCTATAGGGCAATGATATAACAGTCATAGCTTCTATTATGACTTTGAGTCATGTTTCAACAACTAAATCACCTTGATAATTAAATGAAAAACGGTTTCTACGCAGGATTTCATAGTGTCATCTCATCACTCAGAGGCCTGTATATCTCAACACACTGAACATCTCGCAAGAAATGATTACATCCAAACAAATTTTCCCTGTCATGCTTGAGAGAAATGGTGGCATTACAGGTGTTTTATGCAACAAGTCCTCCAACTCATACGACCAAATAGGTCGATTGTTCAAGCACTTATTACGACCAATTATCACGTTTTCGACCTCTAGTGCCCCCGTTGACTGCAAACGCTCCGGAGGGTCGTATATTCACAAATAACCCAATTGGGCCAAATTGGGACAAGTCATATTATCCATGTCAAAGGGGGGGTTTAGGTTTTGTCAGTGTCTTCTTGTATCTTAATTACCCCTTGTTTTCTATTTGGTTTGGCCAATCCATAAACAGTATATAATATGTTAAATGCCTATGGTAATGAAAAACAAGATGTCTGACACACATCTAACCCTCTTTATTGATTATGTCCTCCCTGCATTGTGCTCAATAGTGCCCCTGGTGGCCCACCACCAACATAGCAAGGACTTAAATAACAAAAATACTTTATTTGAAAAATTAGATAATGACAGTAGAATATATAACATTATTAAAAGAAACAAAGGGAAAACAACAACACAGACAAATTAGAGACAATTTTTTGAAGGGATTGGGATCACACCATGCAGTTGAGACATCACATTGGGCCAGAGGCATTAACTCAGGGGTGGAAATGGCCCTTTCCTTACTTCTGGACCCTCGTTCAGATCACAACCACCCCAAGACTACTTATTGTGATATTGTATTTGAGGCAATATTATACATTGTATGTTTCTTCTCTAAATGTTGAAATAAGCACCACTACGGCATAGAATGTGGGGTGGGGGGGTAATGACAAGCCTTGCATCTTCAGCTAGTCTTGGGGCACTTCATCATCAACTCTTACCAACATTTGCTGTTTTTGATTACGACATAGCCTTTACATCAGGGGTGGGCAAACTTTTTGGCTCGGGGGCCACTATGAGTTTTAAAATTTGACAGACGGGCCGGGCCAGTAGCAGATCGGTGAAAGAATATTTAGCTGTCCACTCCTCATTAAACACTCAGCACTCAATGTCGACTTTTCTTTTCTTTGGTCCACTCATTGTTACAGATGCAGGTTCAAAGGTGAATTAGGTTCAAAGGTGAATTATTGCGTCATCGTTTGCGTCATGACGTAACCGTTTACGTGCCTTCTTATGACCCACACAGCGTTTTACGTCGCTGATTTTCTCCGCAACACCGCTCACAACAACATCAATAGAGGACTGCGTCTGGTAGTTTTTAATCATACGAAGCCAGATTGTCTGACTGTCACACAAGCAGCTGATAAATATCCCCCATCCCAATAAGTGAATGTGTTTTAGTCTGAAAGCTGTTTGGCATCACAACGCTGTTATGAAAGTTTCTCTGGCATTCTACAGGGGATGTTAGCATAGCAACCAAAGCTAATCAGACTATCTTGACTTCTTCTTGCTATCATATTGTGGCATAAGCCGTTTTCTACACGCATATTTTACCGGCGTAGTTTCTGTTATAATTGTACTTGTGATGGCCACATGCAGCCCATGTATTGATTCCATCCGATAGCTGCAATAATACAAAACAAAAGGAAAACGTCTGCCTCTTCACAATGGTCAATAACAGTGAACAGTAAGGTAAAATAAACAGAATCACACTAAGCCTGGTTAGTGTTGCGTGACTTTATTAAGTGTTTTTTATAAGTGTGTGGTCGCGTTCTAGTCACTTTGCTCAGCGCTACTGTTTGTTACAACTTGTATTCGCCATGAACTGTTATTGCTCAGGTTCATCTCGACCCCCTCCAATGTAAGCGTGACGTATTTGGTTCTTGGCTCTTGCCGGGTTGCCGAGTGGGGCCAGCTGAGAGAATAGACCAGACTCCAGCAAAGGTCAATTGAGTCTAGAGTGCGCCATCTAGTGGGATTAACTGAAATGCCGGGTATTACAGGAAAAAGGCAAAATTAATGCGGTTGTAGCTCCCTCCAGTCAATGACACGAGGCTGAGGTCTTGTTTAAAAATACGGGGTTTATTTCTTGGGACCTATTCCAACCCGTGAGAACTGGGTTGCAAGACAGAAAAATACAAAAGGTAAACAACAAACAAATATGTAATATACGCATATGTCATTACTGTTAATGCCGCCAACCAAGCAATAAACGGCACACATATCCCACACAGCAAGCAGCACAAGCTAACAACAGCATGTAGCACAAGCTAGCGCATAGCATACATACACACACAAACCTCCAGCTCAACCGCACACAACTACACAAACAACGAGCACGTAAACGTACCTCGTAGGCTGCTGGTCACCTAGAGGGGCTGATAACTTTATCTGCATCTTTTCCTTGGTTTTCTTAGTTTTCGTTTAAACGTCCTGCGTTGCTCTGCAGTTGCGACCGTCAAGTGCGTCGATTAAATAGGTGTAACACCAAAACACAGCAGATTAGTTCCGCCTCCAATTAATGTTGCACATAAAAGGTAGGAACCAAAAGTACAACGTGGAACAAAATAAACAACAGAGTGCAGACAGTTACACTCCCACCAAATCACCTGTGATTTCCATAAACATTTTTAGAAACCCAATGTACTCTTTGCACTTAATAGGTCTAAAACAAAATAGTTTGTTTACATTAATGTTATAGAGTGTGAATGAAAGTAACTGTTCAGAGTCTTAGTCTGCTTCCAACAACAACACCGTCTTGTGAATAGGCCTTTCGAGGTAGACAGGTTTAGCGAGGCGCTTTCCCTTTCCATCCAGGGTAGAGTCGCTGATAAGCAGCTTGAGCCTTCTCACTCTTCCATCCCTTCCTGGGTACACTTCCACAACCCTGGCCAGCTTCCATTGGCCACGTGGTAAAGTATTGTCTTGCAGAATGACAACGTCATTTACCTTGGCATTTCTGCGGTCCTTGATCCACTTTTGTCTTTGTTGGAGATTAAGGAGGTACTCCTTCTTCCACCGAGCCCAGAAGATATTAGACAGGAGTTGAACTCGACGCCATCGTTTGCGAAGGTAAAGATCTTCCCTTTCAAACCTTCCAGGAGGTGGCAGGATGACTGAGGACTTCATGGTCAAGATGTGGTTTGGTGTCAAGGGTTCTGGACTGGATGAATCATTCAGATGATCTGTGGTCAGAGGTCTACTGTTCACAACCGCCATGACTTTGTACAGAAATGTTCTTAAGGAAGAACAGTCAAGCTGTTTAGCTGAATGCTCTAGAATGGACGTCAAGACACTTCTGATGGTGCGAATTTGTCTCTCCCAAACACCACCCATATGACTTGAAGCTGGGGTATTCATGAGGAACTCACATCCCAGTTCTTTCAGTTCCCGTTGATCCATCTCCTTCAATGCTTCACCAAGCTCCCGTCTAGCACCAACAAAGTTTGTCCCTTGATCACATCTTATCTGGCGCACTGATCCACGAATGGCAATGAATGAACGCAGAGCATTGATGAAAGCATCTGTGGTTAAGTCATCAAGCATTTCGATGTGAATTGCTCTGGAGCACATGCAAGTAAATAAGAGCCCATAGCGTTTAAGCTCTTTTCTTCCTTCCTTGACATAGAATGGTCCGAAACAGTCCATACCGCAGTAAGTGAATGGAGAGGTTGCTTCCGTTCGCTCTTCAGGGAGGTCTGCCATTTTTTGTTGTTCAGTGCCTCTCCTGAACTTCCTGCACTTGGTGCACTTGTAAATATGGGATGAAACTGCCTTACTACATCCTAGAATCCATATGCCATTTGATCGGAGCTCATTCATGGTCATTCCTCTTCCTTGATGGTGCACTCTCTCGTGATAATGCTTAACAAGTAGTGTTGACAAGTGACTGTCCTTTGGGAGAATCGCTGGATGCTTCACATGGGGATGTAGAGCGGCATGAGTTAAGCGACCTCCAACTCGGAGGATACCTTGGTCATCCAGAAATGGACTCAACTTGTTCAACTTGTCTTTGGTTTGTATCTCCTTATGATGCTGAAGGCCTTTTATCTCTTGAGAGAGTGTTGCTTCTTGAACCATCCTGATTATGGTCAGCTCTGCATCTCTCCTCTCCTCTAAGCTTGTGGCTTCGCAGGACCTTGGCTTGAGACCTTTAATTTCCTTTGCAAAGCGCTTGAGTCTGGCAAAGGCTTTAACAACTCTTGACCAGTCTGAGAACTTGTGAAAGTGATCCAGTAGCGACTTTACTTCGTTTGCCTGGGTATCATGAACCTGGGCCTTCTTAAGCTCCGGGTCACTACTCACGATCTCTCCCACCTTGACTTCTCCACTTGGGAACTCTTTCTGCCAAAGGAAGTCTGGGCCTGTGAACCAATTTGAGACTAGAAGTTGCTGTGCTGTGAGACCTCTGGAGGCATGATCTGCAGGGTTATCTTCAGAAGCCACATACCTCCATTGTGCAGACTCTGTGCTTTGCTTGATGCGTTCCACACGGTTTGCAACAAACACATGAAATCTTCTGGCTTCATTGTTGATGTATCCAAGGACAACCTTTGAATCAGTCCAGAATAATTCTTGTTGGCATTCCACATCAAGTTCTTTCTTGAGTACATCACTGATGCGGACAGCTACCACTGCTGCTGACAACTCGAGTCTTGGTATGGTTGTGACCTTAGTTGGGGCAACTCTTGCCTTTCCCATGACTAAGGAGCAGTGAATTGCCCCTGATGCACTTACAGCTCGGAGGTACAAACACTCTCCATAGCCGGACACGCTGGCATCTGAGAAATGGTGGAGCTCGTAGTGTTGGACCTTGAAACTTGATGGAGCGTAGCACCGCTGGATTTTCACACTAGCAAGGTTTTTCAGGTCTTGGAGCCAAAATTCCCACAATGGTCGTAGCTCATCGGGTAAGTAGTCATCCCAATTAAGCTTGTCTCGACACATCTGCTGTAGGATCTGCTTCCCCACGAGGATGAAGGGTGCCACAAATCCGAGTGGATCATACACTGAAGCAACCGTGGACAGGACTCCTCTCCGGGTAAGTGGATTTTCTTTGATGACCACTCTGAACTGAAACTCATCTGAAGCCACACACCACTGTACACCAAGCGCTCTTTCGATGTGTAGCTCACCAAGCGCTATGTCCAGGCTTTTTGCAGATCCAGCACATTCTCCCTTTGGAATTGAGGCTAGGACTTCCTTGCTGTTGGAGATGAACTTGTGCAGCCGGAGGTTGCCTGTGCTGCAGAGCTCTCTAGCTTCTTTCACTAGCTTTATTGCTTGGGTTTCGGTGGTTACGCTTGTCAAGCCATCATCAACATAAAAGTTTCTCTGGATGAACTTTATGGTGTCTTCACTGAAGCGTCCATGTCCTTCAGCTGCGAGGTGCTTAAGTCCATAGTTGGCGCAGCCAGGTGATGAAGCTGCCCCGAACAAGTGAACTGTCATCCGATAGATGGAAGGCTGGACTTCAAGATTTCCATCCTCCCACCACAGGAACCTTAGGTAATCTTGGTCTTCTGCCTTTACATGGAACTGATGGAACATACGTTCGATGTCGCACATGATAGCCACTGGACCTCTTCGGAAACGACATAAAACGCCCACCAAGGTGTTTGTCAACTCTGGCCCAGTCAGGAGATGATCGTTCAAGGATGTATCTTGAAACTTTGCGGAGCAATCAAAGACGACACGTATCTTTCCAGGCTTTTGTGGATGATAGACCCTGTGGTGTGGGATGTACCATGCTGGAGTTTTACTGATCTCTTCATCTGGGACCCTTTCTGCATCTCCTCTTGTTATGGTCTCTTCCATGAAGGTCTTGTAGTCCTTGTAATACTGCTCGTTTCTTTTCAGTTTCCTTTCTAGACACCTGAGACGATGGATGGCACACAACTTGTTGTCTTGTAAGTTGGGCCTTTCTTTCTTAAATGGCAGTGGCATTTCATAATGACCATCTTCTTTGAGCTTTATGTACTTTCCCATTATTGACAGGAATCGGAGATCCTCCTGAGAGATGTAGCTGTCTTCAGAAGCTCTTTCGACAAAGTCAGATTCCAGCACCTTAATAACATCTGCAGGTGAAACTTCCTTAATCTGTGTTCTACAAACGTAATGTACTTCCCTTGGGAGGGTTGAAGACTGGAGACCTGGTATCACTTGCTTCACGGTTACCTGGTGACTTACTCCAATCATATCTCCAATGTCGAGACAGGGATTGCCAAAGCCGACAACACTCCAGCCCAAATCTGTTCTCTGTGCAAAGGGCTGGTTTTCTTCACCTGGAACCACTTCTCTCGGGACGAGAGCTTGGGAACAGTTGTAGCCGATAAGCAGGCCAACATCACAGCTTTGCTGAGGAGCGATCTCGTCTGCGAGGTGTTCAAGATGAGGCCATGCTTTCGCAGTTTCTGGTGTGGGAATATGGTCTCTGTTTGCTGGGATGAATTCTCTTGAGTAGGTTACTGGCAGAGGTATTATCCTGTCCGAGTAAAATCCTCTCACTTGGAGACCAGTTAGCTTCCTGCATGACACGACTGTGTTTTTTGAAGCCATTGTGGAGAGCTTTAGCTCTCCACAATGGCTGCACTGCACTGTTTCATTCTTTGTAGGAAGGGCCTTTGCAGTTTCCTCAAGGATAAAGGTTGTGTCACTCTGTGTATCGAGGAGTGCATACACAAGTATTTCACTATGTGGCTCACTTGTGGCTGACACCCACACTGGAACGATTGTGGATGTATGTGTGTCTTTAACATTCTGGACGACTGTGTTGGATGTTGCCTCACGTGGTGTGCTTGCCGCTTTACTGTATGGCCGTTCCATTATGCTTTCTCTTGCACCATCATGTTTTGTTGACATTCTTTCTTCTCTGGTGCGATTGTCGTGGAGACAAGTTGGATGTCCTCTTTCGCATGTTTCGCACATCTTTCTGTTTTTACATTCCTTTGAGCGATGGCCAGATTTCAAACAGCCAAAGCACAACTTCTTCTCTTGAACAAACTTGACTCGCTCAGGGATCGTCTCGTTTATGAATTTGTAACATCTGTGCAGATCGTGTCCCGTCTTCTCACAGAAAAGACAGTTCGTGGCGTCTGCTGTTTCATTTGTCTCTGTCGTCAATACGTTTGATACAGGACTTCTGTACGTTAAAATCTTGCCTTTTTCGCTTTCTCTTGATTTTAGAGCATGGAGAGATGTTATTGGGTTGCAAGCTATTTTGGCTTCACGTGTGAGGAATGTAACAAACTGGCTGAAGGTTGGGAACGTGTGATGTTGTTCTTCCATTTCTGTGACCTTTCTGTTCCAACTTGAGGTCAACCAGTCTGGAAGTTTAGCAAGCATCTTTTGGTTTTCGTTGCAGTCGTTAAGTACCTCAAGTCCTTTGATCTGTGACATGGCAGCCTCACAGCTGCGAAGGAAGTCAGAGAGCTCTCGAAGTTCTACGCTGTCTTTGGAACTTATCTTGGGCCATGCATCAAGCTTATCTCTGAAGGCCTTAGCAATGAGGAAAGGATTACCGTACCTTTCCTCTAGGATGGTCCACGCGGCATGATAGGCTGACTCTGTGCCTAGCAGGAAGTAGCTCTCTATGGCCTTCTTGGCGGGTCCACCCACATACTTTCTTAGATAGTATATCTTTTCTGCAGCTGGGATGTTTTTCCTGTCGATGAGTGTACGAAAGGAGACCTTCCAGTCATTGAACCTCAGTGGGTCACCACTGAACATTGTAGGCTCAGGCACAGGTAGACGACTTGCACTAATGGACTCTGCAAGAGCTCTGACAAGAGCTGAAGTACTGTCTTCTTGTTTTTGTTGTGTCGCAGTTTGAGGTGGTGAGTGGTTTTGCAGTTGACTGCTTTTATGCTTGAGTTCTTCTTTCACAACCAGAGGAACATGTTGATGGAGCAGCTCACTAATTTCTTCGTCTGAGCATGCATTCTGTTCATATACTTGATGTCTCGCCTTCGCAGCCTTTAGCTTCTTTACTGTTTCTAATCGCTCTAGTTGTCTGCGCTTGGCTTCTAACTCTCTTTGCCTCTCAGCATTTTCTGCCTCCTGTTTGGCTCTTAACTAAGCAGCTTCTGCCTCCTGTTTGGCTCTTAACTGCGCAGCTTCAGCCTCAAGTATATCAAGCTCTTTGATCCTTTGTTCCTGTTCTAGCATTACTTCTAAAGTCGCTTCATTTGCAGCAATTTCAGCAGCGGCTTCTTGTCTTTTGATAGAAGAGAGGCATGAACTTCTTGATGTGGCTCTCGAGTTGCTACGAGAATGAGTCAAGGACCTGGTGACATGAGAGCCATTACTTCTCTTAACAGAGGCAATAGATTTGCATACAGACTCTGTCTGGTTTTCATCAATTTCTTCATCCTCATGACTTTCGTCCTTTCTTGTGTCTATTCGTTCTCTTGCAGTCTCAATGATTGTCTTTGTAACTGCTTCACAGGTGTCTTCTCTGCGACGTGTGTCATGGTCTGGAATGTCAATGAGCCTCAACTCTTCATAAGCAATATTCACATCATTGGAGGTCTTGCTTACCTTAGTGATGTATTCATGCAGCAGGTCATTAGAGCATTGACCACTCAGCGCTTGTTTGACTTCCTTTGTGATATCTTTCCACCTTTTGTAGCTCACACTGAAACGGTGTACAAGTCTTGTTACTTGCTCATCGTGCAGTTCTTGGCCCTTTTTCGTTAACTTCCGGACTCTTTGGCTCCTTTGTGGCTCTTGTGTGGAAAGGCTATCCACTTTCGGATCTTCAGTTGCCTGTGGTTGCTCGTTTTCTACTACACTCACTTCATCACTCTTAGTGTAAGACTCAACATCTGACATTTTACTTGTTTACGTAAGTTTGTTTTTAACTCTAATATTTAATTATC
Organism: Trematomus bernacchii; assembly: GCF_902827165.1. NCBI lineage: Eukaryota > Metazoa > Chordata > Actinopteri > Perciformes > Nototheniidae > Trematomus > Trematomus bernacchii. The sequence goes on along the minus strand of NW_022987708.1, from coordinate 1,724,586 downwards.
TTTAAAGCTAAGTAGTTAGCCAATTTAGATATTAGCTTTGAGTTATCTTCAGCTTATACACAGCTATTGAGCCTTATTTAAATGGAAATCACAAGTGATAATGATATAGGCAAAATACAACAAGCTTGGTACATTTCTTCAACACTTATTACTTGAAAGATATTGCCCTTTAAATGTACTTTGTTACTTGGTCTGCAAATACTTGCTGCAGATACCTTAATACACAAATCAATATTAACAACCTTTAACTTCCATTTGAAAGGTAAGTAAAATAACATTAACACAGATTATACGAACAATGCAAATGTCCCATTTTCTTTGTGAAATCTTTAAGTATCTTCAATGTGTTCGTGGAAATAGTCGAAGGTACGGCAGACATTGCATAACAAAACCGTGAATCATGTCGTAGGTGAGCCTCCACACACCACAGCCTTCCTTTATACCAACATTTGAGCCAAGGAGGTCAAGCTTTACTGGAGAATACAAAATGTAGCTAATCTTACCCCATTTTCACTGAAAATGAGTTGCGTTCTAGTTTCGGTGCTGGTGCAGTTTGGTTATCCACCAATAGTAGCCCTGTAGGAGTCACGTCATGACGTCACTGTTTACTTCGCCGCTTTTCTCAGTAGCGGCGCTCACAACAACAACAATGGTGGAATGTAGGAGCTGCGCTAATGTTGCTCTTGTCTAACAACGCCAGATTGAACTGAAGAACTACTTCTACAACAGCAGTCATTTTTTCTTTTTTTTACATACTGTACTTCGAGTTTTATTCACATCTTTCGTCATAGCATAATACGAATTAATTTTGACATACGGTAATATGACTTTTTTCGCATTATTTCAACATACTAAACTATGACTTCTTTCACAAATATTTCGACATTCTGTGACATTTTTTCAAAATGTTGTTGACATACACAATTTTAAGACTTTTTTTTAACGTACCTTACTACCACTTTTTTCAACAAATCATACAGGTGTTTTTTTCAGATTTGTTTTACATACCATAATATTACCTTTTTTTCACATTTCTCGACATATATTATGATTACATAACACATGTGTGTGGTCGCGTTCTAGACACTTCTAGACATCTGGTTTTCAGGCCAAAGCTCAACGGACATCGTTCTTCGTTCTTGGTGCTGGCAAAAAAGATAGTTGGGGCCAACATTTTCGGGTCCAGGAGCCAATGCCATGGAAACACAGGTTCGTAATCAGGCAAAGGCTCGGATCTCTGGAACCACCTCAGTGTAAAAGGGGTGCGAGTGTACCAATGTAAAAGTCGCCATCAATTGTACAAAAATATCTGTTTACTTCAAAGTGTACAAACAACACAGTTTGGTTTTTGTGAAATCTGAGTTAGCTGTAACAGGGTCATTTAACGAGGTTGACCTTGATAAGGGAGACTTAAAGGACTTTTATTATTATGTATTATTGGAAAATATTTGATTGTCTTTTTACTACCGTGACTTTGGACTGCGCCTAATCAAAAGTGGTACCAGGTCTTTTTCTCTATTTCGTTTTTCACTGGAGATCAGTGTAGGTTGAACTCTCGGCTAAAAAACATATAGGGTTTCTTATCAAAATACAGTGTAAAAAAAGGGGAAATTACACAGAAGGCGATGATATCCAGCCAGTATTTTAAGTCAGTGCCTGCTTTCCCTTATGTATGCAAGATGATTTATTTAGTTCTAGCACTGGTATTATTCGGTTTTGGAAATCTGTATAAAATTATCCCATTCTGGAGGAAGCATCTCAGAGGATGTTTTCAATAATACAACCAAGGGATCAAGGGGGAAGTGGTGAAAGCTGAGTCTATAGTGCTCTGGCAAAGCCAACAAATAGCATGGCTTGCAGATCTCGGTGTGTGTGTGTGTGTGTGTGTGTGTGTGTGTGTGTGTGTGTGTGTGTGTGTGTGTGTGTGTGTGTGTGTGTGTGTGTGTGTGTGTGTGTGTGTGTGTGTGTGTGTGTGTCTGTGTGACAGAGATGCCCCACATTCCCTGTACGCCTGATTTTATCTTTGACCAAATTAACACACACACACACACACACACACACACACACAAACACACACACACACACACACACACACACACACACACACACACACACACACACACACACACACACACACACACACACACACACACACACACACACACACACACACACACACACACACACACACATCCTGTTTGTTGCTCACAGTTGGGCTTTCTGGGGCCATCTGGGCTTTCACTGCCCTGGCTGAGGAATCTGTTACTTGGCACATTTATATGTGTGTCTGCAAGATGCTATACTTTTAAGTAGCTGTATTACTGAGACAGAATATGACTTCATGCAGTTTGGTCTGGAGGTCTCTCATACTTTCCTCTAATATTCTCACAGATAATTATTTTGTCATTAAGGCTGCTTATTCACATTCTAATTAAGACCATATTCAGACATGATCACTTCATGAAAAATGCCTAAAATTGAGTACCTTGACGCAATATGTTTGAGCACACATTCCACATAGTTTTCTGTTTGTTGTGAGTAGTGTAATTCTTCTTTGAACCTGACATTTGTCATGACGTGACTTTTGGTAAACCTTTGTGTAGAGTGGTGCAGGAATGAATTCTAAAACCAGGAAATGAGTTAGCATTTTACCACTAGGTGAGCCTCATCTCAAATTCTCAAATGTCTTTAAGATTCCTAAAATACGGTCTGTGGTTAACAGAATCTTTAAGTCTTTCACATTTTGTTCTATGGTGTAAAACAAGTCAGTAGATACCCAACAAGGAAATGCAGAATCGTCTATGTAAAAACTGTGGTTGCTAAGTGTCTTTATGAGACTACTAAACGTCATCATACCAAAAATGTGCCACCTTTAGCATAGCACTGGTGATGCGTAGCCATGTGAATGTGATGTAGTTGATTTATAGCCTAACGTTAGCTTTTTATTTCTGGTGATGGCATTTACGCTTCAAAAATCACAAAGTGGTATTTTTATGCTATGTGGAGATTATCCTGCTGAACTAAATGTGTAAGTGTCATAAACGTGTGTTTACCGAAGACTTTATTTTTCCAGTGACCCCTAGCTATGCTTACTTCCCGGTCGGCCTACAAAACCATGCAACCACTCTATTGACCATTTGCTAATCTCCACCCCTCTCACTTACAGTTGATAGGCATATCACACTTTCCATTCTAGCACAGTTAGGATGCTAGTGGAGCCTCGCAGATGGGGGTGCTGCAGCCCCCTCAGCATCCCCCCCTTCCCACGTCCATTCGCGATGTCTCGCTGTCTCGCAGACCCCACGCAGCAAGTGAACCCAGCTCACACTGTCCGCTCCTCGCAGCAGCGAGCCGCGCAACGTCCCGCCAACAGGGCACCCAGACCCCACGCAGCATTCTCATCTGTTTGTCCTTACTGGTGTCATTTTCTGGTTGCTAACGCCATTGTAACACATAATCACTGATGTTCCGCTGTAACGGTGGTAGACCATAGTGGTAGACTCATCAGAACAGAGTGAGTGAGCTGACCAATCAGAGCACAGTGGGCTTACAGGGAGGGGGGTGGGGGTCAGGAGCTCCAACAAGCCGTTTAGGACAGAGAGTGAATACACATACTATACAGAGATGCTGTATGAGAAACCAATGTGAGTTTGGAAAATTGCACAATATAAATCTATTCTAGTAGACCTCAACAATGGAATTATGATCAGTAGAAATGGCCATGACATGGGACCTTTAAGATCTTTCCTACTGCTGGTGAACATGATCACATGTCTATACCTCATGTATATGTCACACACCATGTAAACGGCTCCTCAGCCAGGAAGTGTTTCTATGTTCTTTCATAGTGTGACAGTTGGAGAGGTCTTCATTTCACAGCCTTGAGATAACAGCACGGACTCTAAAACGTGAGTCTAAAGAGTGAAACATGAGACTTAAGGGGGCTGATCCTGTTCTTGATTTTAAGATTATATAATCTCTCCTATTAGTGTCCTCTTATTCTGGCAGGATTTTGTGTATTTGGATTGATTACACGCTCTATTTGTTGCTGCGAAAAAACTCTAAAACGAATGTCTTCAAATAAAATTAGTAATATCACCATTAAATCTCATTCAGAGGTATTCGTGTTTGCTTAAATGAATTCAGACATCCTTTTGAATACATCTAAAAACATTTTCCAGTATCATCAGTGGGCAGTATTCCTCGAAATATCATTATTGGCCCTTCATATCTGCTATTCACACCGTTGACTGTTTTCATGCTGTGGCTTTTGCAGCAGCCTCTGCTATTCACATCAACTGGAACATTTCACTGAATGTTCTGCGGCAGGAAAGCAAACAGCTACAAGTCAGCTTCACTTGGCTGTGAAATTACATTGATTTTGTCCACTGTGCAGCCACACACAAACACACACATACAGACACATCATTGTGCTCTGAGCCCGAGGCTGAACACAAACACTTCCCGTATCCAGGAGTGTTGATATGTAGAAACATGACTTTATATGTGGGTTTGCAGTAATGAAATAGGTTAGTGAAATTGTGTCTGTGTGTATGACTAAAATCTTGGCATGTGTTGTTCTTTACCTTTTATTGTAAACTCTGTTTACTTAAAGGTGTGGTAGGTAATTTTGGAGAAACCAGCTCGAGTGCGCTAGAATTTGAAAATACACAACCGGAAAACATCTGCCACTTCCTTACAGAGCCCCTCCTCCTACACACACGAACGCGCACATGACCAATGAGGGCACGAGATAAGTTTGTGCACAGATGGAAGGCTGACAGGCAGGTAGGCCGTTATGATTGGTCGTGCTTTTTACAGTACTACGGCTTCCACAGATGACATTTTTTTATGGATTTTTTGTCAAAGCACTTAAGATATTCATTGCTATCGGGATGTTAAGAGCATTCCATGGAATATAACAAAAAGTGTATCTCGAGCCGGTTTCTCAAACTTACCTACCCCACCTTTAACGGCCACTGTGTCGGCTAGTGCAGTATTTCGCATTGAGCAAACATTGATCAGTTTGCTCAATGCATCATGTCACTATGAACATGAGGAAACTTGTTTGACGTGTGAAGCATCTAAATTGACAAAAGTCATAAATAATTTGCATGATTATAGCACTTCCTAATGTTATCTAGTCTATGTCATTTGGGAATATCGATTTCTAACTTTAGACAATGCTTATTTGTCGCCATTGAAACGGCTAAAAGCTAGTTTATGGTGTAGTACACAAGTGATAAAGCTGGCTATGCTTCGGGGCGTGGCTAGATTTACTGACGAAGCGCTCATTGTTCGGTTATACAATAAGACACTGTAAAGTCATGAATGTTCATTGTTTCCAATAAATGCTTCAAAAACAAGCCTGGTCTTTGCTAGCCTAAATAAATATCACAGTAAATGCTAATTACTCACTGAACAAGCTAGATAGCTAGCACTAGCATTAGCTAGTAGTGTTTGTTATGCTAATAGTAGGTCACTTTAGGCTTCAAAAAAACCCAAAGCTTCAAAATGGTTTTCCACAAACCAATATGGTAACTTCAAGTTGACTGTGTCCACTTCCTTCATACAATCTATTGTTGAATTATTCTATGTTCATTACTATTATATTCACAATAACAAACACACACTGTCAACACTTCCTTTACATTTATTTCAGGGGTTATGACTATACCAGCCACACCACTAACCACCAAACATATCCCTAAGTAAATGTACCAACAGTGTTGACAGTGTGTGGGAGCTTAATTTATTTATTTTCTTTCCTAGATATCCTCTGATGCTTGCTGTTTGTTTTTAAAGGGGCATGATCTGCTGCTCATTTTCTCCTCACATTACATTATCATAATTAAGGAGCTGAGGACCTTGGACTCTGATATTATTAAAATGAACTAGTGTTAATAGAGTGTTTTCTAACTGGAAATATAATGCAGATGTATAGCAAACCTGTGGCTACTGCCCCCTGTTGGTCAAATTGTAGCAGGCAGACTTTTGATTGCAGTTAGAGGAAGACAGAGAAGAGTGTTGCAGCCACAGATTAGCAGCTGAGCTGACAGAGAAAGCCTTTCACTGGGCCCCCCTGAAGCTTTTTATACACACACACACACACACACACACACACACACACACACACACACACACACACACACACACACACACACACACACACACACACACACACACACACACACACACACACACACACACACACACACACACACACACACACACACACACACACACACACACACACACACACACACACACAATTTCCTGTGTGCAGTGGGTCGAAAGCAACACCAGGCTGGAATGCTGAACCCGAGTGTGGAAAATTGATTGGAATGTTGTGTAGGCTGAGTGTGTGACTGTGTGTTCAACTAGGTCAGGGTGTGTGAATATGTGTGTGTGTGTGTGTGTGTGTGTGTGTGTGTGTGTGTGTGTGTGTGTGTGTGTGTGTGTGTGTGTGTGTGTGTGTGTGTGTGTGTGTGTGTGTGTGTGTGTGTGTGTGTGTGTGTGTGTGTGTGTGTGTGGGGGGAGGGAGTTATGGCTGAGAGACTGATTGTGATGTGTCTGTGTCTGCCTTGAAGGAATCATTCAACATATTGGGAAATGGGCTTATTTGCTTCAATGCGAGAGTGAGATGAGAATATATCAGTCTCAGTTCTATATTTAAAACATATGGATGTGGTAGGGCTAGTTTAGAATAAAAAAGCAAACAAAGCAAACAGCTTACCTCTGTCTGAAGTTCATCTAAAGCTGTCTACTTTATTTTTTTTCCTTTCATCTTTACATGAACACGCTGTTTCCAGTCTTTATGCTAAGGTTAATCAGTCTCTAGCTTAACACTTTCCCAGTTTTGTTGCTTACTAAAAATCCTGTCTTTGTTAAGCTAGCCAACCAAGGCTCATGCGAACTTATTGACTTTCAGTTTGACAACGTCTCTTGGGGAAATGGCATATATTTTGGGAGTTCCAGTGTAGCTAGCAGATATAAGTTATATATTAGCTCAGTGGTGCATGAAGTCAAAATGGTCTGACTCTCGAAAACTAAATGACATGGACCTTCCAGGGAGATGTCTGCGATTGGGCCCAAAGAGCATGCTCACTTGCGTTTGTTTCCCGGAGAGAAAAACTAACTCAGAATTTAGCCTCAATTTAATAGGAAAAAGTAATGTTGGGCACAATGCTTGCTTTCAGGGGGCTTTTGGATATCCAGGCCAAGATTTCCTTTTCTGCGCGCCTGTTATTGTTTACAGTCCAATTTGCAACTTCTATGTCCTGACAAAATCGGCATATGAATACAGATAAATCAACAAAAAAAAGAGAAAGCTAAATCTGACGTATCATCAGACGTAAACCAAGATTGCATTTCGACTAATGCATCTTTTGTTCTCCAGATCGACCATTTACCTGCATGCGACCAAAGCCATCTGTAACGTGATTGGTCAACACTGTTCACACTAAAGTTTAAAGAGAACCAAGTCCTCCAGTTCCGTACTCCACACAAAGACATGAGATTGAAACCAACCGTCTCATCTTAAAGAATGCAAAAAATAACCATATTTCCGAATATGTTTGACAGTTACGTGCGTCTGTTTCCGATCTTGTATCATAACAGTTTGTATAGCAGCATGTGTACATACTGGGGTGGTCCATGTATATGTGTGTGTGATATGCATCTTGGTAGATGCCGGACGAGTAAACCAATGGTGCTGCTCTTCCCCTCCCCCACCACGCCATCTCTCTCTCTGTCCACCTATCTCTTCCTCTGCTCTCTAACCTGCATTCTGTCGCTCGGCCTCATCAGTGGCATGGAGTCTCTCTCTCTCTCTCTCTCTCTCTCTCTCTCTCTCTCTCTCTCTCTCTCTCTCTCTCTCTCTCTCTCTCTCATATGGCTGCTACAATAAAGGCAGCACTGTATCCTACAAAACCAATGATGATGTCAGCTTGTTATTGACTCTCCCAGGTCTGAATGACTGAGCAGAGGATAGGGGGTGGGGTGGAATCTATCTATTGCAGTGAGGTGACCAGCCAGGCAAAAATGAGCTCTAGCGTATATGTGTGTGTGTGTGTGTGTGTGTGTGTGTGTGTGTGTGTGTGTGTGTGTGTGTGGTGTGGGGGATGGGTGGGATCCTGCAGTCCTCGTTTCCGCAGACATAATCTGTCCCAGTTGCTGCACACCTCTTACAGTTTACAATAAGCTCTCCCTCTCCCTCTCGCTCTCGCTTCCCCTCCCCCGCTCCTCTCGTGTGGAGATGGATGATTCCATTTGAGTAGCGAGGCAGAGAGATGGACATCTTCGGTAGTAAGACAAGAGAAGAAAAACTGAAAGGGACAACAATAACAAGGCTTAGATAACACTTCCTGGTAAAATGGCCTCCAAGTCAACATCACACAGCTTACTATTTGTTTGACTTTTGCTCTACGTTGCTATATCTTTATCTATCTCTAGATAAGCAGAAGGAAGTAGTAGGTATAAAAGGCACAGCAACCCATACTAAAGATAGAGCCGGATTAAACAGTTTAAAGGGCCATATCAGTAGTTTTTAATGCTTAGCGTATTGTAAACATGCACTTAATATGACAGTTGAATACATTTTAAATTGTGATATTGTTTGGAGATTTGAATGTATTGTTTACCATTGGTTAACATAAAGTTATGTAAAAACTAAAATCATCTACTAGTGTACTCCTTTAATCTGTTATTTGTAACAGTATCAGCACTCGTTGGTTAAAGTTACGTAATTATTATAAAGTATTAAAAAAAACTAATTTCATAATGCTAAGGGATACACCCACCCACACATACACACATTTAAATTGACATACAACACAATATCTCCAGCTAAAAGCAACAAAGAATTATGGGGTAAACTTGGTTATCAGAGCATTTTATTTTATTTTAATCAACATCATCATGACTGCTGTGTCCTTGTTTGTGTCTCTTGCCTGTACAAAATGTACAAAAATGAAGGGTCACAAAAACAAAAAACGGGAAAAAACCAGCGTAACACACGCAAAGGAATTCATGCCAATTTGAAGAAAAAAAACACAATATTCTTTTCAGAAGCATTGAAATGGTCCTGAATACATTGTACCCTGATGTTCCCTAATCAGAAATGGAGGACACAATCTGTATCGCACCTATCATTAATAATCAGTGTTGGGTGTAACGCGTTACAAAAGTAACAGAGTTACAGTAATGTATGACTTTTTGCTGTAACGAAGTAATGTAAAGCATTACTAATGACATTTGGGTAATATACTACCCGTTACATTTCTCAGTAACGCAGTTACAACACATTTTAAACCCGAAATGAAATGGTGTTTTGTTTTTTAAGAATTTACCAACATCGCGAGACATTCTGACACCAGAGAAAAATTGTGCGGGTAGATTAGTTACGGCTGTCCACACGGCGGCATGCGTTGAAGCTTCAACGTTTCTGCCCTTTCACTTTGAATGGGGTGACGTCACGCTTTGCCGAACTGTATTCTGGTTCCGTCGCTTCTCTTTGCTCGCGTTGCTCGCTTCAAAAGTTGAGCAATGTTAAACTTTTGAAGCTTCGACGGAAGCTTCAGCCAATCAAATCATATGCCAGTGCAAGCTCTAGCCAATCAAACCGCGTGCTTGTGTGTCCGGGGCGGGAGATTCATGAGATTGGTTGTTGGTCGAGTTTCAGACACACCCGTCGGCAAGCTTCAACGCACGCCGCTGTGTGGACGCTGTGTAAGCCTGGTGTTTACCCTTCAGGCTCATCAAGATCCCTCCGCTTTGCGTCGGGTTCCCTGATCAGCCTGTCGGGTGTTCTTTTCCCCATAATGACCGCCTCGCTGCACATTATCCCGCATATTACACGGCCATATACTAAACAAACTACTGAGCCCATTCCGTGTTCCTGTTATTTTTTACTTCCTCTCTGCCTTCTTCTGGTGACTTATCTGACGTCCAGCGCTCCGTCTTTTAACCTCTTTTCCTTTCTCTTTCTTGATCCTCCTTAGCAACCTTCATTATAGTCCTTGACAGTGGTCTGTACTACTGTATTAACAACGTGTCACATGTTAAGAATTTAAGATCAGAATCGAGTATTCAACTAAGCCGTGTAATACAAGTTGTCAGTAGCCTTAATGGCCTACACAGTTGTTATGCTATACCACATTGCCCTTCACTGGATGTGTAATGAGCTGCACTAAACTACATTTTAGCATTTAAAATACCTAGCCATTCTATGGCGGTTATTTTGGTAAAGTAACTCAAAAGTAATATAAAAGTAGTGTAACTCATTACATTTCAGAGACAGTAATATTGTAATGTAACTTATTGCTTAAAAAAGACAGTAATAAGTAATATACTGTATTACATTTTGGAAGTAACTTGCCCAACACTGTTAATAATACAAATCTTAAACAAATGTAAAAAGTCAGTTTATGATTTTAAAGTTAGACCTACTCAATACGTAGCTATCTTTGAGTACAAGCAATACAGTTGCTGCCATATTTCTGTCTCTCTGTTCTAAGGGGTTTTCACCTTTATGTGTTTCAGCAGAGACTCTGCCGTTTCTCAAACAGAACAGCAACAACAGCTCTGTTTTGTTTCAGTCGACCATGAGCAAATATTTCCCTTGGGATGTGAGGACATAAAACTGAAATACAGCATGAAGACATTGACTACATTGTTTAAAATCAATGGAAGACCTTGTATTGAAAACAGTTTGTTAATACAAAGATGAATAATTCACCCAAAGATGGTTCAATACAAGTAGGAATGAGTCTGTAAAATTGAAACACAGGTACAAACCATATCCAATTTTGTTTCCTGTTTATGATCTTCCAGAATATGAGTAACCAGGGGGAAAATATGTGACTTTTCAGTTAAACACAAGCAGCATCACATTCTTGTTAACTGAGAGTATACATTTCCCAGAAAGCACTGAGTTTGTAATTGGCAAGTATAAGCACGCCTGAATGTTGAGCTTCAACTTGTTTTAAATGTTGTTTCAAATGGTTTTGTAGCCTTGACACCACAATGTTTAATTCACAGTTTCTTTACATGCTGCTCACAAATTCACAACAGAGCCGGCCTGCTAACCAATCAGAGCAGACTGGGCTCTGGTTTCAGACAGAGGGTGAAAAGAGGTGCTGCAGCACAGGCAGTATGAGAAAAATAAAGAGCTTTTTGAACATTAAGACATGGAGACATGTCACAGTAAAGACACAAAATACAAATATAAACCTGAACATGAGCAGAATAGGGCCCCTTTAAGGAACCCAAATTGCAGTATAGCAGCAAAGTTGCAAATTAATGTAATGGTATTTGAATAATTGTAAGTTCTATCAAATTATATTATCACTCCATGATTTAAATGTCTATGTGCTGTTGGTTTGGTTGTTTCCTGCATAAGAACATTTCATATGGCCCAAAAAGCATTGTTCCTACAGATAACAATTAAAAAAAAAAAAGTGTGTTTTACTTGACCAAGTATGGCTGGCGAGACGCTGAGAAGACTGGATTGTAAAGGTTGAGTTTTATAGCTCATAAATGTAAAAAGCCATTAGTAAGAGGACACATTAATAATTTCTGAGTTACACAGTCCTGCGATTAGGATCTGAAGCCTGACTTACATTCATATGTCATGGTATAGATTTATATGTCATAGACATCAGTCTCAAATTGTAAAGGATTATTGTCAATTTGTGAATGTCAAGAGGGGCTGTTTACTGTGTGATTGATAGGAACAATACAATCCTGCTTTAAGTAGCATTTAACGTTTGAATTATATATTTATTATCTCAGGTATATAAAAGAGTTATTTTTACTTTCATATTAATACACTATCTGCAGGCTGCTCCTGTAGACCTTTGAAGAGGAGATACAGTGTGATGTTTTATGAGCAGTCACACACAGCATCTCACTCCATTTTGTCAAAGTGTTCTCCACAGAGCAGCCCTATGGAAGTCAATTATAATCTGTCATATGTCATGAGTTAGACGTGTTAGCTGCTGCTGGTGCTGAAGATTATCAGACTATTTACAGGAGACAGCATTTTTGATAATTTTGTATTGTTTAAGTCATTTATAAAATGAGACTATGCGACTATATTGTAATGAATTACAAATGTTCTAGACTGTCGGTTAAACAAACAAAGCAAGCGATTTGATGATGTCACCTCTGGGAAATGTTTGGTAAGTAATTAGTAATATAATCGGCAAATTAATCAAAACTAAGAATAAAAATAAACTACACCAATAAACTACCAATTTCATGGCCACAGCATAGTGGCACATCAAAATAAGTCCTGTTTATTTTTCCTATAGAGTATATTCATAGTAGACAAAATTATTGTGACATTAACAACTGGTGTGTATAACAGTTTTAAAGCGCAGCATTTGGCATTTTGGCTTCTGCCACTTCGGTTATCAAGAGCCAGAAATGCTAATATTTGGCAATAGGAGCAACCAAACTGATGTCACTGGTGATGAAACAAAGTCCGTGGTTGGCAAAACACAGGCAGCGCCAATGACAACACTAATTAAAAATGGTTGGTACACAAGCAAAAACAAGATTAGCACCATAACCATGGAGTAATCTGGTGATGTAGTAGGGTGCACACATAGATGGGAGAGGAGTATCAGACTATCATTACACATATTTTCTCATAAAACCACAGAAGCCATTATGGCATATTTTTGTTTATGGTCATTATTTATGCTTTATTAAGAAGGCATCTTTGGGCACTGGGTAATTTGGGCACCTGGTGTAATCGTATATATTGGAGACATGGGATTAGAGCACCAGTATGTTTTTTTACCACAGGGAAAAGCACAGGGGGCCTAAGGAGAGGCACAGGGCAATGATAGGAAACCTGTTCATTGTATTTTGTTCATATTGGTAAATGGAAATAAATGCATGAACGGATATTGTCTGGACTTGGATCATTCCCATGCGCAACATTCGTTATCTGGATCTTCAGCGGGAGTTTTACTTTTGAATTCATTTTCAGTTTTATTTTTTGTATGATTTTGGCCCCTACAATCCCTATTTTTTGCGTAACATGCACCAAGCCTGTTTAAAACGTGAAGGCTACCGACAAAAATATTGACACTCCACTGTTCTACTGTTATTATTAGACTGTATTGGTGGTATAGACTGCTTAGTTGCTAGATGCTAAATGCTTGGTTACACTCTAAAGCACACTTCTTTTTAACTTAAATTAATTCTAAACAGGACCATTATTTACAAAACGAACATCTTGCTGTATTGATGAAGACTTGATATTAGCAATTTAGACGAGAAGCTTGCTGGAAAAACGTTTGATGAGGTTATAAATCAATTGAGAAGTATGATGATTTTCTCATAGTCTTCAATACAATCTGATTTATTAAATCAACCAGTGGGGTCGCCCCATGCTGGCCTCTATAAAGAATGATGTGTTTAAGGCACTTCCTTATTGGCCTTGCAGAGATAACTGAATTGTACAGCTTAGATCAGCATGAAACTCTCCCAGTCAAAAAATCATTACAAGAGATATGAAACTGTTAGGCAACATGGTCATTTGGTTGACAGACATTGCCACCCCTAGAGCTTTGCTGTTAGCATGGCTGAATTATTTCAACACTTATATTTATTCACCTCAACCTTCAGGTAGCATATCCTCAAGGTTTTAGTATCTCCTTTATCTGTCATCGTAAATTCTTGGCATTTGAAGTTTCTCATTTTAAGACACCAACATCAGTAGTACTAGATTTAATAACTCAGGTTTGTTACACATTTATTATTGGTGTTTTCTTCTCCTCCCGCTAAGATCACTCCCGTCTTTTCATCTTCCTTTCACACAAGAGAGTCTTTGACGGTCTGAAATCCTAGTTGTAAATGTTAATGTGTAACATGGAGAAGTTGGATCGATGAGGTATATTAAACTGGCATTCCTCTCTTCGTCCTATCAGCCTGATGAGGCAGAACACACCGTGTCTCTTTACCATATATCCCCACAAACACAAGTCATTTCTTTCACCTTTTCTTCTCTCCTTACACAGCCACATAAAAGCCCACACACATCCATGCAATATCTGTTTGTCTCCATCGCTAAATAATTGAATCACTTAACAGCGATCACCAAAAGTGGAGAGTAAATTATAGCTCCGTAGGTAGAGAACAGCCATTACTGTAAGGCCTTATGAAGAGGTATTATGGAGCCATGCTTTGTGGAGACCTTGTCATTGTCAGAGCACTAAATATGCCAGAGGTGGGGGGTGTGCTTTAGAATGGATATAGTATAATGCTGGTGTAAAGGCCAAGGCTGTTAATGTTGGATGGGCAATGACTAAAAAACATTGGATAAAATAAGTGTGTGTGTTTGTATGTATATATGTATGGTAGATAGATTTGAAGGAGAGCATAAATAAAGGGTGAAAAGTTCTCCCCTTAAGATGAAGTATTGGTATATACGTTTGTGAAAACAGCTTATATAGGATCAAGAAGTTACATTTATTGCTATTCGACAACTTCAAGTGGTGGTGGTAATTATGAAGGAAGCAGAGGAGGATGTCATGATGACATTTAAATACCGTCAAAGACCAGGTACGGAGGAGGTTCGGTCACACGTGAAAACAAAAGTCAACATTTAAACATATTACAGCTGATTTCTGATTTCATAAATGTTATTTATAACAACATTTCTTTCATTTTATTCATTTCTCATTTATATTTAAAGAGGCCCTTATTTGGGGGATTTCCTTTTCCTGTAGTGTGTTATATAGGTTTTTCTGCATTTAAATGGTCAGGCCCCCCTTTCCTGAAACACCTCCACTGGACTCCTTTGTTTACTTTATGAACATAGTGACATCACTATGTAACTCGTGCTTCTATTGGTTTGCACTCAAACACATTGTAAGTGATAGGCTAAGGGGCGGTAAATCTGTAAGCAGTTGATCAATCACAACAGAGCCGGCCAGCTAACCAATCAGAGCAGACTGGGCTCTGGTTTCAGACAGAGGGTGAAAAAAGGTGCTGCAGCACAGGCAGTAGGAGAAAAATAAAGAGCTTTTTGAACATTAAAGCATGGAGACATGTCACAGTAGAAACACATATTATAAATATCAACCTGAAAATGTGCAGAATATGTCCTCTTTAACTTCCGTACGTATGTAGTTAACATACGTAAAATTACGTAACCAAGTTATTTTGTGTAACATACTTAATTTACATCACATACTTAAATTCCAAACATAAGTTACGCAGCAAACATACTTGTTTTGATATAAAAGTATGGCTTGATCTTTTCCCAAACCTGACCGAGTAGTTTTGTGTAAGTGTGCTGTTTTGTTTTCTAGTACTATAACGTATATATAGGGCTCTCCTACCTTAGGCAGACCTCATTTTACATGGCAGGTTTTACTACCTCTTCTTGCCTAATATGCAAATAAAGCTTCCCATAACATGTGTCAATACCTTTCCAATAAAGAATTCCAGCGCAACAAGTTGTTACTCATACTATTTCCCTCCAGGTTTGATAGTATGAGTAACAACTTGTAACACTGGAATTCAACAAAAGTGCAGAGTCAACAGGCAATCTAATTTCCTTTTTTTGCTGGACTGTCAACTCTTACAACAGATACCTCGCGGCTCAATCAGATGACAAACGTTTGTTGGTTTGGACAGATGAGAGGAAGGTTATATGGAACAGTGTCATTCCTTTCTAACTAGTTGTCGCATTCCGTTCAGTCATTACAACAAAACACAGTGTGATTTTGCGAACAGACATACAGTTTAAGTACTCTAAATAAATATAGTCAAGCATAATCGTGCCGGATGGTTGAGGATTACTGTACATCTCTTTTTATTATTACCTCCAAGTCCCATTTTAATGTTTTGTACATGGATTTTCTCCCCATGTTTTTCAGATTCATATGCAAATATCAGTTTATAGAGATTAAGATAGCGTGTTTTGCTTGTGGATTGTTGCATAGAAACCCATAAAATGACATTTTGTATACTGTGTGCAAATACAGGAATACTATTAGTATGCTATTTTTGTTCCTTTATCGTACAGTTGCCGAAGAGCAATTACTTCAGTATTTTGAAATTCACTCCTGTTTGAGTCCTAGGTCACAACACACTCTGTGAAAGTAAAACCTCATTAGCAGCAGAAGTGGAGGTGGTGTGTTGCAAAGTGAACAGAGGAGAAGCAAACTCTGAGGCTGAGTGCTGCATATAGATGGTGTTGGTGTGTGGTGGTTTCCCAGAAACTCATTACCCTGGCTTTGCTTTGAGGTACTTTACTTTGCAATTTGCCACACTGGAGCTGTTTCCACATCACTGTGTTTCTTTTCTTTCATTCAGCAGTGATGAGACAAGGAAACAAGTTACCTGATAGCTATATATTCCTTCCAAAACAAAAAACAACAGGCAAAAAACTGATAACAATGTAAAAAGATTGACGCCGTCACTACTACTGTACTACAACTTCCCCAGGCACGTGGAAGTACAGGCTGGGGAAATACACTGACCCCCCCTCCTCTCTCATTACCCATCCTCCACTCTCCTGTTACAGCCACGCTGAAGCTCACACTACACACCACCCTGGGGCTTTCTGTGTGTGTGTTTGTTTGTCTCAGCCGGGCCTTATCAGTGATGTGTGTGTGTCCATGTTGATGATCATATGCTTTCAGTTAATGCATACATGCATGCCTGAGCAGCTATCTATTTTTCATTGTTTATGTCTGCACAATGCATCTGCATGACTTATGTATCAGTGTAGCAATGCTGTGGTTTACACTGAAGATATGCACTCACTTCCAACCGCTTTTCTTCCACAATACCACTCAGGTGTTTTTGTTTTACTACTGTCACAAATAAATAGTCATCTGAGTCAAAGAGGACATATTACGGTAATTTTCAGGTAAATATTTGTGTTTTGTGCTTCTTTTGTGACATGTCTCCATGCTTTAATGTTCAAAAAGCTCTTTATTTTTCCCTTACTGCCTGTGGTGCAGCACCTCTTTTCACCCTCTGTCTGAAACCAGAGCCCAGTCTGCTCTGATTGGTTAGCTGGCCGGCTCTGTTGTGATTGATCAACTGCTTACAGATGTCCGGCCCCTTAGCCACGTACAATGTGTTGGAGTGCTAGCCAATAGAAGCGCAAGTGTTACATAGTGATGTAACTGGAAGTAAACAAAGGAGTCCAATGGAGGCGTTTCAGAGAGGGGGGGAGTGTGTGGGAGAGAAACTCCCTCTGGAAGGAACACAGGGATTTTAGCCTTTGAATACCATTTACTTGCACACATACCTATATAACACACTACAGGAAAGGGAAAACTCAAAAATTAGGGCCTCTTTAAATATAAGAGAGAATTTAATACGTTGTTATAAATTGATTGATCGTTGTTTGTCAAACCAGAAATCTGCGCTAATATGTTTAAAATACTATCGATTTTGCAGACAATTTTGTGTTTCTACAAAATTGTCCTCATCGTATAAACGTCTGTGAAAGCAGCTAATTATTACACGTTTGTTATTGGACAGCGACATCTAGTGGCTATATTATTATGACGGGTGCAAAGAAGGGAGTCAGCTGTAGTATAATAAAGAGTACAAATGGCGCAATAGGAGGAGGTTGGGGAGGGTGGAGCAAACAAACACAGGACTTGTTTCCCGTGTGAAACCAAAAGTCACCAGGACGCCGGAAAAGTTATACGACCTTTATAGAGGGTCACAAAGTTATGTACTTTTTAAATGTGTAACAAACTAACGTAAAATACTTAAGTATTTTAACCCAATTGATATTTTGCTATCCAAGTAGTTTTGCTGCATATACGTAATTAAATAGTTCGATTCACAACATTTAATAGATTGGTCACGTGTTGAACATATGGCGGAGAAAATATTCTTTTTGTGGGGAGGGGTGCTGCATTTCACAATACACTGCCACTGACCATAAACAATTACATGACCTAATTTGGTGTAACACTTCAAACATATAAATAAAAATGTGGTCTACACTGTAACTTTATTTTTCTCTTATGTTTAACAGCATAACTAGCATGCATACAACAACACTCCAAAAATAGCTTTGTCTTTATCACAACATTAAGCTTATAACAAATCGAATTGGTCTAAAATGTTTTTTAACTAATCATTTGTATTTTGTAATTACATATTTACCGCCAATCTCACCCCACCACACCACTTTTCCATACTGCGACACCCATTCTGATGTTTATGTGACTGGAGTGTGCTTCCTGCAGCGAGGAGCTCAGGCCTACCTCATTTTCGCCTGGCAGGTCAGCCGCTCTGTGTTTCAGTCTGAAGCCGTTGGCTGCTACTGAACCGTTTGGCTCTTTTCTCTACCAGCGAGCAACCTACAATCTAGACCCAACTGTCCTTTCAGCTCATTTTTAAGGGGATTTATCTTCATATATGCCCGTGTATCCAAAACATATCGGTCATTGGGGATTCCTAGGACCGGTTGGCCGGGTCTGAAGGCCGTTATAACGCTTTTTTCGAGGTTTAATTAGAGCTAGAAAAATAACGCTGGTGGAGGAGGAGATTCCATATTAGGAGCACAGAGGAGAAGGCACCCCCCTTGTGTGATTTGGAGCTTTTGGTGAGTGTTTATCTTCATTTTATGCTATAATTGCCGTTATAAATTATACTACCGTGTAGCGTGAGCACCTATGACTGTATATACGAGGTTTGGGCAGGTTATTGCGCTGTTTTGAACGTTTATTTTTACATTTTCTCTTGGGGTGGGGGATGGGCAGCGTCAGCGCGTGAGTAGGCGCGCGCACCGTGCATGTATTCGTAGGGTAGCTCGTGGTTGGTTTGTGTTCGTGAGCGCGCGCTTCCTTCCTGCAACTACTGCTAGCTTTGAATTAAAACCACTTTAGTGTTTTTTTTTTATTATCTCAAACATAACGATATCTTTTATATCATGTGTGTTATTATACAAGAATACACCCTGGAAATTAATTAGTTTTTCTTAATAATCTTAACTTTTTTACTAAACTAATACCTTTTTTTAATTTATTTTTCTGGGATGGATTAATGCTGTTTCTTACTTACTTTAATTACACTTTAATTACACTTTGTACCTGTTTCTCATTACTCAAATATAAGTTAGTATTGTTAAAAACAACAACAGTTTTGAATAGTTATGAATCAAAACTGAAACTGTAGTTTTACAGTGTAAGCATTTTGTCCAATAATTGTAGGCTTCTTACCCTAAAGATAGTTTTGCTTTGGTTATTACCACAGTTAAAGATAATGTTGCTGTTTAACCTTAATTGTCTGCAACATACAGTAGATGCATACACATGCCACAATACACTGTTTATTATTCTACTATGTATTATTTTATTGGCTTTTGTGTCAATTTTATTCAAAGCTTTCTACAGTTCTTTGCAGCTGGTTGTTCCAAAGCCATGGGCGGTGTGGGGGAGGGGCACACGCACGCACACACACACGCGCACACACACACACACACACACACACACACACACACACACACACACACACACACACACACACACACACACACACACACACACACACACACACACACACACACGAGGGCCACTTGCCAACCTTGTGAAGCTCAACTCAATGACACAATGTACCGGTCCCAGATAAGCCTTGAGTATAACGTCTTCTCAAAAGGCTGCTAATACAGGCTCTGTGTAACCACACTCACAATTCACAGACTAATTAGGTTACAGTATTTTTAGGCGGGAACTGACATTTTAAATAAAAAATGGTTATTTAACACATTTTGATTGAGTTGATTTAACAAAATGCACAACATCCTAGTCAATGGTTGCCTGTAGTTATTGTGGGAATGTCAGACATATTTTTCTTCTGTTTGTCTTTATTATTAGTTATATAGCTGGTTGAACTTGTTCAATAATCTAATTTATTTGTGTTTCTTTCTGATCTCATATGAAATTGCTATCCTTGAACTTTAAAAAACAATAAGAACACTCACTATTGTGTAGTTATGTATAACAGAGGTAACACATCCTTCATTCTTGGGTTTGTGCTTGCTTTGAGGTGGGCTTAGTGTGTCAATCAAGGACACCTGCTAGTCACACAGTCTTTGTTGTGGTCACTGATGTTTCTAATGTTGACATAAACGATTTGAATGTTCCTATGTTGCAGATAGAAGCTAGTAAAACTGAAGCTATGAAAGTTTTTTTGTTTTGTTAGTACATGAGCCTGGTGTGACTTTGGCTCTGTATCCTGGTGTCATTTAGCTTGAAACTAAATCCAATTCATCGCTGGGGATTAACATCCCTAGATATTTTCCCCGTTTTGTTTTTGTGTGGTCATGATTATATTTTCTTCTGTAGCAGTTTATTGGTCTGATGTGGTTATCATATACTAGTATTATTATATGTTTTGTACTGAGTTAGGGCTGTGCGATTATGGCAAAAATCATAATCACGATTATTTGGGTCAATAATTGATATCACGATTATTAAATACGATTATTCATTGACTTTGAAAAAATCAATTTATTGAATTTATTGAATAAATTATACATTTAAATAAATAATATCAAAATAATAAATACCAATAAACAAGATCAACAAATATTTTGGAGCGCACTTCCACAAGCTACTAAACATATATAAATATGATAAATACAAATAAATGAGACCAAAATTAATTAGATCAAATATGCAAAGCAAAATAATTGTTTTTTCCGATTATGTTGTTTTCGTAATTGTGGCAGGCCAAAATCGTAATTGCGATTAAAATACGATTAATTGCACAGCCCTATACTGTTGGAACAGTTAATTGGTTGAGTATTTAGAGGACGTATTGGGCTTTATCGTGTCTTTGGCTTTTTTTATGTTGAATTATATCATATTATGTCTATATGATTTTGTCCACCCCCAATTAGACAACTTCCAAACAGCAGATTGAAGCGAATTATTTTCCAACCAAAAACCCTTCAATGGTTGGATTCTTTCTGGAAGAAAACCAGTCTGCCTTACCTGACTACAGCAATGTATACAACAGTACCACGTATTGGTTATTGTCATAGACACCCTCTTATAAATATGATGTGTTTATTGTCAATAGAAATCTCACAAGTGCTTTTGTAAACTGACAACTGTATTTTGTTGGTTTAGAGTGGTAGTAGTAAAAGATCATTTTAGGGAACTGTTACACAAGAAGAAGCAAGATATGACGATACTATTTGCTTAAACCCATTAAGGCATTACATAACTTATTCATATTTATCAGGAATTTCTTTTTTTGTGAAAAAGACAATTGTCATGTCAACCCTACAAGATCGTCACTCTATAGATCAGAAATATTGTGATATTTGTTTTTTGTCCATATCGCCATACCCTACTTTGAATGGCTCTAATATTTTGTGAGCTGATATAGGACAGAACAGTGGAAAAAACAAAAAATCACTGACACTGATTGATATTTGACAGCTTTGGGCTGTGGCAACGTTTTTCTTATTGACCATCATTCGTTACATTTTTCACATTTAAGCAGTGTTTCTGTGACCATACTGTACCCGACACCAGTATGTGAAAAGGGGCAGTGAGAGTTATCTGCGGTTTCTTTTGCAGCTTCACTTGGTAATTC
This sequence comes from Trematomus bernacchii, assembly GCF_902827165.1. Lineage (NCBI taxonomy): Eukaryota > Metazoa > Chordata > Actinopteri > Perciformes > Nototheniidae > Trematomus > Trematomus bernacchii. Next base: position 1,702,983 of record NW_022987708.1, on the reverse strand, counting down.
AGACAGGGAATAAAAGCTAGACATTTAAATCTTCTGTAGCGTAGCTAAGCCGTGACCGCAAAGGTCTTTGAAATATAATGTGAACACTAACAGTATACTGGATTTGCTTATTTATCCTCGACGTTGCTTTCCCACAGCAAATGTCGAGCACAGGACACAATAATACAAAGCAGGCAGCTGAGTCATGTTATCTACACAGGACACATTGATTAGTTGGCCTTATTAAATCACAGAGGGAGGATGAGTGGTGGAGTGGTACAGTTATGTAACCAGTGCTCGTCAGTGTTGTGAATTGAAAAGGGAAAGACAAAATGGACAAAGAAGAGCTGTGAAAATGTGTCTTAGTTAGGTAATGGTCTGACATGAGGCAGAGAGACGCACAAATGGAACAGCCCCGGATACTGTCCATGTTCAGAGATGAGAATGATCGACTGAAAAATCATATCAAAACCTAGCTATGAAATCCACTGCAGTACGATAACACTTCAGTACAACCGCAAAAATGATGACAGAGTATAGTTACATCCTGCTTTCACATTTCTGTTGAATACAAGGTCAAACAATTAACATAAAACCCATTTTCAGTTATAATTTCTAAAGAGCAGCTGGTAATATCAAGGGTGTCACGATTCTCCTGCAAGCTCAAGTGTGTTTGTGTGTTGTTTTGTTTGTTTCTTTTTTACAGTAATGCAAAATTAGGTTTGCTGTAGAGCAGCGGTTCCCAACCTGTTGTTTTTTCTTTTTATTTTGTACAGGCTAGTACACAAACATGGACATAACAATAACATATAGGAGATGACAAAATAGGTTGACAACCAAATACCACCAAAAACACAACGGCAAGCATATTTATTGTTCCTTTAATCCCACTCTTCGTTAGAGCTAATTATTTCCCATTTCATTGCGTGTTGAGCCACCCTTTGATTTTTTGTGGCAATAATTTTTTTCAAAAGAAATTGTATTTTTAATATACTCTTCAAACACCTTAAATTAAGATTACTCCTTGATTGACTTTTAAAAATATGTATTTTAGCCAGAAGAATAGTTATATTTATGAACTGTGTCGGTCTTCATCTAAAAGCCCAAATAAAATATGAAAGGGTGTAAATGTAAATTCAATATTTGCCGCCAAATAATTTGCAAAACATTATGATTTGTGTGGAAACATTTTCATTATTAAGATTATTTTTTATTTTAACCTCTTTTCCTTTCTCTTTCTTGATCCTCCTTAGCAACGGTCATTACAGTCCTTGACAGCGGTCTGTTCTACTGGATTTACAACGTGTCACATGTTCTGAATTGACCAATCAGAACTTTATTTAGCCTCCGTATTGATTATGGTTGAATGTGGGCCGCGAAAACATTTTTGATTCTTAAGTGGGCCCTGAGTTGAAAAAGGTTGGGAACCGCTGATGTCTGTGCCTTGTTTGGATGATTGAAATTGAAAGCTCATTTTGCAACGAATATCCCAAAGTTTATATGCTGCAGCTAAAGGATTACAAGGATACCTTTTTTTTTTTAAACACAAAAGCTACAATACTTATTATAACTTAAAAAAACATGAATTCTTACCACTTTATAAGGGGTGATTTTTTTTTTGGAGATATGAAAATGCAGCTTTGTACCGCATTTAAACTTTTACCAAAATGAGGTGTTTGTAACTTCAACTTAATCCCAAGGAGCATCTGTATAAGGCTGTCAGCTGTGTCAGACATTGCTTTGTCATTTCCTTAAGCTCCGCCTCCAATCCACTGAATCAACTTCAAGACCCTAAATCTGCTTTCCTATGATTGGCGGTAAAACGTCTCTACGCTGCGCTTGCTGTTGTGTTTCTATGGATAGAGCGGTGCGGCCATACTAGGCGAAAGCGCACTACCTTTGGCGCTGACCTTTTGATTCACAAGCAATCAGATTACAGAAGTGCAAAGTGTGGCAAGCGAGCAGTGGATGTAACCATAGACGCGAAGCCTCTCGGCCTGTTTGCGCTCTACTTTGCGGTGAGCAAAGAGCAATTCACGTATCATGTGAAGGCAGCTGAAAGAAAAAAAGTACTATTGGGGTGTTCGTCCTGCGAGGTTGATTTATGTAAAAATACAAAACATGATGAGTTGACTCATAGTTGCCCCTTTCCAATGTAAGTCAATGGTAAAATGTATTTTTGTGTCCGATGACATCATGTGACTAACATGGAAGTTGTAGTACCACCGTTGATCAGCATTGCTTCCTAAATGACAGCAAACATTGCAAAATGGACGCTCATTTGCTTTGGACCGCACAGATCCTCGAGAATATGGGCAGCCAACCGTTTTAAAGCCACACAGGTCTAGACAGTCACGAAAATGCTGACAGTAGAAATTAGACTTTAGAGCCAGATGGTTGTTGGTTTTGCCTTTTGAAAACCAACATTGGTGGACCATTAGTCTGTATGTGTCAACCATTATACAACCCAAACTCTTTGTTCTTCTGTTCTGCAAAGGGTCGTTTAGAAATGAAATGGGTCATAGTAGTGTTTAAAGAGTAAATACATTGATTATATATATTTGTTTCTTGAATAAAATAAGAAATAATATGCTCTATGAAACTCATATAGGATTGCCTCATATTTCTGTATTTTTTGAGTTTCCCAAGAAATGGCATTAAAGCTCAATGATCGAAGGATTAAGCGCTCTAACAGCTTAGAAGGAGAAGCTGAAACTAGAAGCCCACACATCCCTGTACGACACACACACTCAGGCCCACACACACACACACACACACACACACACTCTCACACTCACACTGTGACTGCTGTCAATGGTGTGTGTGGCAACCCCATGGGTCAAGTTCAACATTGTGAAGAATGCGTATGCGCTCAGTGGCCCTCCCCCTCTTTACCCACAAGGCTTTGAAGTTTACAGGCCTGCAGCCCCTCTGCTGCACAGAGACCAGGGTCGTTATTTGTACTCCAGCTTCTGTCCCGACCTCTGGAAAATCACTCTTTGGTTGGTTGTAAAAATGTAAGATGCTAGATCAGGGATGGGCCGCATGCGGCCCCCACCTCCTCTTTTTGCGGCCCTCAGATTAATTTATAAACAATGTAATTAATACAAAAATAAAATAAAAATAAAACATTTTTTATTTGTTTTACTTGTAGAAGCCTACTGATTAGGGGTGTTGAAAATAATCGTTTCTACAATGCATTGCGATGCGGACGTGGACGATTCGGTATCGATGCAGTGACGGAAGATAATCGATTATAGCGTAGTAACGTTGCTTCCTGATTTTCCGGCCGCGGCTTTACTATAACGTTTTTTTTTCTGTCACTTTAATATCAAATCGGTCGGTGTCGCAGAGATCAGGGAACAGACGTGACAGCGGCACCAAACACGGAGCAGTCTGCTTTATCCACCAACACAAGAACACCAGTCCAGAACCACCAGCAGAAGGACCCGCTCTGAATCACTCCGTGTCGCTGCGGCTCAGAGACACAAGGATTTATGTTTTTCAAAAATAATCGCGTTACAATCATGTCAGGTTTTTGGTGGATTTAATTAAGTCTTGGATTGCAGAGTATGAATGTCCTCTAGCAATTTTCAGACGATACGTGTGTAAAGTTTGTGAAGGCAGGAGGAAAAAAGCTTCCGCGATCACCGTCTCCTCTCCGTTCCTCCAAACCCCGCCCTCTCCCTGAAAATAATGAGTGACAGTCTGATAGTGACCCGATAGAAACTTTATTATTCACTTAATCACTGATTGAGATATAATGAAGCTAACCTAATCTCATACATTCATGGGATTTATGTAACAGTAAGACAGAGAATAAGTGTGCACCCACATGCACTATTTTTGTTTGTATATGCTATTGTAAATACTAGGGATGCTCCGATCGCCAATTTTGGGGCCGATCGCCGGAATCAGTATCGGCCGATACCGATCGCCGATCCGATCAAGTGGGCGGGGCCTAAATGGAAGATTTAAACATCACTTTAAATCTTCCATTTAAAGTGATGTTTAAAACTCAGTTAATGGGGCTCATTCACTGGAGCTTCCACAAACAACAATCAACTTAATTATTACATTCAAATTATGTATATTATTCAAGTTTACATTCACTTTGGATAATAACACGGGAGAAATGAGCGGAAGCGCTCTCTCCCTCTCTCTCTCCACCTCTCTCTCCCCCTCTCTCCCTCCCCCTCTCTCTCTCCCCCTCTCTCCCCCTCTCTCTCCCCCTCTCCTGACAGCCCGTCAGTATCGTCTCATGCAGCTCGCTGATCCAGTAATGTGTGAGGCCGACAGTGAAGAATAAACATATTTATAACTAGTTTAGCTTGTTCCAGAGGTAGATAAAATAGCTAAGTGTGTTAGGTCTAACTCTTGTGTGTTTCGCTCCGCTCACCGGTCCGTCACAGCGGGTGGAGCTGCAGGATTTCTGCTTCACACACACGTTGCATACCGCTATTTTGCTGTCTTTTTCGGACACCTTAAAATAATGCCAGACCGGTGAAGCCATTTGGCGAGCTTGTTTTGCCGCGTACAGAGAAAAGTGTCATGTATTTTACGTCATGCGATCGGCCCTCGCGATCGGCATGTTTAGAGAGCACCGATCGATCGGTAGAGAGTGAGTATCGGCAGATCTCGATCGGTGACCGATCGATCGGAGCATCCCTAGTAAATACTCCTGTTGTCTGCTGTGTTCAGACTCAAGTCCTGTGTGTGATGCCACATTCAGGACATTCAGTGTCCTTTTTTTAACAGAAGACCGTTGCTAGAAGCTGCAGCTAGACTGCAGAAGCATTAGTTTTTTGTTTTTGAGTATGGAACAACTTCACACACAGATATAGGGAGGCTAGACCTATACAATTAATTTATTTTGGTTTATAAATTAATGTCAAGACATTTATGTTATTGATTTCTGAAACACTTTCTAAATAATAAAAAGAGAGTTCATATGTATTTACTGCATGTATGCATTGATGAAAAATAAGCCATGTGCAGTAATATAGAAAATTGAGGATGCAACGCATTGGTATGAATCGTGATGCATCGTGATGCATCGGGATATCGAATTGAATCGAATCGTTGACAGGATAATCGTAATCGAATCGAATCGTGAGACCAGTGAAGATGCACAGCCCTACTACTGATACCGTCCACTAGACTCCTAGTTACGTCACGAGCTGCGTACATGATTTCGTTCGGCAGCCAAATACCGCGAAATAATCTGTGACGCGGGAATTACTCACAAGAAACACCGGCTGTTGTTATGCCTGCTGTGACGTTAAATTGCCGCTTGTATTTATGCCTTTATAAGCTTCAAAGTTGTATTTATCATCTGAATTTGGCTAAACAAGTTTAATATTCTAAAAACCAAGACTTTGTTTATTTGAAATCAGATGGAAACAAACTGTCACGGACCCTGCCGTGTTATCTATGATTACTATACGCTTTTCATTCATAATTTCAGTGGGAGGGAGGGGGAGTGGCGCTGAGGAACAGCAGAGTGCGGGTTGACAGGTTTCTGTGTTGACATTCCCCTTATTGTGCGTCAGCAGAGACAGGCTATAAGTGTCTTAGGTTCAAGTTAGACTACTAATGTCTGGGTTAGTGTTCATGACTTCATGTGTATGTCATTTTAATGGTTAATCTTAATGCACACACATTTTCCGTCCTATCCAATAGTTTGAAATAGTTTTATTCCACTGTTAAATAACCTGTTCAATACAAACATGCCACAAACATAACATTTCTGTGAACTGATATTTGCTTAGTGAGCTTATTAGAGGATGTTCCCTGAAAGATTGTAAAATGTCAATGAAGATGTCTGACTTAATTTGTTAATAATTACATACAATACATGGAATTTGTGTGTGTGTGTGTGTGTTCCAAGTGAATATGCAGCCCCCTGGTGGCCAGTACATACATTATGTGGCCCCCACCACCATCCAAGTTGCCCATCCCTGTGCTAGATCATCTGATATAATATGTGAAATTTCATAAAAAAACAAGCTTTCTCCATTTGCTTTTATGTAGCTCTTGAAGTAAGTAGGTCAGCATATTTCAATAGAGTTGATGTACTTGCATAATTTTTGCACTTTCTGAGTGACTTAATGCACTGAATGTAAGTCGCGATGGAGTACGACGGCGACATAAACGTATACTCCATTAGAATATATCACATTTCATACTTGTTCTGATTATGACCAAAGATGAGAACTGAGTTACTGCTAGTGATTTATTAGATTCTGTGATGATAGTATTTTTTATTGTCTGCTTTTATTTGAATAATGAATGCCCCGCCGTTTAACTGTAATGTTGTTCTACAGTGAAGAGATGGAGTTTCATCTTGTCTTTTATGGCTTGATTGAATTTTTTTGTGGTGCATGTTCTAGCATCTAAAATGCCCATTATTAATTTACCACAGTCAGACAAATCAGTTTCACATTTGTGATGCATTATGACCAACAACAGTGACGTGCATTTTTTTGCTAAATTCTGTTTGATATTTTCTGAAATTCTGGGTTGCCACTTGAGATGAATTCAGTAGAGTTATGTAACAAAACATTCCACCCTTCTATAAAACAAGGTGGTCTAAATGTAGCTGTTAGTGTAGAACACCTTCGTTGGTTGGATGACTAACATGCAACCTCCCTGGTTTCACTGCACTCTGTGTCCTGGGCTCTTATTGGCCGAAGCTCCCTGACATGTCAGGATATTAAGCCTTCTAGGTTTCTGCGATGTGAAACTCTTGGCTTGCTTCATTGAACAGTTAAGACAAACTTGCGATCATGTGTTTTTGGAGGAATAGGTAAGCCCCGTTCTGAGTGAAGCAGAAAATAAAAACTTTTTTTCTGTCCTTTGGATTAGGCACTGTTAAAAACGCAAGAAGAATCCAGATTAAGAAACTCTTTTTATCCACATTCTGGGAATTTTCAATGGTCAATTCCAGTATAAATTTACAAGATTTTGTCCGTGATCTATCTATGTATAACCCTTTGTTTAAATTCTTCCGGCAAAAAACTGATGGCCAGCCAGCTATGGTAGTCCTAATGGGGATCAAAGTTAACATGATCAAATAAATGAGATGCACTCTGTAGTCATTTTCCCGAACTATCTTTTGTTCGACCTGCGAAGGCTATACAAAATTCCTGCGGCCATGCAAATGTTTACCTTCCAAAGTAATATCTTGCCTTTTTCTGTCAGACAAAAAAATAAATAACGGGTTAGTATCTCGGGTTAGTATCTCGGGTTAGTATCTCGGGTTAAACTAATCCGTTATTAGGGGTGTTGAAAATAATCGTTTCTACAATGCATTGCGATGCGGACGTGGACGATTCGGTATCGATGCAGTGACGGAAGATAATCGATTATAGCGTAGTAACGTTGCTTCCTGATTTTCCGGCCGCGGCTTTACTATAACGTTTTTTTTTCTGTCACTTTAATATCAAATCGGTCGGTGACGCAGAGATCAGGGAACAGACGTGACAGCGGCACCAAACACGGAGCAGTCTGCTTTATCCACCAACACAAGAACACCAGTCCAGAACCACCAGCAGAAGGACCCGCTCTGAATCACTCCGTGTCGCTGCGGCTCAGAGACACAAGGATTTATGTTTTTCAAAAATAATCGCGTTACAATCATGTCAGGTTTTTGGTGGATTTAATTAAGTCTTGGATTGCAGAGTATGAATGTCCTCTAGCAATTTTCAGACGATACGTGTGTAAAGTTTGTGAAGGCAGGAGGAAAAAAGCTTCCGCGATCACCGTCTCCTCTCCGTTCCTCCAAACCCCGCCCTCTCCCTGAAAATAATGAGTGACAGTCTGATAGTGACCCGATAGAAACTTTATTATTCACTTAATCACTGATTGAGATATAATGAAGCTAACCTAATCTCATACATTCATGGGATTTATGTAACAGTAATGGCGCGTTTTCACTACAGCGCGGAGCCCCGTTTAAGAGAGCTGTGACGTCAGCGGCCCGTCTTTGGTTGCGTTTCCACTTGGCCTAGTACCGGCTAGCGGGTCCTAATTCACAGTTTTTCTGGCCCCATAAAATCGTGGGTCTAGGGCCAGAGACAACGAGGCTGAGTCGGGCTGAGTATGCTAAACTAGAGAGAGAATCGCTGGCAAGGGGGCTACAACTACAACAAGATGGACATATTTGACCGTGATTTAATTGTAATACACGTTTCAAAATGATGCCGAAGTAACAACATACTGATACCGGTTAGTAAAAACCATGAATTAATGCTTTGTCAAGTCTGCAGACAGACGGCAGGCGAAAAACCTTTTAAAATGCGTGTTTTCTAAATGGAGATTGGCTAAGCTAACGCAGTATATGCTCCGACCGTCCACACTCACAACAACGGCCTATACAGACATAAATAAAGCAGCGACTGTATTCACCATGACACAGGCAGTCTGTGGTTTGTACTTGTTTAACTTTTGTCTAGTTTCTGAACATATATGAGGAGCTGTGAGCTCTGAGTGCTAACAGCTAACGGCTGTGTTGTTTTTCTGGGGTTCTCATTGAAGATGACGTCACGGCTCCGCCTACACTGCGTTACTATAGATACTACCCCAGTTCCTAAACTGTAATGGAAATGCACCATAAAGTGAGCCAGTCCTAACGAGGCCTAGCCATACCGAGCGAGGCAGAGCGAGGCCGTGTAGTGGAAATGCGCCATTAGACAGAGAATGTAAGTGTGCACCCACATGCAGTATTTTTGTTTTTATATGCTATTGTAAATACTCCTGTTGTCTGCTGTGTTCAGACTCAAGTCCTGTGTGTGATGCCACATTCAGGACATTCAGTGTCCTTTTTTTAACAGAAGACCGTTGCTAGAAGCTGCAGCTAGACTGCAGAAGCATTAGTTTTTTGTTTTTGAGGATGGAACAACTTCACACACAGATATAGGGAGGCTAGACCTATACAATTAATTTATTTTGGTTTATAAATTAATGTCAAGACATTTATGTTATTGATTTCTGAAGCACTTTCTAAATAATAAAAAGAGAGTTCATATGTATTTACTACATGTATGCATTGATGAAAAATAAGCCATGTGCAGTAATATAGAAAATTGAGGATGCAACGCATTGGTATGAATGATGCATCGGGATATCGAATTGAATCGAATCGTTGACAGGATAATCGTAATCGAATCGTGAGACCAGTGAAGATGCACAGCCCTACCCGTTATCCCGACTTTTTTTCTTCTTCTCTCTGTTTTTTTTCTTCTTTTTTTTATGTCCCTTTAGGGGCTCTGTACATATATACCCTTTGTTTTAGTACATTTATTAAGGTGTAAATATATTATGTTAAATACAAGCTTTTAGAAGAGTTGAAAGAAAAAACAATTGTTCAAATTGAAAAGCAACTTCCACCATGACCAGACATAAATAAGACACAAGTGAATTGAAGCTGACTAGCTAATGTGTTGGCACAGTTCAGTTGGTACTTTGATTATTATTATATATGCAGTTATACAAGTAATACTCTGAACCTTCGCACTGTTACTACACAGATGCTCTTATGCAATCTCTGTTGGTGCAGCCCTCCAATCTCCTCATTATTTGCTTAATAGTTAGGATTGTTCCTAAACCAAATGCCTAATGTTGAAGTTTGTTTAATAATGACGGTTTAGTTCTCCCAGCAGAATCCTTTTTTAACCTCTAATTTCTTTCAGGACTACCTTAAAGAGCAGAGCCTTTCATGCCAAATCTTTATCTGTAGTCATTTACTTAGGCCCCAGCTCCATGGGAACGCATACGGCAAAACGCATCGGAGTAACGCAAACGCAACCGCAAAAAACCTTCCGCCCACACGCAATATACACCGGATTGTGTCAAGCTCCACGAGACGGCTCCGTTTACATCCAACCGCTGGAAAAGCTGCAGTACATATGCCGAGCCTGTACATGGCGCTGTAACTTCCTCCACAAAAGCAGCAACTTCCTCCACAAAAGCAGCGAAGAAGAATGGTTGTCATGGCTGCACTTCTGTTTATTCTCCGCGGTGGGGGCCGAGGGATCCGGGCAGAGTTTTTCGCCGGTCAACGTGTGTTAAAGTTTAAATCTTCCGGACAAAATTATAAAAGTGCCGGTCAAAGGTCTTCTTTGTTATTTATTGAGCTTTAAAACAAATGAATAACGACGATATAATGATATATGATAATAAAATACACAGAGCCTCAGTGTCTCTTTTTCCTCTCTTCTCACAGCGTCAGTGTCTGTCTCATGCAGCAGCTGATCCAGTAATGATGACTCAACAGTAAAAATAAACATATTTATAACTAGTTTAGGTAGTTTGAGAGGTAATTAAAATAGCTATTGTTGTTGTTAACGAAACACATCAGCAATGATGCGGGGTACGCGGAGAGGTGGGGAGAGGCGGGGAGAGGCGGGGCTATGAAACGGATGACCGTATAGGCGACCCCACGGCCCCGTTGGACCCCCCAGAGCGCTCCGTTCCCAGATCTATCCACCTTTGGACCCGTTGTCGTTTGCGGGGTCTGTTTCTACGTTTCCGTTACGGCGTCGTCGAGCTTAGAGGGCTATACGCATGAGAAATATGCGGATTCAACCCGTTTTCGTCCCCGTGGAGCCTAGGCCTTAATAACCCCAGTTCCTCTGATTGCCCCACAGTAAACTTTCGAGTAACCTGGGATGGCATCACATTGCTCATTGGCTGGTGATGAAAACGCCCAAATCCAGCTGGTGTCCCTGTGCTGCCAGAACAGACAAAAGGGGGACAGTGGGCATTCAGCAGCTTCCAGTGCAGTTGACCCGCCAACACAGGAGCAGCTCTGTGGGTGTAGCAGATCTTATCTGAACTGCTGACTCAATGCTGTTTTTGTCAAACATGTTCCATTTGTCCAGTAGATTGTCATTGTGGCTGAAACCTGAGAATGATCCTGGACTGAGCCAACAGAAGTGTAGTGGACATTTAAAATGACAATTCAATTCAAATAGCTTATATGACAACTGGCCCTCTGTTATCTGTGCAGCTCTGCTACCTCTCTTCCTGCTCAATGTGTTCATTCTCCTTATCTGCTGATTTTTCTGCTTCATGAGTAACTTCAATTGATCGTACTGCTAAGCACCTCAACCTCTCCGATCTCACGTGATGCATACGTATTGATTGAGATGAAGGAAACGCAATACTGATAACTGTTAATTACCTGCTGTACACGGCAAACATAATCCAATCATTTTAAATGTGAACATATAGAGAGCAAAGTGGAGGATTTATTATTCCATAGCTTTGACCTAACCAATACATTATTATTGCAATCTGACTCTTCAGATGTTCATTTATTCATTTATGCTTTTATATAGCATGCTGCCTAAGAATTAAAATGAAATGCTTTGACTTAATCTGCAAAATCAGACATTAAAATGTAATCAATACTAAATACCTAAAAAAAAAAAGGCTTTTATTGAACTACTATAGGTATAGCATGATAGACTTTTTTTTCCTAATAAAGGAATAGAAAAGTCTTGAGGGAAAGTTATGCTATTCTTATTGCATGAGGTGGTTTTTACTTTTAGCTATTATAGAATGTAAAACCTATCAAACATAAGAATAAAAAACGAATCAAACCTATTAAATGTATATGTCAAATCAGACTCTTCAAAGAATTCAACACAAACAAATTGGCTTAGTATTATTAGCTTTATTTATCAGCTATAACTTCATTTTCGTAATAATTAATGGCAATATAAATTCCCCATTATTGGCTGGTAATTTATCGGCACCATGAATCCCTATTGACAATTATAATGATCGCTGATTTACCACTGAACAATCTCAGCTATCATCTTTCATATCTAGGGCATGCAATTCGTTTTTTGCTTGTAGAAATGGTCAAATGTTACTTCTGACTTAATAATGTAACGAAAAGGTCCAGGGACTAACTATACTGGAAAGTTATATACAATCAATGTCATATGATACATTCTGTGGCTTTGTAAGCAACACTAAGTTACTATTGTAAGTAGAAATCTAATTAGCCATGCTAACCTTTGTAGCTTAAAGGGGACCTATCATGCAAAATGCACTTTTGTACGTCTTTTATACATAAATATGTGTCCCCGGTGTTCCAGGGAACTCACCAAGTGTCAGAAAACACAACCCTCTCTATTTTCCTCCATACCCAAATCTCTAAAAAAGGGTCTGCAACGGATCTGATAAAAACTGATCCAGATTTGAACACTGTCCTGACGTCAGGACAGTGGCGCTACTAATATTGGGCCAACTCCACCAATCAGGAGGAGACAGCCACGGCCATTGCCGTTCGAAAGCGCTGGAGACGCTGTAGTACATATGCCAGGCCTGTAGATGGTGCTGTTCTCACAGAATCTGCCCTTGCAAAAACAGAGCATTTTTTTTCAAATTGAGCAAAATTAGGCATGGCTAAAATGCATGATCTGTTTGGTATTTTGAAAAAAAAAAAGTATAAATATGCCTTATAGGTATGGTCCAACACTATATTATTCAAATATAGCATGATAGGTCCACTTTAAATTAGAGCACATAAACACACTCCCAACACCCATTCCTTACATTTTTCATAATGCATATCAAACTATATTCGGGAGCAGCGGCTCCTACTAACCCATGCACCGCTGATGTCAAAGATATACCAATGAGCTCATTATGAAAACCACATCCAGAGGTTGCCAGCTTACATTGTTCAGCATTACTGCAAAATGAAAGAGCTAAAGCCCAAAATGTCCCAGAGGCCATCTCAGCCACTAACAGCCCTGTGACTTTGATTTAGTATTTACTCGACATGGCTTCTCCCTCTGATGAAGTGACACTGCGGCTTGTGTACGTCCTGGGACAGGGAGAGACGAGGTGTATTTAAAGAGCAACTTGCAGGTTTTCCTTTTTACTAGATTTATGCTTAACCTTGCCTGAAAATTACAATAAAAAAAGTGAATGCAGGATTTGATATGTTTTACGAGACATAAGGGCAGGAATTCAGAGGGGAAAGGAGCCGCTTTGAGCTCTGCTACTAAAAACTGCTTTTTTTTAACGTCATACGTCAAACGCGTCATATTACGTCACATGGGGGAGCAACTTTCTCTGACTCCTTCTCTGCCCAATTCACGGTAGTAGTTTGTAGTTGGTTTGAGCGGTTGTGATTTAGTGAGCTGGTATTTTTTCGGTAATTTTACATTGCATTTCACAATTTTTAATCATGGTGAGCTTGTGTTTGTGCAGGTTGCACAAACTCCAGCCTGTCAGGACATCGAGTCCATAGTTTCCCTAACAGGAAAAGGACCGGAGCTAGCTTTCGTTCCTGGGTGCATTGTGCGAGGTGCATCCACCTCCCTGCAGCACATACTCTCCACAGCTGAGGCCTATCAAACAAAACGTTTATCAGGAAACCGTATTACATCTCTCTCCCCCCCTTTGCTGCTCTCTCTCTCTCTCTCTCCCCCATTCGTTCTTCTCTCTCTCCCCCCTTCGCTCCTCTCTCTCTCCCCCCCTTCGCTCCTCTCTCTCTCCCCTCCGGTACACAGCACCGTAAGACGTAGTGTGGAGTTGCATTAGGTAACGCGAGATACGGCTGATACTTGCGCATTAGTTTCTGTTATGGATCAGTATCAACAGTCCTGCCAGTAATGTTACTATATTATCAATACTACTTTAGTTATAGCCTGATTTATGATAGCTAACTTTACAATGTTGTAATGTGACCGACGTTAGCTAACATTAACTGTAGCTAACGCCGGTCACTCACCAAGACAGCTGCCCTGTTCTCCACTGGTTCTCCTCACACCACAGCTCCATTTCTCTCCGATGGCCGTTATTTCTTCTAATCCTTGGCTGCTCCTGGTCTCTTGGCCGCCTAGCAGGCTCATAATTATAAGGTTGTGGTCCGTCATATGCATACGAATATACATTTTCAACTTCTTCTGTGTCAAAACTAGCATTGTGAACCATGTTTATGAATACGTTAGACCGGCCGCTCTCCCTCATGTGACGTCACACGCGGGTGGTCTTTTTTTTTATGTGGAAGTAAAAATGTCTTACAAAAACGACGCCAGATGTCACTGTAGTGTATATTTATGTATATCTTTTGAAAATCTAGTGTACATCATTTTTCTACACATTTATTCACTGGGGTCTCCAGGGCTCGAGCTTAAGGACGTCCCGTCGTCCCGGGACCGAAAAAAATCGGGTCAGGGAGGATACAAATTAATTTAGGGACGAATTTGGGACGAGAGTTAAAATAAAAATACCCTGCTAACTCTATACGAACGGTGATGAAAATGAAACTGACTGCACGTTTTGTGTAGCACACAGTTATTAAACCTCCTTGTCAACATAAACACACACAAAGCATTTAGCAACCCGCGAAATACACGCACACACAGTACGTAGCTACAGCTGTCAGCCAGCCGCACAGCTGTGATGTAACTACCATTTTTTTACCCCGGAGCGGTGCGGAGAAACAAAACTTAACTTATGAAGCAGCTTTTGACGGCGTGCTATGCATGGGGCACCCTAGAGGGGGTTTCCAGACATGTCATTGCAGCTGAGATGAGAACTCTCCATCGCATTTAGTCCTTAGCAATATGCTGCGCCTCTCCCCATGTAGGGATGGGTACCGAGCCCCGGTATTAAACGGGCCCCGGGCCGGAATTATTAAAGACAGTGGTACCAACAGTGGTCTTTTTATCGGTACTGGAGACATTTAAAACATATATGTCATATGTATTATTGCTACATGAACATTATATTGCAGTTTTAGTTTCGCCAACTCCTTTTCTAATATGCAATAAGACTACAAAATGCGTCTATGATGTATTTTCGATCTTATTTTCGATCTTTCCAATCCAGACGAGAGATCTCTCTCTCCCGTCTGTGTGCGAGGGGGCGGGGCAGTTTGTAAAGGTCTCCTGACTGTGTTACAGACTGTCATCCTGGTTAGTGGTTACTCTGGGTTCTGTCTTCTGTCTTCAGGACAGAGTGTTGGATTTTTTTGTTAATCGGATGGGACTTGATTGGATTCAATATTAGAGTAACTTTCTCGCTTGTGTGTTTTTTTAAAATATATTTGGCCTTTGTTTATGTGTTTGACTGATTTACTCAAATAAAAAGGTTGATGAATTATCCTCTAATGATTTGTATGATGTTTTATTTATGTTAAAGGTCACTTTGAATGATTTTAACTAATGATAATGTAGAAAAACTAATATTTTAAATTCGGGACGGTCCACATTAATTTTGGGACGGCGTAGATTGTATTTCGGGGCGGTTCCGGGAGGATGGTGAAAAAAGTTAGTCGAGAGCCCTGGGGGTCTCTAACCGGCAAGTTGCTCTTTAACTCCAGTTAAATGTCATGGGATCCTCGCAGTGCTGTGGCTTTTGTTGCATTATTATCAGGCATAGCTGGGGCTGAGCTCTGCCTCAGAAGATGATGTGTTTATCTGTTTTGCAGGGTTAAATCTAAGGCTTGTATGAAAATAGGACTCATCTCATCATAGATGTGGTGTTAACATGTACTCAGTTATATGACCCATGTTTATGATGTGGCATTTTTGTTGAGTTGAAGGCCTGTGGTCCATAAGCTTTGCATACACAAGGAAGCAGAGATTTGATGTCTTCTGGAAGGTGTCAGATTACAGTAGAGGCTGGTTGTTATGTCTGACATGGATTACACTGTCTGTTATATGAGACAGGAGAGATGTAAGGGGCAGCCCAATAACTTCTTAATCCAAAGTGAGAGGGTGCAAAGAAATGGGCGGCAGAAGCTCAGCCCACAGGGAACCGGGTTCAGTGGAATGGTTCCTGGAGAGGTGCCAGTTCGCCTCCAAGAACAAGAACTGAAGAGAAACCAAAAGCATTGTGTGATGCTGTATTTTGCAATTGTGGTTTTGTTTTTGTTGACAATCATGCTGTGTCTTGTTACTTCCCCAAATGCAGACAATGAACCAGTGCTAGAGAAGAGCTAATATGGTGTTACATGAATGGCATTAATGTTAACTGTTTTAGTCCTTTTAAATAAAGCATCAAGATTACTGGGATTTTATACAACTATTTATTTACAAAGTTGACAACCATGCCTTTCTGTATAACATTTTCACACCAATATTATTGTGGCAGAAAATATATCCTGGTAAAGTTAAAAAAATATGAAGATATTTCTGAATGGTATGAAACAACAATTGTAAAATGACTTCCCTTAACCTGTTAAGCCCGAGAGACCCCGGTACCGGGGTACTGCCGCAACATCTTGCAGGAAACAGTGTCTGAGGGCATGTTCATTTAATAAAACTATGAATGTTTTATATCCATGGAACGGGAAGAAACTCATCTAACTGATCATTTGTATTTCTTTTTCAAAAGAAAACCCACAATGCTAACACTGAGCCTCTGAACACCTTACTGCACCAAAAATCACTCACAAAACCTTATTATTTATCTTTTCACCACATCCAACACATCGATTCACATCGTGAGGTGACACAGAATCGTTTGACACCGACATTACCACTGAATTATACGTATTTGCGACGTTATAAGCAAAAACGGACATCAAAACAGGTGATGCTAGGTAGCTAAAAATGCTAACATTTTTACCTTGGCTCTGTAGTCTCTCCAAAGTGGTCTTCAATGGCATTAAAACGATAAAAACGCTGCTGAAGTTAATCCATAGGTTAATCCAATGTGTCTGTGTCCCTTTGAAAGGATTTCTGATAATCCATAAGCATTAAAACTGCTTTTCCGTTTCCAGATGTCAAAGCTAGAGATAGGTCCACTCTGATGCAAAATTACATGCGCGAAGCCCCCACCTTTTCTCTTCACAACATGTGTGTGGGGGACTCCCCCTTCGATTCTATTGGCTCTAACGGTCAGAAAGAGGTGTCAACCATCAAAATCGAGCAAGGGGGGCCAGAGATATGGAAAATCCACCCAAATGACTTCAGAAGTGGTTTCTTTTTGCTAAATCTCTCTAAAAGGGTCAAATGTCACTTGTTTTGCATCAATCTTGATACAGGGTACTTAATATATGTTGTACTTTGGATTCCTAAAGCTTTTAGTCTACTAACCCATCATCCAAGGGTAGTTTTCACTATAAGTAAAAAATAATTTTTGGACGGACACTATAATTTACAGTTTTTTTACTATGTAAAATCTGAATTTTCTTTAAAATAAAAAACATCTATACTGGGGATCGAATTAGAATATTGTTGTTAGCAACAGCTCAAAGAAACGTTTTAATTTGCTTACAGCTGTTTCTTCTGTGATTGTGTTTGGGAAATAGCCTTTGGATTTATTATTTCAAACTGCGTGAGATCCTACAAGGCCTATGTGGTCACTTGCTTAACACCGCACAGTTCCCGGGGTTTAGCCGCAGCAGCTACAGCTCCACAGACTGGGGTCGTTCTGCCACTGTTTGAACAGAAACACACACACAGCCCTGTGGCAAAGCCATGTGCCACTGCTAATACAGAGAGCAGCTTTGGGCTGTGTTCACCATGACAATTACAGTAGGTGTGGTAGTGACAGTTATATAAATAGTTGGCAGTGTAGTCACCATCAGTATGTTTCATAACCATCTATAGTCCTGATATGCCATGGTGTGTAAACCACACATTTCATCAAGATACAATACAATATAAATTCTTTAGATACAATATTTGTCAATATCATCCTGACACGCTACGATTTGGATTATATTCAGGAGCTTGTAAATGATATGACACTATATCATGTATGTCCATTTAACACAATCAGTTACATTCATGAACTAAAAATGAAAAGCAACTAAATATAATCTGACAATATTACAATTTAGCTCTGAAGAAGGTGTTCACCAATGGGCAATGCGAATTTTAAGACATATTGTAAAGTATGATTGTTGATTTTAAGTTGTTGCATCCCTAACATGTGCACAACCTTTCAGCATCATAAGGAAACAACAGCATACAGTATTCTATTAGATACATTTTTTGTTCAATATTTAGTGCGTATACTCAATACCAGATAGAACATGCATTACAAATCAAGTAAATAATATTTCAGTTGACCATCTAAATCCATAAAATGATGCCTGAATATTGACTTTTACAGCCAAGATAACTACAGGCTAATCTTTAGTGTCAGTCTGTGAGATTATCAATACATTTTTTAATTGATCTCTATTGACTCGGGCTGTAAAGGATACAGCTGAGGTCATTTCTGAAAATGTGTTGGATTGTAAAACATTTTGCTCTGGGTATGGCATCATTGGAGAATTGGATACTAGGTTTGTGCTGAATTTTAACTTTTTGGTACACACAGACCGCCTCCCACCTACACGCATCCCTTGGCAGATAGACATACTAGCTTAAAATTGTTCTTGTTGAAACTATTCCAATGTCAATACTTAAATGAGCTGTGCTGGGTGAAAATGAATCTGGCTGGTGTTCCTGTCCTCTAATCTCACAAATACCCCTTTCACACCAACGCAACTCCGGTTCAAGCTCCGTGCTAGAGCTTTTCAGGTTCAGAACCGGTACTTCGGTTTAGCTCCGGCTCTTTTCACACCGCTCAGAGCCCGACTGGTGCTGCCGCTGCTGCGTCATGACGTCACAGTTTACGTCGCTGATTTTCTCCCCAACGGAGCTCACCTCACAACAACAACGGGCCGGGGACTGCGTTGCTTTTAATCATACGAAGCCAGATTAAATTAAATAACGACTTCTCCAACCTTATACTTTTCTCCAGAGTGCCGTGGTTCATTGTTTATTAATGTGTTTCAGCGGCATTTACCGACCGCTGCAGTGCTGCTGCTCTTCCACGAGTGTATTCTCCCGTTAGCTCCGGGTTAGCTCACACGGCTCTAAAGTATTCACTGTCTGACTGTCACACAAGCAGCTGATACATATCCCCAGTTCCCTTTAAGTGAATGTGTGTCAGTCTGAATTGACGCTGTTTGGCATCACAACGCTGTTATGAAAGTTTCTCTGGTATAACATGGGTGATGTTAGCATAGCAACCGAAGCTAAACTGACTACTTGCTAAGCCGTTTTCTCCAGGCACTTTTTACCGACGTATTTTTCATTATGATTCTACTTGTGATAGTCGGACATGACAACCTGTGCAGCCCATGTATTGATTCCATCCGATAGCTGCTATAATAACAAACAAAACGTCTGCCTGCTCTCCACAATGATCAATAACAGCGAACGGATGGTCAAAGTAAGGTACAAATAAACAGAATCACACGAAGCCTGGTTAGTGTTGCCTGACTTTATAAAGTGTGTTTTTTTTTAACAAGTGTGTGGTTGCGTTCTAGTCACTTTGCTCAGCACTACTGCTTGTTACAACTTTTATTTGCCGTACTCGCCTTAACTGTTAGCTCAGGTTAATCTCGCCCCCCTCCGACGTAAGCGTGACGTATGCGGTTCTTGCTTCTAGACGGACAACTTTTGGTGCTCGAAACGAACCGGATTCCGGAGCTTAGAGGCTGCTCCGCTGCGGTGTGAACAGGAAAACCCGGTGCTTTTCAAGCACCAGCACCGAACCGGCCCCGAAACACCGTTGGTGTGAATGGGGTAAGTGTCAAAGTAAAGTGCCAACTGGGCCAATCTAACGTGCCTGCCTGGATTTAATTTACTTATGGAGCCTCTTAATAGAGTGGTGCAGGAATGAGGCCTAAAACCCTGAAATGAGGCACCACTTCCAGGAATAGTTCCGATAGTTCATGGGATTTTGCGTTCACACCAAAAAGATCTGGAACTAGAACTTTTTTTTGCGAACCTTTTCACCCCTTTTTTGTCCCTGCTAGAGAGCAGGGACTTTCCTGGGGAGAAAAAGGTTCCAATTTCTGATTGGCTGGGCGAATTGCAAACCACGCCCCGTAAAACTCGGAAAAGTTTTGTGAAGCCGCCATTGTATTTGCTGGCATTAGCATTATTAGCATTAGCCCAGCGCACCAACGGAGAGAGACTAACTTATGGCAACACAAAAAAAAACATGGGAGCGGTGTAGTGATGAGGAGGTGTTGGCGTTCTGGCAATTTACTCGCAAGGCTTCACCAACTCCGGGGACTTCCGGCCGGGGACTTCGGGTGGAAGTATACGCCGTGAAGTTGTTTGCGGCCTGCCAGTAAACCCAAAGCAGAAGAAGTGACGTCAGCGGCTTCATTTGCCTAATGCTCCCTCAGGGACTTATTCCGGTGTGAACGCGATCTGCTCTTTAGTTCCGGGATCTAAAGAGTTCTGATGAACTAAGTACTGGGAACTAAGTACGGCAAAGTACTTGGTGTGAAAGCGCCTAATGTCATCAATTCTTTTGAATTTTGTTTTGGTTAGAAGTCTAAAATAATTTTTGGTTTAAACAAGTTGAAGACATTTTCACGTTTTGTACTACGACATAAAATACGTCACTCATGAATGACAGAAGCTTCCATGTTTCATAAAAACTGCGGTTGCTAACAACGGAGGTCCGACGTGATGACGTTTAGAAATGTCATATAGTCCTATATGACATTTCGAAACGTCATTGCGTTGAACATTAGCCGCCTTTAGCTTAGCGATGGTGATATGTAGCCATGAAACTGTGATGTAGTTTGTTTACAGCCTAACTTTTGCTAAATTGTTAAGTGGTTTTAATTAGTGGACATTGTCTTGCTGAACAAAACGAATATCAAAAACACGTGTTTGACGCAGAACTTATGCTATATTCTGAAATCTAATTAAATTTGCCATTGCTTTTTTGCGACTCTTAACAGCACCACTCCATCTCCCTAGTTAGTTATACTATGCGTTCCTTAACCTGTTACGCACCGCCCCCCCGGTACCGGGCGGATAAACGCGTAATTTGCAGGAAACAACGTCTAAGGAATCTTAATATTTAATAAACTATGAATGTTTTATATCCATGTAACGGGAAGAAACTCAGCTAACTGATCTTTTAAAAAAATGTGTCGAATAATCGATTAATATTCGCCAGGGCTGTCCGATTTTCGATTTTGATCATGGTCAGTTTCTGGCATCCCTAGCAGGCGGCGGTAGTGTGTATTCGTCATTCAAAAGAGGCAACAACCGGAAGACAGACTGCGTGATACACCGAGAGAAGAAGAACAGACTGTGTGATATAAACAAACAACAAATAGCGTGTGCGTTCCATTTTCACTCTACAGCGAGAAGCTCATGGGGCTTTCCCGAACCTGTGTCGAGAGCTGGAGTTAAATGAAATCTCAGATTTGCTTTCTTAATAGTTTGTTTGGGTCCCTCACTTCCGTTTCGCTTCTCATGCACTGATTCGCTAAGCTGAACAGCCAATCAGAGTGATTTCTTTAGCCGACAGCCTTTTACCGACAGCCTACCGATTCAACATGTTGAATCGGTGGCGGAAGGTGTCGGCACCGCCGAAAAGACACGACGGGGCGGGACACACCAATCTGAGTAGGGCGACAGGACGCTCATCGACGGCTAGACATCTATCGACGGCCGAAATCGGCTTGGTGTGTAAGGACCTTATGGCGCATTTCCACTGCAGGGCCTCGCACGGCTTAGTACGGTATAGTAAGTAAGTAAGTAAAACTTTATTTATATAGCACCCTTCTCAGCACGGATGTACAAAGTGCTTTACAGTACAGTACACAATTCACAGTACAACTAAAATGTAGAATAAAAGGCCTTGGTAGGCCAGGCTCACTTTATGCTGCGTTTCCATTACAGTTAAGGAACTGGGGTAGTAACTATAGTAACGCAGTGTCGGCGGAGCCGTGACGTCATCTTCAATGCGAAACACAAAACCAACATCAGCTGTTAGCCCTCAGAGCTCACAGCTCCTCATATCTGCTCAGAAACTAGACAAAAGTTAAACAAGTACAAACCACAGACTCTGTGTCATGGCGAATACAGTCGCTGGTTTATTTATGTCTGTATAGGCCGTTGTTGTGAGTGTGGACGGTCGGAGCATATACAACTTTAGCTTAGCCAATCTCCATTCAGAAAACACGCATTTTAAAAGGTTTTTCGCCTGCCGTCTTGTCTGCAGACTTGTCAAAGCATTAATTCATGGTTTTTACTAACCGGTATCAGTACGTTGTTACTTCGGCATCATTTTGAAACGTGTATTACAATTAAATCACGGTAAAATATGTTCATTTTGTTGTAGTTGCCAGCGATTCTCTCGCTAGTTTAGCATACTCAGCCCAGTTGTTGGCCCGGAAAGAACCTCGATTTTGGAGAGCCAGAAAACTGAAAAAGTACCCGCTAGCCGGAACTACGCCTAGTGGAAACGCAACCAAAAACGGGCCGGGCACGGCACGCTTAAACCGCGCTCCGCGCTGTAGTGGAAATGCGCCATTATATGAAATGAACTCATTGCAGGTAATGAATACATATTGGTGTGGCATGCCCACTCTCAGCTCTTGGGTGGTGCTGTATACTATGTCACATCTTTCCCTGCTCGAGTGGTTACTGGTGAAGGCAGATAAAGGAAACACATGTATTTCATATTTCACGTTAAATCTAAGAGATAACTATCTGCTTACAAGCCTCATTCCTGTCATGCCACTGACGTGTTCTCCAGCAAGACCTCGGCAACCCTAAACACTCAAGCTTCTCTCTGGCCACACCCAACTACTTCTGTTCTCTTTGTGGGAACATTATCAGTGCAATAGGACTGTTAGAGAGGGGAGCAGCTGAAAGGACGAGTAAAAGGAATCAAGGTCAGGAAATAGCACTTCTCAGCATTATGCAATCACCACTCTAACACCGCCTCAGTATGCAGCCTTAATAATCACCACAGAATTGAATCGCAGTCTAACCAAAAATGGGACATTATAGGCTTCACAAAGTCAGTGTTGATTGCAAGGTTTTTGCAGCGTATTGCTTTACATTACACAAGGCCATCTGCTGTGAATATCCACAGTGATCATGGTTTAATAGTTTGCTGTGGTCTCCGTCTGTCCTCCTCACACTGAAGAGGTGAACCATTGTTCACGTTTCTCAATGAGTGTCAGTCACATGGTTAGACCATTCAGTCCCCATGTACTGCTGGCTGACGCTGCATGGAGATTATATTACATTTTGATGAGTTAGGTTCAGAAGTATCTCTAAGCCCCCAAGTCACCCAAGTAAGTGACAAATGCATTGAAATCAGCCTGTTTAGCGTGTCTCACAATAAATCATTTTTCATTTTCTTCCTCTTTTCCAAAGCTTATTTTTTAAGACTTTATAATCTGCATTGTTTCCACATGGTTCCCCTATCACAGCCCTCATCTTCCATGCCTTTTGCAGCAATATTGTTACTTGTATTAACACATTATCATCAAAAACTATCAATGAATGAAATGGTATGAGAGGATCAATGAAGATCTGCTACATATTTTCTCAATTGAAAAACGTTTTGGCAAAAAAAAGGTCTGGATTTTGGTGGAAAAAGCCAAATTATATATTTTAAAAGTGTACGACGATGCTCCATAGCATCCACTTGCATTTGGAGATCAGGAGAAAGCTTTACTGTTTTGAATATTCTTTTAATGTACAGGTCTTGTACAGTCACATTGCACAGAAACCCTGAAACATGTGTTTTGGAAACATGACCTCGGACATTAGTATGCAACAGATGTCCCACGTGTTAACCGAAATAGTTTGAATGTCTCTTATCCTATCAAGCCTCTAACGGTCCACTTTCTTGTTGCTGCAGGTTCTGAGCCCATGGTACAAGGCCCTGACTGAACATACTGGTGGGGCATACAGACCTACTACTGTGGTGAGTGATCCCTCTGTCAAATATAAACCTGCCTATTCACAGCCTATAGACACCAACAGTTAGCTTGATGTTTGTTTCTAAAGTTTGTTGTTCGCTCTTAGAAACAATTCTGATATGTCCCTTAAATCTCTCTCTCCATCTAGATGACATTAGACTTTTGAAAAATTGCCTTTGTTATGTTATTTGCGAGGTGCTTATTTGTTACTTTGTCACACATTACTCCTTAAGTGCCAGAATCTTTTGAAACATGTTGCTTGATTTATTGATGGTTTTTGTTTCATTTGCATGTTGTTTTGTGGAAAATAGAGAAGAAAGAAGTCTTTGTTATAAAACGATTCAGCCCACAGTATTGATTCACTTCAGCTTGTATGCTGCTCCTCTTCCAGTGTGTGCCCCCATTCGGAAAACACACCACACACATATTTTAGACATTTCTCTAGTGTGTCCAAAAGAAAGCGTAACATTTGTCCCTGCTTAACCCTGATGCTCGATGCCTCTTCAGTCCAGAGAGCAGATGAATCAATATGCAGAAAGTAAAATTACATTAGAGTTTTAAATTGCGATTGTTATGTTATTTATGAGGTGCTTCTTTGATGTCCTGGGCAGTCGATGGCTTACACGTACAAGGTTTCCTTTTAGCTTATACCATGTATAAATCAATGAAAAACCTATACATGAATATTTGGTATTGCAGATATGATTTCATGCTGGATATTCAAAAGAATGCACATGGATGGTTCTCAGAATGTTGAAAACATCGACATACAATGCATTTCAGTACTGATGTTTTACCAAGAACAGAAGACGAAAAGAAGCACGTTTTCAAACCTGTGGTAGATTTGCTATGATCCATATTGATGGTTGAGTTGGTAAAGTTGTTGTTTTAATGTTGGTGTGGTTTGTTTTATGAGGTATATATACAATAACGTTGAATATTGCAATAACGGAATCATTTGCGATACATTAGCAAGTATTTGTATATGCTTAGCTCTGCTTTTCTGTTGCTTTCAGTCTTTTGCCATGTTTTTATCACACAAGTTGAAATTGCGATTCAAATTTAAAAAGGAAATGTCATGCATATTATGTGTATTATGTAGGCCTGTCACGATAATTAATTTTGTTGTACGATACATTTTCCCGGAAATTATTGCGATAAACGATAATATTGTCGGCACCGTTGTAAGACCATTTTAGACCACTGATATAATGATAATATATAATAATAATTCAAGTACTTCCTTTCAAACTGAACTTTTTATTGAACATTCAACATTGCAAATGAAATGTGAAATAATATTCAAATATATAAATTATATATAATAAATAAAACAAATTAATTAAATTATAAAATATTTATTAAATCACACACAACCAAAACAATAAATTAAATAGACTCAGGCTGGAAAACAGAGCTCTATCTATCTATCTATCTATCTATCTATCTATCTATCTATCTATCTATCTATCTATCTATCTATCTATCTATCTATCTATCTATCTATCTATCTATCTATCTATCTATATATCTATATATATATATATATATATATATATATATATATATCTATATATATATAAATATATATATATATATATATATATAAATATGAGCACACATTGTCTCACAAGCAAAAAAAACCCTCCTTAAAACAACAGTCAAGTGTACAGTCCACCGTCCATACAAAGACCCAGATGCCTCAACAGGCCATATCCAAATCTGTATTTCAAAGATTTCGAGCAAGGAACACCAACATGTTTGCATTGTTGGGCAAATGCATCTTTGATTGTAAACTGTCGGGAAGGTGGGGGCTCTCCATCTCCAGCTGCCATGTTTGCTCCCAGCTGGGAAAACGGAATGGGGTGGTTGTGTTTCTAAAAGGTTGGCCGTATTGCTAGCTTTTGTTGCTACCTTTTTAAAACAAATCCTACATAACAGCTCATTCAAGTCCGTAGGTTCGCCTCGTTGATTTGGCTTAAATCCAAAATATTCCCACACCGGAGATGTGGAATTAGGTTTCGCTACCAATTCCATTTAACTTCAAATTCCCCTCGAGTAAGTTACACGTTGTCTCCTGCTTGTCTCTATATTATTAATTTGGCTGCTACGCTGTTGCACGCAGTGTGTCCTGACCTGGCTGTGTGTGAGCCCCGCCCCTCACAGCGCCGGGCCGGCAGACACAGCGCACCTGGCTAAAATGCTGGTCACATCCTTATGTAAACAAACACGCATGTAAACGGCAATTTATCGAGGTCAGAAAAGTTATCGAGTTCATTTTTATTTATCGTACGATAAGTCAATTAATTGCTTATCGCGACAGGCCTAGTATTATGCACAAGGATGTAAACAGGAACATGGTTCTCTACTGCTTCTCCAGTCAGACACGTTTATTCCCTGTTAGCTGCTAGCAGCTGTTGATCCCAGTACGTAGACTGCACCTGGCTAATTGGTAGAATACGCCACACAGTTGGTTCAGATCAAGGTTAGAATCTCTTTAACACAAAAGCGTCATTGTTAGTGCCATTCGAACCAAATTTCCCATTAACCCCGTTGCTTCCTGTATCCCCATCCTCTCCCTACAAACATGTTTGAAGTTTATTTTTTGCTTTTGTACCCGTCCATGATTGGGAGAAAGTTTGAAAGCCGCAGTTTGATTCTCATTAGAAGAGCAGCGCACACTTCCTGTTTTCAACCGTTAAAGGATCCAGCAGACTTCCTGTGAACTCTGCACAGCAGTTCACAGTGTACAATGCAGGAAAGCCCCCACAGAAGCTACCAGTCTCCATGGCGATGCTCATGTTTATTTACACTTGGACAGCCAAGGTCTTTCTGTCTGACTTAGTGACATTGTTCACTTAGTTTTCTGGTTGAAGCAAGATATTTTTCTGTGACACCGACGCTGCTGCTCCCCCCCATTTGGCAGCAGGCTTTGTTAATGTCAGCCATATGGAAGGCTTTGTTCTCCTCACTGTACAGTCTCAGCTCTGCTTTGTTTATTTTATTCATGATGCTTAAAGTCAGCGCTGTGTTCTCAGTCACCCGGTGTGTACTTCACATGAATAGCCTATAAGCACTAGTGCACCGTTCTCACTTTCATAACAGAAGAGAAACCAAGAATGAAGTAATGTCTGCATAAAAAACGGGAAATGAATACTGAACTATTTGGAGTGATTTTTCATTGCGGTCATCTTTCTGATACTATGACTATTTGATAGACCATTTAAGCATCTTTATTCTCATTTTCATTGAAAAATATTTCTAAATGATCATGATGAAATGTTTTTGTACCAACGATTTTCTGTATGGTAATATGCAGAATCTGGATTTGTAGGCTTGATCTCTGCATAGCCACAATACATTATTAAGTATGGTATTCTGAAAAATAAGTTGCCTTTTACAAATGCAGTTTTGATATGTCAATCATTCACGGTGCACTTTTGATAACATTCTAAAGAATTCTGGTTTTACAAGAATGAATGATCATTTGTGATAATAATCTTTAACACACAGATAGACAAAAGGGAACAAGTGATGTCAAAGGGGATTATTGGTCTGTTGGTGTGTGATTTTATTCTAAATAGTTGTTTGTGTGTTATTGTTCTGTGAATGGAACGTAGTCCGCTTGCTTGCTTTTGCAGTATCTTCAAACGGAATTTAAATCAGAGGTCTTTAGGGTAGGAATTCAAGATGAACAACAAACCAGTTTGTTTGTGCCCTGCAGAAACCTTTCCCCCCAACAACTCACACTGACTCATTCTATTATCTTACACATGTTAAATGATTTTCATGACCTTGGGAGCAAGACAAAATGACACAAATGACTACACTTTCCTGCTGGTTGCAGAGTATCACATTTCTCTTGAAATGCAGGAATCTTTAGAAACATGTTGCCTGATTTTAGGATGGCTTTTGTTTTTGATTCATGTTGATGTGTGGAAAATAGAGAAGAAAGAAGTCTTTGTTTGAAAACGATTCAGCCCACAGTATTGATTCACTTCAGCTTGTATGCTACACCTCTTCCTTTGTAGCCCCCATTCGGAAAACACATCACAAATATTTGAGACATTTCTCTAGTGTGTCCAAAAGAAAGCTTAACATTTGTCCCTGCTTAACCCTGATGCTTGAAGCCTCTTCAGTCCCCAAAAGCAGACGAATCAGAGGAATGAAGTGAAGATATTTAAATATAGACCAGACATGAGTGACAAAGCATGCGTTACCATTTTCTATGGCTCCATTTTCATTTATCTACATTTCAGATTTCCAGAAATATGGCAAACACTTACTGTCAGGCTCTACTTTTAAATGCATTCCTTAATGTGTAATAAATAATCATATGTATCAGGTCCAAGAGACAAAGGCAAATGATAGAACAGATTAGAACTATACCATCCTTTTGAGTTATTAAAATCACATTACTTTATTTTAATGCAGCTTTTAAAACCAGGTAAAGAAAACGTTATGACGTATTACAATATTACAATTATGATTGCTCAGCTCTAGTACACGGCACAGCACAAAGAAGATCGAGATATATAACGACTCACTAAGGCTAGCATTTTTCTAGCAAGTTAGCAGTTAGCTTTCCAGCTACATTGGTTAACTTAATAACCCTGTGAGTAGTCCCCACCACCCTTTTCTAGCCCATTCTTTAGAGAGATTTGTAGATCACCTTAGCTCAATTCCATACTAATCCATAACACTTGTGATCTTTATAAAGTTGTGTTTCTTATTTTCTCCTTCTTAGACCCAATTGAATAATACTGTTAATCAGGCAGAGCCGATCATGGGACTGCATTTTCAGTTGCTCTATCTGTACACCCCCCCCCCCCCCTCCAGTCACCAACTGAGCTCTGTTTTTATCAAGCATTCATTTTACAGATCTTGTACATGCCCCCCTTCTTTTTTTTTATACAAACACTGATTTAAGTAAGCAATATGTGGAGGGTGTGTGCTGTTCAGGTGATGGAGTACACCACATCTTATTCTAACCCCAGACTCCAGCCTCGCTCAAGAAGTCACCTAATACGTCCAGCTGTCAATAAATCGGCTCAACCTGTCTGTGGCACTCCCTGCGCTTACTCAGTCTGTAACAGGAAATAGAAGCTCATCGGGTTCTTAGAGGCTATGTGGATTACGAGCTTACTCCAATAAAACCACTCTCAACAACTGAAAACAAGGCCTTAATCTGGGACGTCGTCAAAGAGTTGAGACTTTGTATGGAATCAATTCATTAGCCTCTGTTGGGTGATATGAGATGTAACTCTTGTATATCGATCAAAAATCACCTAAAACACGTCAAGTCTGACATATTAGGATAAGTGTCATGAAGTATAATGACCTTGTTGTCAGTCAACTGATTCTTAGGCTGTTTATGTCATTATTGTCATGCTGCAATGAACAGTTTCATCAGCAAAGCCTAATGTTTCAATAAACATGTTGATACCATAGGCTAAATATTAACCTCTGTAGTTTCTTGCATTGCATTTTCCATTTGTGGAAACCATTTATATGTTTTTGAATGAATCAGCGATCAAACTGTTTATTATTAACATCGCTAATTCTGTGATTACATTTCAGGCAATGCAATTCACCTGTTTTTGTGTTTTGTCAACTAAAGCCCGCTCAAACCTGATTGGCCAATTCTGACAGAAACCAGAACACATGCAACACCAAAATCCTGCCCCATTGCCTACCAATTTTTCAATAATATTCAGATAGCTCACAGAGGGCTTATAGAGAAATGACAGGTACATTATAATTGCAGTGAGGCAGTTGTTTTGGGTCTTTTTGACTGACTCGGCCGTTTGACCATAGAAACAATGATCTATTTAGCAAACATCTTGATGTTACCTAGTATACCCCAGTAACATGATGATTTCACTTGGTAATGCAGCTCCACCTGCATCTGTTCTGCTGTATTTCGTGTGATATCCAGTCCCACTATTTGAATTGCAAAGCAACCAATAACCATGTTCCTGATTCATGCACCAGACTTCACCTTGTAAAGAGATTCTTTAAGTGATTGGACTTGTGACTGGGGCGATGTCTGCTCGCAGTGAGATAACCGCTGCTGATGGAGCGTCCCTCACTGACCTGCTGCCTTCAGATGCACACGTGCTGCCTACAGCAGGTTGAGCTGCTCATCAAGCAGAGCTAGCTGGCACTGCCTACATGCTACCATCTGTCACTGACAGACAGCTAGCCTCACTGACCCAACTCAGGCCATGTGAGGCAGAGCTACGCCTGCCAACGCAATCTCTCTAAGAGAGCAGTAACCATGGAGAGGGGGAGGGGAGACACAACTCCCTTGTCATTGTACCTCACACAACTGCACTGTGGAATAAAAACAAAACTTGAATGGGGTTTACAGTTCAGCAACAATGCTTAAATGTGTAATGCAATATAGATATCTGTTTATGAATGCAGAATATGTAGGCAACGGGAAAGGATTTAAGTATCAGAAGTGTTTTGATTTCTCTTTCTGGTCTGAGTATTATGGCTAGTCATGTTTGTGCAGGCGTTAGTCGCATGCTGGTACTGACATTAGTCCGTGTGGAGGGCAAAGGAGGCAAAACTCATTGGCCAAAATGCAATCATGATACACGTGGGTTATTCTCTGGTGCTTTCTATTAGCTTGGCTCCATGTAAAACAATCCTTTCGTCTCTAAACTATGTTCCATCCTTGTGTAACAGACAGTAAACAATGAGAGGTGCTCAGGAGCAAAAGTATTGCCTTGTTCCAAGATGGTTAAACTTGTAATGATTGTATATTGATGTATAGACGAGTTTGGAGATATTGGTAGCAAAAAACTTCAATATTTCCTCACTTCCTCAAAGAAGTGCTGGCTAAGAACCAGATTTCTAAGAGTTGCACTGCTTTTATTAGATAGTCTTCTGCCACACCAACACAAGTACACAATAAGAAATGACAAACGGATCAATCAAGCCTGACTTGAGTGACATCAGCTGAGCACATTTTCTTCAGTTGAATTATACTTAAAGTGGACCTATCATGCTATATTTAAATGATATATTGTAGGGCCATACCTATATAAAGTATATTTATACGTTTCTGTTTTCAAAATACCAAACAGATCATGATTTTAAGCCATGCCTCAATTCGCTCTATTTGTTGTTCTCCAGCCCTGTTTTTGCAGGGGGCTGATTCTGTGAGCTGCAGCTGACCACGCCCCCCTGCAGGAGAGGGGAGCGTGCTCTGATCAGCTGCTGGGCTGTCAGAAGAGGGGGAGAAAAATAGATCTCCGTCTTCCGTGTTTTATTATAGCCTATTATTATATAGAGTCGTTATTCATTTGTTTTAAAGCTCAATAAATAACAAAGAAGACCTTTGACCGGCACTTTTCTAATTTTGGCCGGAAGATTTAAACTTTAACGGACATCTTGACCGGCGAAAGAAACTGAAACTGAAACTCTGCCGCACGGTCCCCTCGTTCCTTGGAAGAGTCGGAGAGGTGGGTGTTTGTCATCTGCTGGTGGACTAACCGGAGAGAATTACAGTGCTTGCCTCGACGGGGAGGGATTGCATTGAATTAAAGCAGCGGGAGCAAATGCTTGCCTCGGGGAGGGAGAAAAAAAGCCACAGCGGAGAATAAACAGAAGGGTAACCATGGTAACTATGCGCGGGAAGTCTTCTTCGCTGCTTTTGTGGCAGACTACAGCGCCACTTACAGGCCTGGCATATGTACTACAGCGTCTCCAGCGCTTTCAAGCGGCAATGGCCGGCCGTGGCCCAACCCCACATTCCCCTGATAGGTGGAGAGTTGGCCCAATAGCCGTCGCGCCACTTTACTGACGTCAGTAAAGTGTTCAAATCTGGATCAGTTTTTATCAGATCCGTTGCAGCCCCTTTTTTAGAGATTTGGGTATGGAGGAAAATAGAGAGGGTTGTGTTTTCTGACACTTGGTGAGTTCCCTGGAACACCGGGGACACGTATTCATGTATAAAAGACGTACAAAAGTGCATTTTGCATGATAGGTCCCCTTTAAAGTTCAGGGTAATCAACTGTTGAAAACATACTGTTCAATTTCTTTTTCCCAATAAATGGATGTTTTCAAAGTAAATGGATAATCGTTTTTAATAATCGTGATATCAATTATTGACCCAAATAATCGAGATTATGATTTTTGCCATAATCGAGCAGCCCTACTTTATAGTACTGAAAAGAGACCCCCTGTATCATTATTATAAAAAAACACACCACCTTCTTAAACAATGTTGCTGTCACCACATGCATATTTTCGTAGTACGAGTCTATGTTTTGATTGATATTTTGCACATTTGCAGTACTTTTTTTTTAAGATTACACCCAAAGATCTTGGGTACTGCAAGCTTACGGTGAACCACATTGAGTTTCTATTCCTATTTGTGTTGTCTTTTGCCTGATTGTGGCAACAGTTTGTATGTGTGAGTTAATGGGGTCCAGGACTATTGGATGTGTTTTAATGTAAGAGACTGAAATAATGCCTTAAATCATCCCTACCCCCTCTGCCTGAATCTCATTTCTTAGAATAGGCTCACCATCCGGTCTCAGGCAGATCCTTTAAATAGGAATGAGCCCCATTTCTCCACCTGCGGAGTAGAATGAGAGCAGCAGCAGCCACAGCTTGGGTCTTCCTTACGTATTGATGCAGCACAGTCTTCAAAGGACATGAAACCTACACAGAGGATATTATTATCACAGAGAGGGGGGGGACACAAGAACACACATGGTGCAGTGAGACGCAGCAGTGTGTGGCAGTTTCCTCTTCAGGGTTTAAAATAGGGTTTTATTTTCCCGGTTGCCATTTAACACACATAACTAAATGTTCTTCAGTCTGGTGCATACTTATATTATTTAAAAAAGAATGGCCATACACATACTACCGCACATAAATAATTTGTTAACGGAGGTTAGTTTAGTATGTGTGCATGTTGTCATCAAATACTTTAAATCGTAGCTTATATGATGCAGTGTCATAAGGATTGTATTGCAGAATTGTGTCCATGATAAGGCTTAGCAGATAAATACATTATGATATTTTGTATTCAGTGACCGTCTTCCTAATAAACCTGCATTTGGTGTATACAAGGCATGTACAGGCAGTTAAAACAAGCGCTCCCTTGTCCACTCTCCTAATGTGTTCATATCAGTTGTGCATGTTATTAATGAGTTGCTAAGAAGAACACTTGATTGATACAAAGTGAAATGTGTTGCGACAGCAGGTAGCGCATTACCGCATATTGATGAGGTGTTATGTTTTCCTCACACCTCTTTTGATTGGATGTTTCATTAGCCGGTGTTTGGGTTAATGAATTATGTAGGCCAGCTGATGACCAAGCAAATATGATTGACTTAGTGATATTGATTTCATATTGTGAAGGATGGCACCTCCCTCTCTCATTATGAATTCAATGTTGTTTTTTAACAAATACTTCACAATAATACAGGGTATTTTCTGCATATGTTTAATTGTCCTGAGTTTTTGTGTGCCTCTGTCTCCATTTCTTCCTGGTTGAGCTGATTTGAGATCTACTGTAAAGGCCAGTTTGCCACCGGGAGCAGTCACAAGGGGAGAGAAAGAGAGGGAAGAAATGCAGAGACAGAATCCCTTCTCCTCTCCCATCCCCCCCCCTGCTCTCCCACACTGTAAACACAGAGGCTCTCGCTGCAGATGGTGGCTCCACAGCGCCACTGCAGTGGGATGGTGGAGGAGGGAACTACAGCGCTCTGTTTACACAGTGATGCTCCTCCAGGGCACTGCTGCTGTCAGAGGGGATCTGAGCAGAGGGGCTCTGATCTGTGACTCAACAGTCTGCAGGTTTCAGGCAAACACACAGCAGGCTTCTACTCAGACTCCCATCTTGGTTTTAAGTTTGTCGATTATATAATTTCCTCAATTCTCTAAAGCCTATGTGTAGTCTTAACGCATATCATAAACAAATCAATATCATTTATTATAGGAAATGTTTCTCACCACGTCTTACATTCAGCCTCTATTAATATTGTTCTTAAGACAAGAGCATTTTCTTTCATGAGACAATCACTTAATTCGTTTTTGGCAAGGCAATGGGAATCAACTGTATTATTCTTATCACTTATCAATGCGTTTGCTCGTTTTAAAGAGGCCCTATTGTGTTTTTTGGGGTGTCCCCTTTCCCTGCCTGAAACGCCTCCAATGGACTCCTTTGTTTACTTCTATAACATAGGGACACCACTGTAACACCCCGGCTTATATTGGGCTCTGGTTTCAGACAGAGGGTGCCAAGAGGTGCTGCAGCACAGGTAGTAAGAGACAAATAAAGAGCTTTTTGGAAATGAAAGCATGGAAACATGTCACAGTAGAGGCAACACATGCATATATATTTTGTACGAACCTGAAACACAAGACACAAGAAACAACAAGATCTAAAAACCCTCCATCTGTATCCCAAGTTGTAGAATGAAAAGGCATGTTGGCAGTTTACACTGCATGCTGCTACACTCACTACTGTGCACCCTGCAGCTGTGGCTGTAAATCAATGAGCCTCAAAGTTGCATGTCAGTGTAGTGTGTATGCAGTTGCTTTAAATCACAGTACCCAGTTGTACATTTATTGGTTGATTTATGCCTGTAATAAGCTACAGGCACTGTACTGCCGTGTATTGATCTTGCCTACCTTTGAGCCAGTTATCTGAAGCCTCTATTAGGTAGACGCATACATAGAGGTGGGCGGTCTGTCAGGGAGAATGTGAGCTTGCACCTTGTTTTGTCTCCTTAGGATATTTTTTTTTTTTTTTTTTTTTTTTGCCACATACAGTGATATTATACTATGCGGTTTGGATCAAGTTATTGTGGTAAATACAATCTCTCCCTGCATCCGCTGTATAGTGGTATTATTGTCATTTTCAGTAGCGAGTACCTGCGTCCGGAACACATTTATGTCGCGTTTCCACTACACGGCCTCGCTCGGCCCCGCTCGGTATGGCTGGGCCTCGTTAGGACTGGCTCACTTTATGGCGCATTTCCATTACAGTTTAGGAACTGGGGCAGTATCTATAGTAACTAGGGATGTCCCGATCACCTTTTTTTGCTCCCGATCCGATTCCGATCATTTGATTTTGACAATCTGCCGATACCGATTTTTCCCGATCCGATCTTTATGCAATGCATTAAGAGGAAAAAAAAGGTAACAGATAACGGCTGGTCATCCAACGCGATGAATTCAGCTATCTTGGCTGTTATTTTTTTGGCCTTTTCACTGTTCTGGGGTAGTTTCTCTTTCCTTTTAAAAGTCTCTGAAAGTGTCGGTTGTTTCAGTGCCGTTACCTGAGTG
Organism: Trematomus bernacchii; assembly: GCF_902827165.1. Lineage (NCBI taxonomy): Eukaryota > Metazoa > Chordata > Actinopteri > Perciformes > Nototheniidae > Trematomus > Trematomus bernacchii. Next base: position 1,667,957 of record NW_022987708.1, on the reverse strand, counting down.
GCCGCTGTGTACTCATCGTGTTGTTGTTGGTGGTGTTTGTATTAGATTGGTCATGTTGAACGTAGCTCTGTTCTTTCCACCACGCGGAACCTCCGCCTTGCAAACATTGCATCTGGCTGTTACACTGCCTTCGCTTTCAATTTTATAATACTTCCAAACTCCTGACATTTTCTCTGTCCCGACTCCCGAGTCACCAGCTGAACGTAGCCTCTTGTTAGCTTACTGCTACTATTAGACACTGCGCCCACTCTGTTGCCAGATTTGAGAGAAATAAGCAACCAGGTCTATGAAAACAAGCCCAAAAGAAGCAACACATACATGATGTTGTGTAATTTTAACCCAAAACTAAGGCCTCAGGATGACTTTAAGACGTGAACATGGTCATTTTTGTTTTGTAACATTAAATAAAATGTATAAAAATATTTTATAAAAAAAAAAAAAAAGATTCCGATCCCCGATTTTTTTCTCCCGATCCCCGATCACGTGAAAATCACGTGATCGGCTCCGATCCCCGATCACGTGATCGGATCGGGACATCCCTAATAGTAACGCAGTGTAGGCGGAGCCGTGACGTGATCTTCAGAGGACCCCAGAAAAACAACACAGCCGTTAGCTGTTAGCACTCAGAGCTCACAGCTCCTCATATATGTTCAGAAACTAGACAAAAGTTAAACAAGTACAAAGCACAGACTGCCTGTGTCATGGCGAATACAGTCGCTGCTTTATTTATGTCTGTATAGGCCGTTGTTGTGAGTGTGGACGGTCGGGGCATATACTGCGTTAGCTTAGCCATCTAATCTCCATTTAGAAAACAAGCATTTTAAAAGGTTTTTCGCCTGCCGTCTGTCTGCAGACTTGACAAAGCATTAATTCATGGTTTTTACTAACCGGTATCAGTATGTTGTTACTTCGGCATCATTTTGAAACGTGTATTACAATTAAATCACGGTCAAATATGTCCATCTTGTTGTAGTTGTAGCCCCCTTGCCAGCGATGCTCTCTCTAGTTTAGCATACTCAGCCCGACTCAGCCTTGTTGCCTCTGGCCCTGGCCCCACGATTTTATGAGGCCAGAAAAACTGTGAATTAGGACCCGCCGGCCGGTACTAGGCCAAGTGGAAACGCAACCAAAGACGGGCCGCTGACGTCACAGCCCTCTTAAACCGGGCTGCGGGCTGTAGTGGAAACGCGCCATTATAGACCGTTGATTTGACTTCGTGCGGAGGTATTTTCATTGGTGGCTGTCATAAACACAGTTACTAAACGTAGGCATGTCTTTAAATTGAGCAGTGTTCGACTGTTCGTAGTATGACACTGTTAAATTGAAAGTGAAAGCAACCGGACTGTGTTTAATAAAAGGTCTAATATAAAGCACAGTATGTCTGCAATGCCTGTCTTTCATTTCAACATCAACAAATGTAGCCGATTAGCACTTAGCTTCTTTTTCAGTGGTGTTTCTTAATTTGATTAAGTTAGTCCTGTCCTGAAATCTTCCTCTGCAGTTGTTTGTATTCTTTTGTCTTCTTGCTGTTTACATGAGAGAAACCCATCTGGGTACTTTCCCTCTATGTCATGCCCCTTTTTGGGTGAAAACATTCACTGTCATTTGACTGGCGGTAAATACAAATTCAGAATTTTTCGTTAAACTGTGTATTTTTTATCTGCAAGAAGCCCAAGTTACGGTAGCCAGCCAGGCTAACAATTACATAATGTCAATAGAGCTCCATTATAGCCGTCAATATATGGTTTCATTCAAATGAGTAGGGGATCGATGTCCTGACAGTCTGTCGGTGGACAGGAGCAGACAGCAGGCAAAAGCGTATACAGGGCTTTTCTTGGCTTGTAATGTTTTTATATTTTAATGAAGAATCTACATAAAATACTTCAACTTTTGACACTGCAAATGTTTATTTTGAATTAAGCTCATTGTACAGACGTACACGTTGGTTATACTTTGCCTCCCTCTGTGGAGGCCTGAAGCCACAGATCTTTTCTTTCTCTGCTTTTTTCGGACAAAAAGTAAATCAATCTGGATTTTGATCTTTTTTGTTGTTTGATTTGCAAAACACGACGTAGCAGCTTTTAGGCATGACAACAATATTTTCCACTTGGTGCCAATTTGAGTTTTTCACTGGAAAAGGGGCGGGACAGTTGACTGTGCCAGGCAGTGTCTTAGCAAGACACAGATAAGTGCTGAACCAACATGGCGGAGAACAACATGCGCTCTCCTCCTGCTGTCTCCTGGGTCAGGGACATGTCCCCAAACAGCTCAGCCGGGGCTCCGATACTCTCTGTGGAGCTGATGTAACCGGCTCCAGCTCAAGCTCCAGCGTGGAGCTGTTGTTGCTCCAATAGATTACAGCGTCTACGATGATAGCATCACCGTGTCACAGTCTGTTGAACAGGAAATGCTTGTGACACCCCCCCCTGCCCTCATGGGTTAGACATTCTGCAAAGGCCAGAGGTCACAAGGTCATGCTAAATGTTTTGCTTGGCCAGACCAAGAAAGTCTAACATCCTGGGAAGTGAAATGTAAGCTAGAGTGTATGAGAGTACCCATGAGAGTGCTTCATCCACTTAAATGCCATTAAATGCACAGAAAGTCTCCTTTTGGGAGGGGGGGGTTAGGGGGCTGCAGACACTGAGCTCCAGGCATTACATGGCTGATTATACTCAGGGGAGAATAATGAGCTGGTCCTTATTTGGGATCAGCTCTCTGGCTCAGTGAGGTTTTAAAGTTCTCAACCGTTTTACCTCATGAAAACACAGACAAAGCAATGTCTTACAAAGGGTTATACCACAGGAAGTGTTACCTTCCTGCTGATTTCTCACCCCTTTTATTTGTTTAGTTGATGGATTGCGACCTAATTGGTTAATTATCTGATTTAAAATAATATCTGTGATTGATTGTCCAAAACAATTATTTTCTTGCTGACTTTTTTTTATATCTACACACCTTTCAGAAGAACAACCTACCTAGAAAGTAAACCTTAACTACACATAACTGCAATATTTTTTGTAATGAAATTACATTTGAATTATCTGAAGATATGTATATATTTTTAATATGCGTCATTTTAGGTGCTGCTCTGAGATACAGACGCATTTGAACTGTCCTATTGGCAGTCACATGTATTGTATGTGTTTTGTGCGTTGAGCAGTGTTACTGACTGACTGAATCTCTCTCTGTTCCAGGCTGTGTGTGCGTGCTGACCTCATGGTGTAACAGGAGTAAAGATGAGCATTAGCAGTGATGAGGTCAACTTCCTGGTCTACAGATACCTACAGGAGTCAGGTACTTATCATAATCAGTCCTAAAATGTCATTACATGTTGCTGATTAATTATTAAACAACTTTCATTAGTGCTTGGCTTTCTTACTAATCAGATGTTACATCCAATGTCATTCTGATTTCCATTATTTCTAAATGAAGTGTTGGCTTTGATACCTTGTCGCACATCATTTGAGATGATTGAAGGTCAAAATCATCACCAAGCATTAGAGTGATTACCCCAGAAACTTGTGTTCTGCATCTGCATGTTATGATCATATTTGTTAAGAAGATTTTCCATATGAGATTAAATCAATAAGTTTGCGTTCTATTGAAAGTCAAGCCTGCTAGCAACTGAATTAATAACATGAGTGCAACAGATAGCGCCGATCTCATCGCTAAAAACTGAATGACATTAGCTAAAAGCTATAATTAAGCTACATGTAGCACATCATCTATGTTTAGCAATCATATCCCAATTCCAAGCTGTTCTGCCACAGCTGCCATCACCTTCACGCAGTTACGCATCCCTGTGTTCTTCACTGTGTTTGTCCAAGAGTGCTCTGTGCTGGCTTGATGCTGTTTGCATGAACGGTGGCTCTGAGTGGTCAAACAACTCTTTTCAAGGCTTTTGATTAGAAAAACATCAAAAATCAAACCCATCCTAAAACTTGAATGAGTTATGAAAGTCCAAGAGTAGATATGTGTAAAAACATTGCCTCACTGTCAGGTCCCATTTGTTTTTAAAGAACAATATGAACTTGCTTTGACCTATGGTAAACTAACATTTGGTCAAAGTTTCACCAAAGTGATGAGAAGCCATTCTTGTCTTTAAAAGTGTATTGTGTAGCAAAAAACAACAACAAAACAGTAAAGATAATCTGCTGGGAATATGATTTTTTTTTTTTTTTTTTAATTTAAAGCTAAATAAATGTTTTTCTAGCAGTACTATTTCATATATTTTCTAACATTTTTTTCTGATATAGTATCTGTATATATCGTTCCCCTGCATAACTCCACACATGAGAGAAACGCCTGTCTCTGTTAGATTATTTCAACAAGTTGCATGTTAGCTTGTTAGGGAACTGGGTGGTTGTGTGTGGGTCAGCTGCGTGTATGAAAGGAACATTTAGATTGAAGAGAGAACAGCACCACACACACTCACTGTCTGTCTGCAGTGTGTGTACAGTGGGATACAGTGGGGGGGGGGGGGGGGGGGGTTATCCACTTCTAAATCAATCCTAAATGTATAGACTGTATTTACACTAAGAACTGTGCTAAAGGCTGTAATGCCAAACACTGACCTGCACATTGGGAGTAAACATTTGTATTATTGGTGGTGCTTTTCTGACAGAGGGAAACCTCTTAGTTAAAGAGTCTTTAAAATGTTTCACTGATCACTAATAAATGCCGGCTTCCTAACCTTTGTGACACTGACCTTTCATCCACTGCGCTGCGCTTTGTAACCCTGTATCAGTGCAGAGTACACTCTCACATGTGTGTCAATGAAAGTTTACCGTGTGAAACTTAACGTCCCACGCCTCATATCATATACTTTTGGCACAGGTGGCTAACATAAATCAAAAACATTCCGTCACGTTTACATTCTTGTTTCATCTTTTATTGAAACACAGAAGTGGTGCGTAAAATAATGACAGGCCTTTTGATCCTTTACATTTAACACACAGATCCTGTTTGTCTATTGAACATATTTTAATTGACACATAAATACTGTACACGATTACTATGTGTTTTTATATGGACAAAGGCTTCAGCTGTCATGTGTAATAATACAGCAGACACCATGAGAATGATTCACATGTACACGTCCAGTGGTAAGCGTCCCAAAAGGCTACTGAGCTGGCAAAATGTTGGCCTATTCAGACCCTATAAAGCAGGGGTGTCAAACTCAAGGCCCGGGGGGCCAAATCCGGCCCGCAACTTCATTTTATGTGGCCCCACAAGAGCTTGCAAAGAATATAATATGTTTGTTATACGGTTACATGGCGATTTACAGAAGCACGTTGCCCATACATGGAGCACAATGCATCTCAAATTTGACTTTTTTCTCAAATTTGACTTTTTTTCTTCTAAATATGCCCTTTTTCTCAGAATTTGCCCTTTTCTCAGAATTGATTTCTTTTTCAAAATGTTACTTTTTTTTTCAAAATGTCTTTTAAAATCATTTTGTGACATTCTCACTGAAGAGACTTGCAATTATTTGCCCTAGACTTCTGCTTTCAGACCGAGTTAATTATGAAGTTATTACCCTATCCGATTATAATCCAATGCAGAGGCAATGATGTAATATAATACATTATTTGATATATATTAAATATTTATATATGTATTTTTATATAGTCTTAAAGTTACAACCGGCCCTTTGAGTGCAACCATAATGCGAATGTGGCCCGTGATGAAATTGAGTTTGACACCCCTGCTATAAAGTCATATGTTATGCTAATTTATACTTCTACTCCACTGCATTTTGGAAGCAAATATTGCATGTTTTACTCACTACATTGTATTTAACAACAATAGTTACTAATTACTTTTGCAGGTTTATATTATTCATAACATAATAAATCAACTGATACACTATACTGTACTGCTATGGAGAGAAATGCCTTGCAGTATAAAAAGGGATTCATGTTATGCCATCTTTAAACACTGAACAATTAAAATTAGAGACACATTAATGCGTCACTAATTCTTTTTTATTTTCTGAAAATGACCACTGGATAGTGAGTCATTTGACATTTGGTACTTAAAGTATATTTTGTATACTTTTGTACTTTTACTGAATAAATATTTTGAATGCAGGACCTTTACTTTTAACAGTATTATTAGACTACTTTTACTTAAGTATAGGATCTGAGAAGTTCTTACACCACTGTTTCATTAACACTGTAAAGTCTATGATGGGGGGAGTTATCAAGAAAAGAAACACCTCTGAAAGAAACATGTGGGCGAGTATGAATAGAGAAAAGGGTTAGTAGCACTCGTGTGCAAGGATCAAGATGGCAGTGGAGGAAACGTAAGATATAGTCCCTAAATAAATCATGAAGGAAATGCTATTTACTGTTTTGTACAGTATGAGATGAAATACCTGCTCTCCTCTCCAGGGTTCTCCCACTCAGCGTTCACGTTCGGTATAGAGAGTCACATCAGCCAGTCCAACATCAATGGAGCTCTGGTGCCCCCTGCTGCCCTGATCAGCATCATCCAGAAGGGCCTGCAGTACGTGGAGGCTGAAGTCAGCATCAACGAGGTGGGACACAACAACAACAACAACAACACGGAAACACTCCACTCCTCTCTACATTCCTTATCCCCTCTCTTTATCTCCTCTTCTCCCATCCTTTCCCATTTCCTCTCCCTTCTCGTCTCCTTGTCTTCTTCCCTCCCATTTCGTCTCCTCTTCTTCTTTCCTTATGTGCTTTCCCTTTGTTGTCGTTTCTCTCCTTGTGTCCTCCCCCCTACAATCTCCTTACCTCTCTTCCTCTCCTTCTCTCTTTGCTCTTCCTACCTTGTCTCTTATACGGTCCCTTTCTCCTGTCCTCGTGTCTACTTTCCTTGCCCCTTCCCCTCTCCCATCATTTATCTTCTCCTATCCATGTATCCTTCCCTCTATTCTCATATTTTTCCTTCCTCCTTTTCTTGTCTCTTCTCTTCTTCTCACCGTATTACATTTTTGTCACCTTTTCTCTCCTTCGCCTCCCTCTCTTCTCTTCTTCTCTCTCCTTAATTCCTTGTCTCCTCCTCTTGCGACTCGTCTTTCCCCTCGGCTCTCTCCTCTTCTCCTCCCTAACTGTTTATTCCTCCTCTCTTTAGGATGGCACATTATTTGACGGGCGGCCCATAGAGTCTCTGTCTCTGATTGACGCAGTGATGCCGGACGTTGTTCAGACGCGGCAGCAGGCCTACAGAGATAAAATGGCGCAGCAGCAGGCGGCCGCTTCAGCCCCGACCTCGGCCACCGGAGGCAGCATCGCCGGCAACGCCAAGAACGGAGAGAATACTGCCAACGGGGAGGAGAACGGAGCCCATGCCTTAGCTAGTGAGTGATATGTTTACAAAGAGATAAGGGATGTGGCGAGTGATGGCCAATGTGTTTTCACCTTGGTTTGATGTGTTTTTGAAACATTCCTGCCTTGCCGTGTGCTTAGATAACCATGCAGACCTGATGGAGGTGGACGGAGACGTAGAGATCCCTCAGAACAAGGCCATGGTCTTGAGGGGCCACGAGTCAGAAGTCTTCATCTGTGCCTGGAACCCCGTCAGCGACCTGCTGGCTTCAGGGTGAGTCACCTCTTCTCTGACACTGCACGCTCACTCTGTATGAGGCAACAGCAGCTAGTTCCTTTCTCTGCCTTTGTTATACAGCACAGGATGTGATGCTGCAAAGGCTCTTGAGTTTATTTGCTGTTAACTAACAAGATTTCAGTGAATCCTGGTGCCATAATATGATCATTTAGAGTTTAACGCAGTCATCTAAGTGTAGGACTCTGAACTCAGCTAATAAAAGGAGCTACTTTTGTATAATTTGAAGTTTGTTAAAGTAACGCATACTAGTGGAACACTGTTGACTTTGAGAAACATCTGTTTGATTTTTCTGTAAATCATGTTAAAAGATTTGTTATTGACATTGTGATGATGATTTTAGCCTGTGCCCAACTTCAGTGTGATATTTACATTTTCAACATGGTTTATGCTGAATTGTGTGTGTGTGTCAGGTCTGGGGACTCGACGGCTCGTATCTGGAACCTGAGTGAGAACAGTACGAGCAGCTCCACACAGCTGGTGCTGAGACACTGCATACGAGAGGGGGGGCAGGACGTCCCCAGCAACAAAGACGTCACCTCGCTAGACTGGAATGTAAGCACGCTGACACACACCATGTAACATGTGGCTCACCATGCGGGGGTGCAGTTGCAATAATGGCAGAAGTGTTTTTTGTTGTTGTGCGATTTCATGTTGTCATGCTGCTTCAAAGCCATAATGTATGCCTTTTTACTTATTTATTTATACTTATGTTAAACATTTGAACACTAAGGAGATATAAAGACAGAAAATGCTGTCTGCACGTACACTCCTGTACGCATCAGAAAGGCAAATTGCACCCAAAGCCCCCTCCCATAGGGACTCCCAAAGCTCCCTGTACGTTACTGATGATAAGCTCTAACAGCGGGAGATCGTCAGAGAGGAATTTTCCTTTGGTTCAGCCAGTGGATTGTAAACCTGAGCCAAGGGCAGAGACCAACGCTTCCTGGAAAGCACAGACCTCTCCTTACATTCTTTCAGCCTGGACTCAGTAAGGCTGATTCTGCAACTGTAAAACACAGTTCAGACAGCTGTAATCAAATAACTCACACACACACACACTCTCTGACACACTCTTTAACTTCTCTGTTTCTCTGTCTGCAGAGCGAAGGCACACTGCTAGCGACAGGCTCGTATGACGGCTTTGCCAGAATATGGACGAAGGATGGTGAGCTGACTTCATTTAATCACCATTATCTCAGAAAAACGAGCAAAAGCATACATTCGGGGGAATATGTTATATCAAGAGTTAAGTGTACGATGTGCACTGATGGACTACAGCCTGTGTGCTTCATGGCTCTGTTTATTGAGCAATGCTGCCACCTAAAGGCAGGTTTGCATATTGCCACCAACGTCTGACGTTTAATTTAGAGTAGACCATTAACCCTTGGGACACTTTTGCCTTTTCAGTTAGTTTGATCATTTTGGATGTGTAAGTGCATATTGAATACATTATGGTGAGGCTGATTTTTTTTGTAATGTTGTCAGTTCAAATAATAAGTCTATAATAAACTATGCAGCCAAAAAAACTGAAAACCAGTACTATCCCTCTGCCACCGGATAAGCATTGTCAAAGTACCAGCAGTTTTCATAATGTCACTGTAACAATATTTATAATCACAACTCTCCACCTCATGCTCCTCGGCCTATGGGGAGGGACTTCTTTTTTTCTGATGATACTAACTGTTTCCTCCCCCTCCTGTCTTGCTCCACAGGGAACCTGGCCAGCACACTGGGCCAGCACAAAGGTCCCATCTTCGCCCTAAAGTGGAATAAAAAAGGCAATTTTATCCTGAGTGCAGGAGTAGACAAGGTAAAGCAGGAAGTGTTCAGTAAATAATTAACCTGCAGCCTTATTTCTCATGTGTGTGCTGTGTAGTCCCTGTTAGCTCTAACTGAACATGTGCATGTGTCCTGCCAGACAACAATCATATGGGATGCCCACACAGGAGAAGCCAAACAACAGTTTCCCTTCCACTCAGGTACAGCAGCCTCACTTCCTGTCACTCACAATGTTCCCGCTGTGTTTGGATCTCTCTCACGTGTGTCTCTTAACTCGCCCTCACAGCTCCGGCACTCGACGTGGACTGGCAGAGCAACAACACGTTTGCCTCCTGCAGCACAGACATGTGCATCCACGTGTGTAAACTGGGACAGGACAGGCCCATCAAAACATTCCAGGGACACACAGTGAGTGCTGTGTGTGTGTGTGTGTGTGATATGTATATTTAATACTCATGTGCATCCTATGAAAGGTCATTAGGTTAGTTGAAAGCCATAATATTACGTTTGAATAAAAAAATACCACAACTAATCTTATGAAAGTATGTGAAATCTGTTGACATAATACATTTAATTAAAATCAACGTTTCAGTTTTTTAAAGGAGAGGTGTCATGGCCATTTCCACTGATCATAATTCCATTGTTGAGGTATACTAGAATAGATTTATATTGTGCAATTTTCCAAACTCACATTGGTTTCTCATACAGCATCTCTGTATACTACGTGTATTCACTGAATTTCACTCTCTGCCTTTAACGGCTCATTGTAGCTCCAATAGCTCCAGCCCCCACCCTCCCTGTGAGCACAGTGTGCTCTGATTGGTCGGGACGTTGTGAATCGCGCTGAGCTCCGTGGAGGTGTTGTTTCCTTGTTTAGGATACATAGCGAAACACAGCCAAACTCATCCTGAGCACACACAAACTCACAGCCGAAGTAAAAACAATAAGTGTGGCTTGATATTGAGTAAGAAAAAGGTTGATAAACGCTGTGAGAATGGGTCTGCAGAGAGAATGGGTCTGCAGAGAGAATGGATCTGCAGAGAGAATTTCGCCGCGATCCCAACTGTCTGTTATCAGCCTGCAGCCAGGGAGGAGAAATCAGCAGAGCTGCTCCCTGCACACAGATGTGTGTGTGAGGAAGTCCATGGATTGGTCAATTTGGACCAATCAGCGGGGGCTTAGCGTAACGGCTCCGCGGACGTAACGTAACGGCTCCACGGATTGGTCTATTTCGTTCCGGGTACGGCATGACGTCATGCCTTACCCGGAAGAATCAAATGGGCAGTGACGTATCTCCAACGAGGCGTTTTGGGGAGGTATTTTCTGTGTTAGAGTTTTACTCGCTACAGGGTGTACTTTGAGGGTTTTGACTCTGCACACCGTTTACATGCATAAAAACCTTCACAACACACAAGGGGACGGGTAATAACCGGAAAAGCATGACACCTCTCCTTTAAGTGTTGAGTATTTGATCTACATACTGTTTTGATGATATTATTAGCATTACATTGGATCTAAAGTTAGCATAAATTACTGATATCTTTTTTTAAACGTCTTCATTTCTGATGGTGTCCCTGGAGAAACAGACACACACACACACACACACACATCTCAAACAAACTCTCTTCTCCCTCCAGAATGAAGTAAATGCAATCAAGTGGGACCCCACAGGGAACCTGCTGGCCTCCTGCTCAGACGACATGACGTTGAAGGTGAGCTCTGATGCCACGGTGAAATATTGGACATCTGGTGTCTGCAGCAGCTTCTTCCTGTGACCTCAGAGTGCTGAGTCATAAAGAAAGTAATGATGTGTAATGATGTGTTCATGATGACTGGGGATTCTGGAAAGGGCATCCATCTCCCCTGCTCTTCAACACGTCTGTTCAGATGTCAGAGTTAGTGGTTTTACAATGAGCTATAAATCAACTTAATTACAGTACATGTGGATTTGAATTCTCTGCAGAGTTAAACAGCACTACACGATGCACAGCGTGAAGCATTAGCCTCGTTGGGACATTTCTTTCTTTCTTTTATCATTTCCTATGTATGTGTTTCAAACACTACCCACATTCACGTCAAAATGAGTAATGGGGTGCAAATGATTGCCTGTCGATATGTGACTAAAGCATTTCATATGAGTAACTGAAGACTCAGCTTCTCCAGTTTTATATATGATATGCTAAACTTCTTCATTACACAAGAACAACCATTTTTTTTCCTGTTTAAAGTTTCTTCCCTGGTCCCACTTTTTGATAAATAAATGTTCTTCTGCGTGTTAAAACAGATGTCATTTAATGATCAATTTGAGTTTTGGATACATTTATGAATGTTTCTTCTTCTCCTGCAGATCTGGAGTATGAAGCAGGACGCGTGTGTCCATGACCTGCAGGCCCACAGTAAAGAGATCTACACCATCAAATGGAGTCCAACCGGGCCTGGAACCAACAACCCCAGCGCTAACCTCATGCTAGCCAGGTGAGAGTCACAGCATCAGAATGCTATGCTAGTTAGCCACTCACACAGCAGTTATTCAGCCAGCCCCCTGCCTGCTTTACTGAAAGCATTAGATACATTGTTATCTACATTTCAATTGAGTTATTATTATTATTATTATTATTTTTTATATTTGATTAAATTGTGCCTTTTTTAATAAAATATTGGAGAAAAAAAGGTTCAACGGGGGTAAAGAGTAAAAAAAGAAGTATACAGTCAGGGGTCAGTGTACTGATAACACCCAGTTGTTTATGTCTATCACCGTAAACACTATGTAAACATCTAATACAAATGCATACACATTTGAAAATGCTAACCATACTAATTTCCCCCACTCTCTGTGTTTGCAATGAGAGCTTTTAAAACTCCTTATTATGATATTACATTTACATGATTTGTATCATTAATGGCACACATCTGATGGACGTACCCATCGAGCTACATCTGGAACACTTTTTACATTCTTTTATTGCAATATTGCAGATAATCCAAATGTCTCAGTTAAACCCAGAGATCTAAAACCGCAATTGTTTTATTAGTCCACATTTTTGAAAGCGTGTCCTGACCTCTTCCCCCCCCCCTCGTGTGTCCACAGTGCATCGTTTGACTCCACGGTCCGTCTCTGGGACGTGGAGCGGGGGATCTGCATCCACACGCTGACCAAGCACCAGGAGCCCGTCTACAGCGTGGCCTTCAGCCCCGACGGGCGCCACCTGGCCAGCGGCTCCTTCGACAAATGTGTGCACATCTGGAATACACAGGTACAGAGGATGAGGCCAGCTGTGCAGCTTCAACAGCATAAATGCATTTTTATTAAACGTCAGGGGAACGTTATCTTTGGGTCTGTCTGCAGCTACTGGAGGAAGGTGTTTCTATAGAGACATCCCTCTGTTCGGGCAAACATGACACACTTCCACTGCATGACGGAGCAAATAAGGCTCAATAGTGACAGCCCTTTAACAGGTTCCTTCTTACAAGATGCACTTAACACTTCTATAGATGGACACTTAGTCATTAAAGAGCCAGCATTATACTTTCACCATGTGGACGAGTTATTTACTGATCCCTCTCTTTTGAATCTTTAACACTACATGTTTAACTTGTTATTCATTTATACAGCCAAATATGCAGCTTTACGTAGAGGAACCTGCAAATATTAACACTAAATAAAACCTAAAAGGACTTATAACATAACATGGAAATCCAATTTGAAAAAAAAAGCATTAAAACCAAAATAAATACCATGGATAAAATGCAAAAATCTAATCCAGTGGTTACAAAATCATTTGTTGTTACATGTTTTTGTAACCACTGGATAGAAAAATAAATACTTTAATGCTCCACCAGCAGTTTCTTTTCTTCAATGATACATCTCTGACAAAACTGTGTCTCAGGGCTTCTTAACATTTAAAAACCTATGAATGTGTCATACCCGATTTAACGGGAAGAAACTCAGCTAACTGATGATATGAACCATTTTTAGCGAAACAAAACACAAGTCTCACAAGAAGCGTCTAAATGAACCCTGAGCTAAGAACACACTTAGCACAGAACTCACGTTAAAATAACCTTATTACTTATCGTATCTGCACAAACAAGATATCGACTAGCAAGCTGAGATTCCACAGATTCTACAGGTATTCGTATCACCACTGAGCGATCAGAACTCGCGGCGAAATGACAACAAACAACAACAAAATTAGCTTTACGGGACCAAATCAGAAAATAAGTCTTACCGTTGCTGTGTTCTGATCAAAAGTTGTGTTCAATGGCATTAAAACGATAAAAACGCTGCTGAAGGTTCATCCAATGTGTCTGTGTCACTTTGAAATGATTACTGATAATCCATCTTCATATTTATTTTAATAACGGAGTTTTCATATTAGCTGCTAATGATAGCCACCAGAGTGTATCGCAGCTTCCGGCGGTTCCGGGGCATTCTGGCTGCGCAGCACTCATTCTCCAATGGGTAATGTTTAGATGGATTTTAGGAACTTCCCCTCGATTCTATTGGCTCTAACGGTTCAAAAGAGGTGTCAATCATCAAAATCGAACAAGGGGGGCCAGAGATATGGAAAATGACCCCAGAAGTGTTTTTTTTTTCTAAATCTCTCTAACAATTATTATTATATGTTATAGTTTGGATTCCTAAAGCTTTCAGTCTACTATCCCATCATTCAAGGGTGGTTTTCACTAGAAGTTATGTGTTATTTTTGGACGGACACTATAATTTACATTTTTTTTTTTACCATGTTCAATCTGAATTTACTTTAAAATAAAACAATCTATATTGATTCTGACTCTTCTACATCCAACTCCCAGGTTTATCATTACTTTGAGAACAAAGATGATTAATGTAACCCTTTTAGAAGGGAAGATATGGTCATTTGTTCTGGGAATGGCATGTTCGAGCCTGAGACCTGAAAAACAGGCTCAGGGCTCAACAGGTTAAAGGACTCAGAGTCAAGGCTTTACTGTCACAGTAGCTCCAGTGTTGTTATGGCATGGATCAACTGAAGTCCCAGGCTCCTTCAACAATGCAACATGAATATATATAAGACATACAATAATAAAACAATTAAAATAGTGCAAAAAGAACCATAATAGAAATAAAATAGTGCAAAGTGACCAATGTGCAAGTAAATGTGTAAGAAGAAAACGACATACATGTCAAATAGAATAACATGAGCTAAAACAGAATGTTAAATTAAATACTGTAAAGGAATAAATGCATTTTATAATTTCAATAAACTGTAAACAGATGAATGCTTAACATTTATTTATTATTACAATAAACAGCATTTTATTCCTGTACATTATTTAATTTGACATCCTGTGAAATTAGAAACTGTACACCATTGGGTTACGGTGTTGTTCAAAGTTCAGCAATAAAGAATAAAAGAATAAGGAAACTATGAAACCATGTCTCTTTGTCCCTTGTGTGTGCAGACGGGCGCTTTAGTCCACAGCTACAGAGGGACGGGGGGGATCTTTGAGGTTTGCTGGAACGCAGCAGGGGACAAAGTGGGAGCCAGCGCGTCAGACGGATCTGTGAGTATACTCAGGACCTCTGCAGCTTTTATTCTGACAGTTCTGTCCACGTTCTGACCCTGTCCTCTTGTCCCAGGTGTGTGTACTAGACCTTCGGAAATAGCGCCGCTGTTTGTTGGAAGCCATGGACCGACCATGAATGTGTACATAGCCAAATGACTGTCCCTGCCCTCGCCCTGCCAACTGCTCACGCTCACGGCCCCGCCCACCGACAGACAGGAAGCAGGAAACAGGAACAGGAAGCAGCCCACACAGCAGGTCCAGACAGGGGTGAACAGCCGGACAGACGGAGGGACCTGGGGGGACGGACGGCCCCTCTCTCACAGAGACTCTCACAGAGATGCAGAAGGGACGCAGTGAAAAAAAGAAAAAAAACTGATAGACAAAAAAAAAAAAGTTACAGATCCGTATATGTACCAAAATTTGGAAGCTATTTTGCTTTTTTTGATCTTTAAACCATCGCTCATCGTCATCAAAATGAAAAACAATGAAAAAAGTGTTGCTCTTTGTTACTCGTTGGATCTCATCGTGCAGACATATTGAACTCCTCCACCATAAAATAGGACGGCACTTAGTTTTTTTAAATTTCTGATCTCTTGTTTCAATGTTTTTATATTTTTTATCTTCGGGGGGAGGGGTACAGGCTGGTCAGCTCAGAGGTACCTGGATTGGAGAAGCACACACACACACACACACACACACACACACACACACACACACACACATCACACACACACACACACACACACACACACACACACACACACACACACACACCCACACCCACACCGGGAATGCAGTAGCTCATGTTGTACATCCTCCTGTCACATGACGTCCATCTAGATGCTTTAAGAACAGCTCCTCTGTGCACTCTGATCTAGATGCTTCTCTCTGGACTCATGACATCACAGGAAGCTCACCTCCACTCATCTGAATGTGGAGGTTGCATCCCCAGCCAGTAGGATTCCAGCTGACCTTCTTACCTAATTTGATTCAGGCCTCAAACCATGGAATACCCTGATGTATGCTGGGAAAAGAGGATCTTTTTGCAGCTTCTCAAACGACAGAGGGTAGAGCCAAAGAACACAGACACATGGAGTCAAAGGAGCTGGACTCAAGCTCAGCTCTTCATCTGATTGGCAGCGTTCACACACTTTTTATTGCTCTGTGTGTTTGTAATTGGCCAACAAGTGAAAACAAGGACTCTCAAATGGTTATTCGTTTTTATTTCAAATATCTGGCGCCTTACATTTCGAGTTAAAGTTGAATTTAACTGTGGATGGCCAGGAAAACTGACTTTGTGATCTGTTTTTGCGACACGTTTGACGGTTTTCTGACAGTTTTTAGTGTATGTCATCGTAAGTTCAGATATGAATTACAAGCAAGGGGGAGACATTAACGGTTTTATACCTTTGGCTGGTCAAAATAAAAGTCAAATCAGTCTGAACATCTCCATGTGAACGCAGCAAACAAAGATTCTCAGATACAGTTTCGTACCATCATCAGTGGCAGTCGTAGTGTCTCTATTTTCCAATCAAAGGTGACTTATTGTGTGAGTTCTCAGCAAAAAAGCAACACAAAAAAAGAACATAGAGAATACTATTTCGACACATGTGGCTATGAACTCTGGGAAAAGTGTTCCTTGGCTCTGCCCTGTTGAAGGTTTTAGTAGAACAGCTCTGCCTCCAAGACTCGTATAAATACATGAAACAGTTTCATTAACACAACCATGCACATCCATGGGGGGGGGGGGGCTTCAGTGTGACTGAGCTGCCTTCACATCACACTCAAAAATACAAAATGACAGCCTGAATCTCACCGGCACGAGGCTGCTCTTCAGAATCAAGCTCAAAAGCAGATCCCAGCAATATTTGGACATTCTTTTTTTTATAAACAGCTACTTGTCAAATTGTGGGGGAATAACGACACTGCGTTCACGCTGGAGAACATTCGAGATGTGACGTAAAAGAATTCAAAACATGTGGAGCGGTGCATTCAATGCATCGGACTCTGCCCTCGCTCACTCTCGGTTCTGCTTCACGTTTTTCTCCGAGGTTCCTTACTGACACACACATTTTATACTCTTTTAAAGACAAATTTAAAGTTACATTTTTGTAATTTCTTTGTAGATTTGAAAACAAAATGTGAATTGATGATTTATTGGCAGTGTTAATTTACATGTGCTATACATTTTTAAATGTTTTGTTTTGTTACTTTGATGCTATTTCAAATAGCAAACCCTGAGCTGCGGATCTGAGGCGCCTCGCTGCGGAACACGTGTCCCGGAGCAGATTACCACTAAATGTGTCTGTTTAATAAAGAAATGGTTTACTTTTCTTTTTTGCTTGGATCTTTTTGGGAGGACGTTTTGTCCCGGAAAACGACGGCCTACAGAGAAGACAATTCAGAAAAAAAGTTACTCTTTAAATTGAATAAAATTGTAATTTTTCAATCAAGCAAAGACTCTAGGGACTTTTTCTGGTTCCCCTTTTATTTTCGCTACAGTCACGAAGAGGGTTGCTCTGGAAGCAGACGTCATTTCATTGGTTGAATATGGACTTTCGTATGTGTCTTATTTGATCAAGAACACTTGTTCTTGTGAGACAAATGTTTTTCTGTGCAAATTTGAAGGGGAAATTTCTAATTGGTTTTTTGTTCCGGTCCGATTGTTAGAAGTCTAAAATATATGTTTCCTGTGCAGTGGCAGAGTCGAACAATATTTATTCTCTGGTGATATTTGACTGAAAACAAGTGAACTCATCTCACACCATCATGAAATGTTGAAGTTATCATACATTTTAATTGGATTTTAACCTTCAATTCGACTAAGTTTAAGCTTTAGGTACAGAGGTTTTAACGACACCAAAAAACATACAATTCTTCTCCAGAGCTGTGCTTCTGAAAAACATTTGGACTGCAAACTAACTTAATTTCCGCCTCTAATATCTCACTCCTCCGGTCTGTGCCACAGCCTTTCTCTGTCAGCAGAACGTCATGTCGGCGGCCAGCGTCTCCCCCATGTTTCCATCACATCCATCTGTTATCATTTTAACTCAGATCAGTGGAACACAAGTCCAGAATAAAATATATTTTGATAAGAGTTTTGTGTTTTTATTGAGTGTGCGTACAAATGCTGAACCAACATGGTGTAGTCAGTGACAATCTGTGTTTTATTCACGTGAAAGCACAAAATATATGACCAATACAACATTGAATGAGAGCTTGAACGTCCCTCATGCTGGTGACACAATGAAACTAAAGAGGCATGCTTTACTCTCACTGTATGTTCATAAAGCTAATGGAATATTCTTCTTCTTAATGTAAAGGGAAGTTGCAACAATCTGGATTTGCATCTCCAAAATGAAACCTCCCTGAGTGTACTAACTCACCATAGCTTCCCATCTAGCGAATGTTAGCTATCGAGCTAGCTATTGCCAAATTCGTGGCTCTCCTAATGATTATTTAACACCTTATGGTTAGACTTTTAGTGCAGACCTGTGTCTACCATTCAGTCAGTGAGAGTAATCACAAAATGTATAAATAGTTATTTTCTGGCCTGACTGTTATAACTTAATAAAACTTCATTCAAAAGCTTAAAAACAGTTTATTTGGCAAGTAAAGGTAGATAAAGCTGGTGACGCTATGCAAAGTAATAGCAATTACACTTTAACCAGGAAGTACCGGCAATGTGGAAGCGCCTTAGAGCTGGCGGTCATAACGTGAATAGGAGACAAAAAGTATACGGGCCCTAATATTGTTGGATGAAAATTCAACAGAAAACACTGTACGCTGTATTAGGTTAGTTAAAAGCATTTACGTTTAAATAAATACATTATGTTCACAATATTATTGCTTTTAACTAAGCTAATACAATTATGTGTAATCTGTTGACACAATACATTGAATTAAAGTCAACCTTTCAGTTTTGTCAGGGCGAACACAGGTTCCCGGTCCCTATAGGGCTCACAGCTGATTGGCCCCGGAACATTATAAGGCCTGAATGAAGAACATCATTTAGCTGTAAAGAATAATGATGTATCTTTTGTAGGTTAGAGATTTTCTAAGTTATGTTGGGGTGTGTGGGGAGGATAAATAGAGAGAAATGATGAATCCTGAAGCAGAACTTGTGACTTTCTGCCTCAGTGTGCAACGCATGAGGAGTACAGAACAATCCGCAGTGACTGTCAGGATAGAAACGGTGCATTGTGCAGAAAGGTTTGGGAATACTTTTGATTTAACTTACATACGGCTCCAAACGACAAACTCTTTCGGTTTCCCTACACTGAGCCGGTGTCATCTGCAATGCATGTCGATTCAAGCCGTACCATGTGGCTTTAGCATAAAAGAAGATGAGCGTGATTCAAAACGGTAGATTTCAAGTTATATTGAATAATTTCATAATAATAAATAAACTAAACATTATAACATACATTGTCATTTAAATAAATGCTTTTTTATTCTCTGCATTGCCAGTAATTCAACCTACAGTGTAAGATATATAACGTATGTCATATTTACAAGTGTGCTTTGACATCATATATATAAAGCATGTTTGAAAAGTTGCCACGGGAAAGTGCAAAAACTCAAAGTATGGCCCCAAAGACGGCGTCAAAAACAAAACAATGGCTACATCGTATCATATTATATAAAAGCACTTGTTGCGAAGCTTCAGATTTGTTGGCACTTCACCCCCCCCCCCCCCCCTCCTCCTCAGAGCAGGATGGAGGCGTTGGCTGCTGTCAGCCCCCCTGTCACGTTGTGTGGGGGGGTGTCCTGACTGTGGCTGTACACGGCGATGTAGTGAGCCAAGTCGGCCACCGTCTGCAGGACGTCGTAGGTCACCGCAAACAGGAAGTAGGTGGGCAGCAGCCAGCTGAGGCTGAACACACACTCCCCCACCGGCAGGGGGACCGCCAGGTGTCTGGGGGGGGAGGAGGGGGTGGGAGAGAGTTAAACATCACATCAAATCATTTTTATTTTAAGTATAAAGTACCATCCACAACATTGTAGCAATACATTTCGAATGTTTAGAGCAGTGAAATGAAGAAGGTGAATTGTGAAAGTAATGAAGAATGAAGAGTTATTTCTAAAGGATAGCAGCAAAGTATATTTGGAATCACAAAGAATAAATGACGTCTCAATGAAACTCAACAACACTAACAAACTGAAATGGCTGAGTGCATGTTTGTCTTCCATCAACAGAACCAGAAATATTACTCTCACAGTTATATAAATAATAACTAAGGCTGCTCCCAATGCATTTTCTTAAATTAAGGTTAAAAGTTAAAGTTTTCCAATTAAACTGTACACGTCTGTTGTCAAATTAGATTTTGTACTAACCTTAAAAAGAAATCCTTGAACTAAATCTTTAATAATATAAAGGTGATTCACCTGAATGAACTATTTTTTTCTTTTATAATAAATAACACCCTTTGCGTGCGGCAGGAGCTTTTATATATTTTGTTAAAATCATGTTTTGGTTTAACACCTATAAGTTTGGAATGAAGCCGAATATTTGTTAAAAACATGTTTTGGAAATGATTACATCACCCTTCTAAAAATCTTCTTTTTAAAAACAAATGTTGACTTGATTTTACAACCCTCTGCATGTATTTCAATGTTTGTATTACACAAGCCTACAGTTGCAATCTAAATCTAATAACAGTTTAAAACAGGGGGGGGGAACCTCCGGCCCCCGGGCCGTATACGGCCCTCGAGGTAATTTATAAACACACACACATTTTTTTTTTTAAAGAAATCTAGACCGCAAAAGAATTAAAAAAGCGAGTGCCTGTATTTCCTGGACAAGGTCAGGGTCCTTGAACACAACACGAGCCTAACGTGTCATCACGTGGTATATGTCTCGCCTGACAGGGGTGTAGTGCTGGACGGGGGCACCAGAACGCCGACGGAGGGCACCAGACGGAGGGCACGGAGAGCACCAGAACGCCGCTCCGGCACTTCAGAAATGGCAGTACCCATAAGGAGCCGTACACATGCTGCAGTTTTTGCGTGGCTGTGTCTTTAGTTGAAAGCCCAGTGGCGATCTGTTCATCTGTCATACTGATCATACAGTCAATAACTTTGTTGTTATTAGCATCTGGTTAGCTAGCTATGCTAACGAATATAAGAAGCTTTTTCTACAACCAGTGAGGTAAAGGCACATCTTTATATGATCATTATAGTTATAAAAAAATAAGAGACTAAAGTAAACAGGTATAAAATACTATATGACAGTAAAAAAAAGTTGTTATTAATAAACAAGAATACAGTTTGAAAGGGGAGTGATTTGTAAAATATCCATAAAGAAAAATAAAATCTGCTTACAGTTCTGTTTCATATGGATGTTGAGAGATGTATCCATAGATCTCTTAAAGGGCCCATGTCATGGCCATTTCCACTGATCATAATTCCATTGTTGAGGTATACTAGAATAGATTTATATTGTGCAATTTTCCAAACTCACATTGGTTTCTCATACAGCATCTCTGTATACTACGTGTATTCACTGAATTTCACTCTCTGCCTTTAACGGCTCGTTGTAGCTCCAATAGCTCCAGCCCCCACCCTCCCTGTGTGCTCTGATTGGTTGGGACGTTGTGAATCGCGCTGAGCTCCGTGGAGGTGTTGTTTCCTTGTTTAGGATACACAGCGAAACACAGCCAAACTCATCCTGAGCACACACAAACTCACAGCCGAAGTAAAAACAATAAGTGTGGCTTGATATTGAGTAAGAAAAAGGTTGATAAACGCTGTGAGAATGGGTCTGCAGAGAGAATTTCGCCGCGATCCCAACTGTCTGTTATCAGCCTGCAGCCAGGGAGGAGAAATCAGCAGAGCTACCTGTGTGTGAGGAAGTCCGTGGATTGGTCAATTTGGACCAATCAGCGGGGGCTTAACGTAACGGCTCCACGGATTGGTCCATTTCGTTCAAATGGACAATGACGTATCTCCAACGAGGCGTTTTGGGGAGGTATTTTCTGTGTTAGAGTTTTACTCGCTACAGGGTGTACTTTGAGGGTTTTGACTCTGCAGACCGTTTACATGCATAAAAACCTTCATAACACACAAGGGGACGGGTAATAACCGGAAAAGCATGACACCTCTCCTTTAATGTTGCTCTCAGTGCACCAGATTGATGGTTTTAACTTCAATATTTAAACACATTTTTTCA
Organism: Trematomus bernacchii; assembly: GCF_902827165.1. NCBI lineage: Eukaryota > Metazoa > Chordata > Actinopteri > Perciformes > Nototheniidae > Trematomus > Trematomus bernacchii. Next base: position 1,645,864 of record NW_022987708.1, on the reverse strand, counting down.
CGGGGGAGCATGCCCCCCGGCCCCCCCTAGAGGATGTTAGGTCCCCCTCCCCACTTAAATCATGTTCACATGAATAGGAAACTAAATACATTTGCACACATCTTGTGTCCATATCTTTCTGTTTTGGTGGTCATGCCACAACCGTGCACGTGCATGCATGCACGAGTCATGGTAGGATATCTGGATTAAGAGGTTGCTTTTTCTTTGCACAGCATGAAAGAAAGGCCAAATGAATGGGCTGTGATTTTAGTATTTTTAAGCAGAGGTCAATAATTTGTACGGCCCTCGGAGGATGTTGAAAAAATTGAAATTGCCCTTGAGAGGAAAAAGGTTCCCCACCCCTGGTTTAAAAGAACAGCAGCTCGTGTGTGGGAGAGAAACCCCCTCTGGAGGGAACACATAGATTTGAGCTTTTGCAGACCATTTACATGCACACAAACCAGAACACACTACAGGAAAGTGTGCAAAACACGTAATAAAAGACAGGGTTCCTCACTTGAATCTGTCCTCTCTGGACTCTCTGAGCATGATGAAGATGAACAGTCCCACCTCAGTGTTCAGGGAGAACGAGACCACTTTGTCCAACATGATGATAAAACCCTGAAGAGAGGAGGAAGGAACACAGTGAGCACTTCATCTTCATCACCCTTCATCTCCTCATCACTTCTGTTAGCATGTGAGCGTCTGTGCATCATTTACCTGGGGATCGCACACTGACACGATGAAGATGGCCAGGAATGCGAGCAGTGACATGAATCCTTTAGCCATGCTGGAGGAGAAATAGAGGAAGAATCAGTTCAAATGGTCAAAAACAGGATGGGGAAATTGAAAAGTCAAAAAAACAAATCGCTTTATCTTCATCTCTGTGAAGGGAGACTCAAAATACACTGCGGCTGGAAAAATAATGATGATTCTTTGAAATAATGAATCACAGGGGACAGCTGCTGCACAACTTAAAAAGTAAATAAATTAGGGCTGTCAAGTTAACGCGTTAATAACACGTTAACGCAAAAAAAAATTAACGCCACTAATTATTTTAACGCGATTAACGCATGTATATTTTTTGTCCTCGCCCGCCCCGTAGTTTCAGAGCGCATCAAGTTTAAAATACCATCTACAAGCTGATGCTGACAGCCCCGCTCCTGCCGCCCGCTTGTGGCAGACCACACTTCCACGCTCACCGGCAGGCCCGGACTGGCCATCGGGAGGACCGGGAGGGTGTGTGTATGTGTGGGGCGAGCGAGGCACACCTTACGTGTTGTTGTTGTTGTTGTTGTTGTTGTTGTTAGCATCTGGTGCTAGCTAGCTGCGCTAACGGATATAAGGAGCTGTTTCAATGAAAACAGAGGAGCGACATTTCGCCGACAACTGCGCCGAGCACTTGACTTTATGCAGGTAGCCAGACAGTGGGACATTGTACGAAAAGTCAGCACACTCAGCACGGATAGTGCGCACAACATGATTGCAGCGTCCAGGCAGCTCCCGTTCGAGCATATATGCCTTGAGCTGCACATAGCTCCAACGATCCACCTCAGTGTCTGAGGTGGAACAAACAATTATATAATGTATTGAATGAATTGAATTGATCAATCACGCTGAGCAGGTTTTGGTTGGATAAAGGTAAACAGTCCGTGAGGAGGGCAAAAAGGCAAGACACATTGTCAGAAAGGCCATCTATGAACCCATTGGCTGTAGAAATACAACAAGTTAACGTTCTTTTAGCCTAAAATGTAACCCATCAACTGAGTTCAAACTGAATACTTCTGTAACTATCTGGTCGTCAACAACTTCTCTCAACTCGAACCCCATTATCATGTACCAATTTTCGAATCAAACGGTTTGCTGGCCTTACTGCAACCATAGAAATGATTGTTTGTAAAACTGTTACGAGGCCAACTCATATCAGCGATGAACTGTTTTCAAGTAGGCTCCATGAGAAGTTCAGGAAGTAAACAGCAATTGCAGAAGAGGCTGGGGGTGGAAGAAAGTAAATCAATTGACGTCTCCCACCCACCACGGGGTGGTATATGGACTTAGTGATAGTAATTATTATATTGTTAATACAACATACACACAGTGTGATTTAAATGTCTCCCTCCCTAATGATGCACTTCTCTCAGGATCCGTGCTGATTGGGACATTTAAAAACAGAAACACTGTGATTGCCTCTAACAAGACACTTCATCCAGGGAAATCTGAGGCTTCATCCAACCCTTAAAGTCTCCCATTACGTACAAAATAGATGGCAGGCATTATGTAAATCACTTCAGAAAGTAAGTACACACACACACACACACACACACACCCACACACACACACACACACACACACACACACACACACACACACACACACACACACACACACACACACACACACACACACACACACACACACACACACACACACACACACACACACACTTTGTATTGTATTATTGTATGAGAGAGGTTCCAGGTTGTTGTGTTTAATATTCATGAGAATATTTGTCATTGTTCAAATGATAATAAACAAACATATAAAGCATATTTGTCCACTCATATGTTGATAAGAGTATTAAAAACTTGAAAAATATCCCTCTAAGGTACATATAGAACAGATAAAAAATGTGCGATTAATTTGCGATTAATCGCGATTAACTATGGACAATCATGCGATTAATCGCGATTAAATATTTTAACAGCCCTAAAATAAATACAAATGTCCCCTTTTTTTATATTTATTTCTGTCTCTTTAATATATTATTTTAAAGTGTTAAATGTGAGTGTGAGAAAAAAGTCAACCTGTTTAGATTAGCTTTAGTACAATAACAAAGTTGCTCAAAGTCACGTGATTTTGAGATTTATCAGTCAATATGTGTGAGTAATTTAAACAATCACAATAGTGACTAGTAATTATAGATTGGTGAACATAAAAGAGAGTGCAGGTTTGTGAACACACCTCTTTGCTGAGCACAGCGTCTGTTTGTTGGCCATTCTTCTCTCCCAGGATTTAGACAGCTCCTCCATCCTGCTGCTCCACAGAGAGCTCACCACTCCGTCAACTGAAACACAAAGTCAGTACAAAACTTCATGTCTAAGCAAAAGTTCCACATTTTGAAGATTACAGAACAGCTCCCAGTACTAGAGATTTAAAACTACACGAGGAACCTTTGTATTAGCATAACTACACTGAGGTGAAGCAGCTAGCTTGGCTAAATGTAAAATATTCTGCCCAGCATCTCTTAATGTCACTACTATCATATCTTGTTTGTATAACTTTTAAATATTTTGTTTGTATAACTTGTATACTAAGTGTTGACACAAGTTGTGTTTCTTTTGGGATTGTGTGTGTTGTGTTGGCACCAAGAGAAAACTCCAGGAAGTAGCCGGCTCCACTGCCATAACTCTTTGTGCTAAACTAAGCTAACTAGCTGTAACTTTATATATATTCTTTAGACTAGAGAGTAATATCCATCTTCTCTTCTAATACAGAACTAATCATTTTGAGGTTAGTATTGCTGCTATTATTTCCATTACTGTAGGCCTATGTATAAACAATAAAACCAAAGCATTATAAAACATAAAAGCCAGATTAATAAAATGCTTTTTAGTCAAAGTTGTAGTGATCACTGATTAATACACTGGGTTACATAATCCAATCATGGAACTACAGGTTGGGGGTATTGTTTCCGCACGGACGCATATGTTGACGGTACCTACTGTGTCCTCCCTTTCACTTTCTCTTCTCATCTCAGCCTGCGACCCGACAGCATGTCAATTTCTGCTGCTCAATAAAGTGAGATTTGCACCTTCGATGCACCGCCTCAGACTCCCTTCTCTCGGCACTACATTGGTGACCCTGACATAAGTCTCGCGAAGGTTCCGAGACTGAACCGAACACGGCAAAAGACTCTTGTTTTTCTCGAAATGCCGGAGATTTTTGGAGACCTCCGTGGCTGCCTCGTGCGCGCGGACTGAGGCTCGGTGCGCCCCACGGGATGGCGGAGGACGTCGCTCGCCATTCCCGCTTCGTCTCGGCGCTGGAGGGCAGCAAGCCTTCCTGCTACGAGGAGAAGATGCACGACCTGCTAGGTATGGAGGGACCCGACTTCTGCCTCGTGGAGCTGGTTCTTCGGGACATGCGGCTGCATGTCCGGGCTGCGCTAGCTAACTCGGCTAGTGTTGAGCCCCGCGCTTTGGCCGACGATGCTAGCCGGTTCCTCCTGGCCGCCCGGCGATTTACCCCTGAGGTGCTTGCCACTGCACGCTGCAGCACCTTCCCTGGTGTGGGCACGCCGCCTAGCAGAGGCACCGGGGACGACGACGACGACAGCGACTACCGGCCGTCGAGACCGGCTAGCCTCGACTGCTAACGACAGCTAGCCACGACAGCTAACGGCTAGCTGCTACCAACGGCTAACGACGACTGCTAGCAACGGCTGACGGTGACTAGCAGCTACCAGCGGCTATCGACATCCGACTGTTTTGTTTTTGTTTTTTGTGGTGCCGGAGAGGAGGTTCGATCACGTCTGGTCGGCCTCGTGTGGATCCTCTCACAATTTCGCCCACCTGTTTTTGTTCGTGGACAGGACGACCCTTTTCAGTTTTTTCTGGTGCCTGAGAGGAGGTTCGACCATGTCTGGTCGGCCTCGTGTGGACCCTCTCGCTTTTTCACCACCTCGACGGCGGTTTCGGACGTCACACACGCCTTCTTCGGCCCGTGGGTGGCGCGCTTCTGGACCCCGTCTCGCCGCTTCCCTCGCCTCGGCGGTTTCGGACGTCGCCCATGCCTTCATCGGCCCGTGGGTGGCGCGCTTCGGGACCCTGCCTGGCCTCACCTCTAACCGCGGCTCACGGTTCGCCTCGACGGCGCCCCGTCTGGCCTCTCCCCGGCTCCCTCCTCCCGGGGACACGGCTCCTTCCTCCCGAGGACTTCGTGCCCGCCGCTGCTGTGCCTTCGCCTGCGGCCGGGCAGCGCTCCTCCCTGCCGACCCTGCTTTCTGCGGCCCCCTGACGACGGCCCGTTCCGGCCCGCCCCCAACCCTCTGGTGGGGATGCCCTCGCCCTCGTTGGGGCCCCTATCCTCTCCTGCGGCCCCCTTCCGACGGCCCGGCCCGTTCCATGGCCCGCCCTCCTCGGCCCCTGTGGTGCTTCCTCCCGGACGCGAGGATTGTGTCCATGGTTGAATTCTGGGGGGGCTTGTGTAGTGATCACTGATTAATACACTGGGTTACATAATCCAATCATGGAACTACAGGTTGGGGGTATTGTTTCCGCACGGACGCATATGTTGACGGTACCTACTGTGTACCTACTGTGTGTCCTCCCTTTCACTTTCTCTTCTCATCTCAGCCTGCGACCCGACAGCATGTCAATTTCTGCTGCTCAATAAAGTGAGATTTGCACCTTCGATGCACCGCCTCAGACTCCCTTCTCTCGGCACTACAAAGTCAACTTTATTGTCAATTTTCTGTGACAGGGAGATCGAAAATGCTGTTTCTCATAATCCAGAGGTATACAAATTAAAATATAAAAAAAATATATATGTGTAGGGCTATATACATACATGAACTTGTGTAAAACCACTTGACCATAGCAGCGTAGTTTAAGTGTCTGGATAAATACAAAGTCTGTGGTGCTGGATGTGTGTGTATGTGGGGAGAGAGGTGGGAGGGAGGGGAGAGAGTTTAGCATCCTGACAGCTTGGTGGAAAAAAAGCAGATTTTTAGTCTGGTTTAAATGTGCCTTTGACAATTAAAAAAATGAAAGTGTCTCAGATAATCTGGGATGATGTTCCAGCAGCTAGGAGAGTACAGCATCATGGCCAGATGTTTCAGTGCTGTGTGAATGGTGACAGAGTGAATGAGTTCATATGAGTGCAGCAGCATGAGGAACTCACTGGTGTGTTTCATGGCGGACCCCATGACCAGGAAGGACACAGTGACGCTGATGGCTACGAACACCTGGATGAGCTCAGCCACCCAGGAGTACGCCTTGTAGCGCTCATTGATGATCTACATGGGGGGGGAAGAAAAAGAGAGGCATCTGTACATTTAAAAGGAAGGGCATTTGTGATGCTATTGGTAAAACATTACCCCTCTGTTTAAGACTTAAGAGCAGGTCAATTATTTAAACTCCTTTTTATTTCTTTACCTGTGAAAGATTGAGATCAAATGTTTTTAAGATGAGATATTTTTTATTATTTGTCGGGCTAGTATTGTGTTGTAGTTGTAATACTTATTTCAGCCACAAGAGGCTGAAGTGAACCAGAACCACCAAACAGGAAATAAAGCATGTTTTTTATAATAGGGAGGGATGAAACCCTCTTTAATGGTCACACATGCAGAGCACACAGCACACACAGTGAAATTTGGCCTCTGCTTTTAACCCATCCTAGTACCAGGAGTCTAGTACTAGGAGCAGTGGGCAGCTATTGTACAGCGCCCGGGGAGCAATGGGAGTGGGGGGGGAAGGGGGGTGTCCGGTGCCTTGCTCAAGGGCACCACGGCAGGGCAGGAGGTGAACTGGGACCTCTCCAAGTAGAAGTCCACACTCCATATTTAGGTCTGGTCGGGGACTTGAACCAGCGACCCTACGGCTCCCAGTCCAAGCCCCTACTGACTGAGCCACTGCCGGACCTAGGGCATTACACTAATTTCACATAACCTTCTAAGAAGAAAGACACATTTTTGAGCAATGAATTCTGGCAAAGCTGTTTATCCTACTGTATCACAGACGATTATTTTAAAATAACTTAAAAAGATTATCCTGCCAAAACTTTTCCAAAGAGAAACATTTACATTGTTTGTCCAGGGTATATGCAGGAATCCTGAAGTCAGATGTAAGACCTTTTAAGACCTTTTTTAAGACCCTTTCCATACATTTTAAGACCTCATCGCCACTTCGAGTTTTAAACCGGTTACATTGGCGACACACTTTACCTCACATTTACTATATAGAGTATTGATTGTCCTTCCTCCTTATCTTCAAACCATTTGAACCCAAACTTGCATTTCCCCATAACGATGTTGTTTAACAACCGGTGTAAACGGACCTTCGCGCACTATCAAGCAGTGAGCGCGCGATGTCCTGTTCAGATGACGTCAAATCCAACGGGATGCCATAAATAAACTACAAAGAATCACACTACACACCTACGCAATGATTAAATTCAGGCAAACTGTAGAATACAACCTCTTTGGACAATTGATATACTTATTGAAAACAAGCTACAAAATGTAATACCTTGGAAAAAGCCGTTTAATACTTTTTAATAGCCTTAATTTTCTCTAAATTGATTTATCAACTTTTAATACTTTTTAAGACCCCGCGGACACCCTGTTGTCTATCAAGGATTCTGTATTTTAGAATGTGGAAATGAGTTGTATAGATACGGATGTGTCTTTTTAGCTCAGACACCTGTTGTCCCCACTCCACGATCAAGTCCTCACCAATTTGCTTTAATGTAAACCAGCTCTCCATTTTCATAGAGTTCCATTTCCTGACAGACACAGTACACTTGGGTTTCATTATAATTAGTAGCAGTGAGTCAGTGGTTCCTGCAGTTTCCTCTGCTCGTTATCCTGAGATCTTCACCTGCTACTTTTCATTCTCTGAGTTAAATTCTCTTTAATGTCTTCTCTGACGACCAATTAGTTTGTCAGCCAGCCTCTGCAGCTAATTGCTGCGTGTTTCCATTAGCGGCTGTTAGACACACTGTTTCCTGTGTAATTGGATCCAAACACAATGAGCACATGTTGCTACCGTGTGATTTTCCAACAAAACCATTATCTATCTCTGCATGTGTCTGTGAGAGCATGTAAAGGCCTTTAGCACACATACAAAGGAAACTGCATCATGGCTTCTTAATGAGTACTTGCAGTGTTACAGAAAACTAAGACAAGAAAAGAAAGGGTCAACAAAGATAAAGGAGATTACCATTAGCTACTATTGGTAATGTGTTATTGTATAATGCTGTTTAGAAGGTTTATGAGAAGATGTGTATTTCAGTGATTCTCAAAGTGGGGCTACTCTGCCAGACTATGCCGATCATTTTATATAAATAATAAAATAGTTGTAAAGTACAAAAATGCATATCTAGTGAGGAGGAATATATTTGTATGCTCATACAAAACAAGCATATTGGGTCAATTTCCTCCGTCCATGTAGGCTTTGGGCTAATATACACTGACATATTGGTCACATCACTAAGGGCCCCTACTGCTTAGCTTTTGTTTTGTTTTAGCTAGCTAGGAAGGCGAGCATGAAGATTATTTGAGTTATTATCGTCAAGGGATGGTAAACCCAAATTAGCTTAATCCAGACAATATCAAGAAGGTTATTCAGTCAGCCAGACACATCTGATAACAAAGCACTCTGAACATTAGGGTAAGACAAAGTAGTGCTAACCTGATTCAAACTGAAATGGGCTTCTTTGTATGACCATGGAACAGGGTTGTATTTAGGTTGAAACATTTAGATATACAAATAGTCCCAATGGCTGTGCAATTGTACAAATGGTCGGGAAGATATGCTGAATCTGTTTTGCAATTTTCCCCCTTGTGTTGCTGGTCCCAAAAGTTTAAAAACACTCTGATTCCATAGCAGGAATGATATGTTTGATTACACTATGTGACTTTGACTTGTCAATGCAATCCTACTTAAAGGCTTCAGTAGCTGAATCTTTACGAAACAAACTCAACACATTTCAGATCAGACATCAGCGTTGTGAGTGGTTCACCTTCACTGACTCTGACAACATCAACGTCTTCAGAACCAACAGCTTCTGAGAGGATAATAACACGAGGTGGTCTTTACCAGGATCATCTCTAGACATATATCTGTAAGCATCAATATCGGAAGTGTTCTGGTTTGTACAGTATTTGTAATTGAATATTATTAAATAATTAATTAAATATATATATATATTTGTATTTTTGTTTATGTCTAGTAATTGCACTGTTGAGGAACCTGCTATCTAAGTTCGTCATACATAATTACACTGTTTGTATTTGTTGTGACAATAAACCTATGAATCTTGAAAAAAACAAACAATTATATAATGTATTGAATGAATTGAATTGATCAATCACGCTGAGCAGGTTTTGGTTGGATAAAGGTAAACAGTCCGTGAGGAGGGCAAAAAGGCAAGACACATTGTCAGAAAGGCCATCTATGAACCCATTGGCTGTAGAAATACAACAAGTTAACGTTCTTTTAGCCTAAAATGTAACCCATCAACTGAGTTCAAACTGAATACTTCTGTAACTATCTGGTCGTCAACAACTTCTCTCAACTCGAACCCCATTATCATGTACCAATTTTCGAATCAAACGGTTTGCTGGCCTTACTGCAACCATAGAAATGATTGTTTGTAAAACTGTTACGAGGCCAACTCATATCAGCGATGAACTGTTTTCAAGTAGGCTCCATGAGAAGTTCAGGAAGTAAACAGCAATTGCAGAAGAGGCTGGGGGTGGAAGAAAGTAAATCAATTGACGTCTCCCACCCACCACGGGGTGGTATATGGACTTAGTGATAGTAATTATTATATTGTTAATACAACATACACACAGTGTGATTTAAATGTCTCCCTCCCTAATGATGCACTTCTCTCAGGATCCGTGCTGATTGGGACATTTAAAAACAGAAACACTGTGATTGCCTCTAACAAGACACTTCATCACAGCCGAGTGCTGCTCCAACACATCCAGGGAAATCTGAGGCTTCATCCAACCCTTAAAGTCTCCCATTACGTACAAAATAGATGGCAGGCATTATGTAAATCACTTCAGAAAGTACACACACACACACACACACACACACACACACACACACACACACACACACACACACACACACACACACACACACACACACACACACACACACACACACACACACACACACACACACACACACACACACACACACACACACACAAAGAGTGAGCAGTCTCACCTTAGTCAGGGGGATGGTGGCTATCTCTCCTGCTCTCTCCGACCTGAGGGACAACACATACAGAGTCAGATACATTATACATGTTTTACCACCATTATCAACTTGTGCTGATGTGTCTTTGAGCAACACAAATCTCTACATACATTTAAAAAAAAAAAAACAGTTGTATTTTAATAAGGTCTTATTACTTTATTTATGTCACTTAGTTATGTTAAACTGCTGCTACTCGCTTGTTTTAGCCATGGTTGTGTACTCATTGGTCTTTATTTTGAAATGTTTAATTCTAATGTGTGCTTTTCTTTGTTATCATTGTTTGCCTTTTTGACCTGCTATGCCACCTAACTCTCCTGCTGTGGGACTTATAAAGGATTTCTGATTCTGATCCCCTAGCCAAGGAACACCTGATGTCCACCAGCTGGAGCTGTAAATGTGTCACATTTTTAACATGTTAAATATTTTAACTGTACTGTTGTATTTCTATTTTGAGAAAATATTTATCTTTGTTTTTTAATTTGTGATTAGAGTACTTAAAATATTTTACTTTTTTCGTTTTTGCTCCGTTTCTACAACTTATTCTACATGGCAATAAACCCAATTCTGATTCTGATCTATTCATGGTCTTAAGAGTCAATTCAAACAAGAAATGTTGGAAATTCATGTGTTTTTTTCATTTAATACATTGTGTGTAAATTGTGGTAAACACAGAAATACATATTTCTATAATGCTTTACATTTCACATGAGGAGTGTTCAGGGCTTTTACTAATGAATTCATTCTTAGGACACCTTTCCATCCAAATATATCATCAAGAAATTCAAAAGAATGCTGCTTTTTTCTATTCTACTGTTATGTAGTTATTAGGAGTTGGTTAAAGGAGATACTACAGAGTACGCTGCTCGGACATCTTAATGGACCCAGGCTATTGAAAGAGTCACTATTGTGTGTGACTTTATGTTGTGCTTTGTATGTTGAGTGTTGCTTTATTTGCCAGTGTATTTGCTAGCACTCCAACACATTGAATATGAAATGCTACGGGGGGGAGCGATTGACCAATCACCACAGAGCCGGCCAGCTAACCAATCAGAGCAGACTGGGCTCTGGTTTCAGACAGAGGGTGAAAAGAGGTGCTGCAGTATGAGAAAAATAAAGAGCTTTTTGAACATTAAAGCGTGGAGACATGTCCCAGCAGAGACACTACATTCTAATATGAACCTGAACATTAGCATCATATGTTTAATGGACAATAACTAGTCAGATCTGTTAAGCAGTAGTAGGGGTCAATTTGTCCATCAGAAAATTGGACACAAATGTAATGATTAGTGACATATTTAGCATTTGTTACATGTTTTAACCCTAAGAAGATACCAAAGGTAAATGCTGTTAGGTATGTCCCTTACATCCGTTGTTCATTGATGAAGTTCGAGTTCATAACTTAAGGAGCTTACTCCATTACATCCTACGTTATATATATATGAGGGTAGTGTGTTGTTTGTCAATCACTTTTTCAATGGAAATGCTCATATGGCTATAGGTTGGAGACTATGAGAGAGTGTTTTTGAGTGACTTTGACAGTTAAAAGTCGTTGTTTATGCGATGTTACTAGTTGAAGTTTAACTAATTAAAGTTTAACTTAAGTTTAACTAGTAACACCACATAAACAGCACAAAACATGTGTGCTCAGCTGACGTTAGGTTTTTATACTAAATTCTTCTGTTTTGCCTTTACTCCTTTAATAGTAGTCATATTTCATAAAGGGCTGCCCTCTGTATACATGAATCTCCATTAGGACTCATCTAAACAGAGCCTGGCTCTCTGTATCCGGCCAGCGCCCGGGCTGTTCTCCTGGGGAAATATTATTGTCCTAAATATGAAATGAGGCACAAATGGTTGTAAAACATGTGGCGGGGCTAAAGCTATGAATCAGTGTTTCCATTTTAAACTCTAATTTTGGCCATTTGTCTCCTGCTGTGGTAACGTGCTGTAGGTCTGTTTCCCTTTGCTTTCATTTGCAGCCCAACAAACAGAACTGGGAACTCTAGGACTAGTTGTAACAATTACAATAATTTATAATTTTAGAACACATGAATTAATGGACCAAACAGCACAGGTACTAGTAAACAGTGCTTCTTTGTGCATGTAATCTAATCTAATATTATTGACATAAGTAAAGCGGTCATCCCCTAATCGTAGAGTTGGTATTCTGATCCCTGCTTTCATTTCATTTCATTTCACACCTTTATTTATCCAGGTTGTATCCCATTGAGATCATTGATCTCTTTTTCAAGGGAGACCTGCTCAAGTAGGTTCCACATGAAACATTAAAAACATAACAGAGCAACAAAAGGACATCATACAGTAGCATTACAGGGATTACAATTTACATACTATCCACATGCACAGGTACCAACAGCTTCCGATTCAGTAGCATCCAACCGAGCTTTAAAAACATTTAGTGGCAACAGATTGCTCAGTTTCCATTTTAATTGCAGACTATTCCAGGACAGTGGAGCTGCGCATCTAAATGCTATTTTCCCTAAGACAGTCCTAGCAGTTGGCACATTTAATAAAACCATTTAAGTGGTTGGAAAGATTAGTAAGTGCTGTATAAATGCAGTTCATTAAATACCAATGCCTAATAGATCTCAAGAGCTGGCATTCAACACAAGGCACAGCTATACACCTGCCAAGTGTGAAGTGGATTGGATAAACAGCACTCGATAAAATGGAATGACACCAACAGACAGACTCCTTTTAGTTAGATATGCATGGGAACGGGCCGGGAAGTGTCCCACCTGTTGCTGTGTGTGATGGCAGCTGGCTGTCCTGGGGCAAGGGGCTCCTTTGACTTCTGAGCAGAAGTGTTGTGCCTCATGCCAAGCTGGCACACCGACACCTGTACTCATCTGAAGCCCTGAATGAAAGGCATGCTGCACCGCTGCTCATCCATCCCAATGAAGCAGGATAAGGTTACAGCTCTCACAGGAGAGTGCTGTGTTTTCATCGTGTGACCTTGGTGCTGACGGTATAAAGTGTTTTCTGCTGTCAAAAGTATAGCTCACATGTATATTAAGATTGGATGCACTGTTCTCCAGCTCATACAGTTTCTACACAGACTGACTGATATGGTCAAAGACACTTCCCATAAAGTATTTTTTCTGGTTCCAAATTGTGTAAATAATTATATGAAACTTTCTCTAGGTCTGTACATTTACATTGATAATAGTCCTCTGGGTTATTGCAGCACATGCCCCTCCCCCCCCCCCCCCCCCACCCGTGTGTAAGTAAGTGAAGTATTTCCTCTCATCTGCCGCAGCCTTGATCAACTCATCATACTAGATTCACTGACGTCTCTTGCCGCAAATTAAATGTTGCATGATTTTGACTTTATATTGGTAAAGATGTTTAATTACTGTTTTAAGTAAGGGATAATGTGCAGCGAGGTGGTCATTATGGGGAAAAGAACACCCGACAGGCTGATCAGGGAACCCGATGCGAAGCGTGCAGTTTGCTTTTCGGCCAAACTGTGTACAGTTCAATCGAACAGACTTCTTTCTGCAGATATGAGCGTCCTTAACAACGGTCAATAAGTCCTTGACAGCGGTCTGTACTACTGGATTAACAACGTGTCACGTGTTCTGAATTGACCAATCAGAATCGAGTATTCAACTAAGCCATGTAATAAAGCATGTAAACATGTCACAGTAGAGGTACTAAATACTAATATGGAGCATAATATGTCCTTTTTTATGGACAGTTAAGTAATCGGAATCTGATTCTCATAAGGAGTAGGTGGCACCAATTTGCCAGTCAAAGAAATGTATAAATTGGGTAGTAGCATCCAGCTTATCTCTGTCTCACTCTCCCCAGCAAAGTCTGTTTTTTTAAATCGAGATGAATGACTACCTAAGGCCCATAGTACCTGTTGCACACGCCCCTTCACACTGTATGACCTCAGCAAGATCAGGTCCTATCTAACACAGTGAAACATCAGTAAACAGTCTGAAATGCAGCAGCACGTCTGATCTTCAGCCAGCCAGATGCAGCTCACGTCACTCAACTTTTCATTACCCTCCTTCAGCTCCCTGTTGCTGCTCACATTCCAGTCACAAATGCTGGCTGAGTGGCTACAAGCACAGCGGCAGAGTACCTGTACTCCCTCGCTCAGCCTTCTGATTCACTACCATCTGCGAATGAACAACCACTCCGAGGCCGGAAATCTCCATCAAAACTGTGTTGCACTTGAGTCAGGTGGAGCCTGGAAGTGAGTGATGAGGGAGTTATTTCAAAGGCCTCGGTTTGATCCACTGCGGATGGGATTGTGACTCATCCCTATGTGCGTTTGAACAAAAGCGTCTGCCAAATGAACCATTACAGAAACACACTCAAATCTACTGTCAATGTAGGCATAACTGATAGACCATCAACTATGGTCCCCATTTTTATTTTGGTATGATTTATTTCAGACTGAAATCACACCATTACAGAGTGTGGCAGTGATGATGTATTGTTGTTGGCAGACCTGGAAGTTATCATAACAAAGGATCCCCAAAAGCAATGGGATTTCAGTATATTGCAGAAAATAAGATCTTTTCAAAACACATATTTATGATAATTAACACGTTTGGTTCAACAGGGTTATCTCCACATATTAACACCACTTTAATATTTCTGACGCCTTAGCCTATGAACAAATAACATCACTGTTGGATGTGTGGTTGTCTCCACCGCTGAGCTAAAGGCAAAAATGTTTGGCATGATGACGTTTAGTAGTTTATATAGCAACCACTGTTTTTATGACACATAACATTTGCGAGTAGGGTGATTCCAGATGTATTTTATGTCATAAAAAAAACATGAATATCTTTTAAACGTGTGTTAACCAAAGATCTTATTTCAGGCTACTAACTAGAAAACCCATTTTGGGTTCTAGGACTCATTCCTGCACTCTATTGCCTCTTTTGTTTTTTTCTGTAGTGCTGCATCACAGGGCACCATACTGTATGAATGATTCAGAATATCTAATAATGACATTTATTTATTTATTTGTCTCCATTAATAATGCCTTATTATCTTTTCATTAACTTCTTTAACTCCAAAATAACCTCCCCAATGTTTAAAAAAAAAAATCTTTTTCTTTTTAGTTTGCTTTGGTTGTGTTTTGTGTCTCTTAGTTATTGACTTTTATTTAAGAATTGAACTTGTATTACCCATATTAAAACTGGCAATGGACTTTAAAGTAAATTGTATGGAAGATGCTAAACAAATCATTGCATTAAAGAATATAATATTATGTTTCCATTCCTTTTAAATGATTTAACTAATTTCAAGTAAAGCTGAAACATTGTCATTGTCCCCTTTATTCTTACATTGCATTAAAAGCACATTGCTGCTCTACAAGCTGCATCAGATGAGGGGATAAACCCTCGGAGCTCCTTTTAAAGAATGATAGAGGTCCACTGGGGGGCACTGTGGTTCTGTGGGGAGAAGAGCACCTGTCGCTGAGGTACTCTCAGCCATCTGGGTCACAGGAGCTCTGCTTTTTAAAGAGACGAACGATGAAAAGTGATGGGTATGGGCGGGAAGAATAACACAGAAATAAAAATTCATACCGAGCAATCAGAATGAAATACGGTTGTTCTGCAAATCAGTGGAATGAAGAAGGATTTAATGGAAAGGGCCTGAGCCAGGGAGCCATTACCATTCAAAGATGCTTTGAAATAATTACACATTCAGTACAAGAGCTGCTAATTGTGCACATTCACACATTCTCTGCTGATCTATCATCACTGTCACCTTTTCCACGGCAACGGAATGGCACGCTGTACAATTCTGATGACAAAAAGCTAACTTATTATCAGAAATCTGGCACTGTTCTGTTATCGCCAAATGGGAGAGGACAATGAAACGGCACAAAAAGAGCTCCAAGCCTGCCAAATTATTTAAGGGCTGAGCTCATGTCTATGGATGGTATTTTACAATATGTCTTTCTATCTCACATAATGGAGGACATTTTGGGTTACATTTTTTTAATAGGACTTCACGATCCATATGTCCAGTTGCCGTGTTTTTGAATCTGAAATGTTTTTGACAGTTGCTATTTCCAAGGTCAAGAATGAAATAACAAACCTCAACATGCAGGAAACTATACATTTACAAATCTAAGCAAACTGCATCACTGCAACATGTAAAATAACTGTAAAATAACTATAGGGGCCCTATAATTCTGCTCATTTTCAGGTTCATATTAATATATATTGTCTCTACTGGGACATGTCTCCATGCTTTAATGTTCAAAAAGCTCTTTATCTTTCTCATACTGCCTGTGCTGCAGCACCTCTTTTCACCCTCTGTCTGAAACCAGAGCCCAGTCTGCTCTGATTGGTTAGCTGACCGGCTCTGTTGTGGTTGGTCAACCGCTTACATCAATGTTCTCTTCTTTCTGATGTTGTTCGATTATTGTCTTAGTTGTAGTGTGTCAGCTGAATTATTGTTTTGTTTTCATATTTTCCACTTTGGTTTCTTGTTATTCATTTTTGTATTAAATTATAAATTGCCTTTGAAAACTAGACAACAGTTTATCCATAGGGCTTTATCCCAAGCCCTGTGGAACCCCTAACCTCTGTGTCCGTCAGACTTTTTCCCATTGACTAACATTGGAAAAGAGACGTCTGTAAATCGTTGATAATTTATTTTGAGCTCAATAAACTACCAAGCATAAACCCATGTATATCTCTAGTTTAAATCAGTAGAATCCAGTTATTTGTATTCACTTTTGGTGTATACTAGGTCATAAACTTGTATCTACCTCGGCTCATGTATAATATGCTAAATGGACATTATGTGTGCAGTTGTTTTGCAAGGTCAAGAATAAACTGTCATCTTCAATGAAACTGAAGCAGTCTGCAATGAGTCTCAAAGGAGGATTTTCACCGATGTCAGCCTGGAACTTTGTGACAGACAATACCAACAATTGTAATGCTGAAGACTGAAAGTAAATAATAGAGAAAACCCTCATTCCTTCAAAGCTGCACAACCTAATACCAATGCCTTGGCTTGGTCCCAACATCATGTAAGGGCTCGTTCTCATCAGCCACAGAGTGACCTCTGCAGCATTTACTGCTTTATTTTGGTTCATTTGATCAGGTAATAGCAATGCCCTTTACTGCGACATTTACAGTAACATCTTGGCTTTCAATCAGTACTGTGCCGGGGTTCATTACAGTAAGTAAAAATGTCATCCAAACAGACTTCCCAAAAAAACTATTATGCAGAGATGGAGATGGATAAAGCAGTTATTTGCCTGAAGGAAAGACTCTAGACGAATGTTCGTATACATATCAATGTATTCTGACAAGAACATTTAGCAATTTCCCTTTGGATTTAATCAATCTATCTATTATATCAAAGATCATAGATTGGGCCACCATGCTCTAGTCAAATCTGATTTTATAGACCCAAATAAGTTCAGACAGGCCACTTAGAAGTGATAAACCCTGGTTCATCTAAGGTCTGCGGAAACATAATTGAATCAAGAGTAAAATATGACGTGCCTGACAGATAATATGTGAAGCAGCAATAACTAACAGGCTACAGAAGTAGGTCTGTGACTAAATGATGGTTGGATCTAATGAAAGGCACAAAACAGGAGAAGAAATGACTTAGACTCACTCTTCCAGAGAGATGTTGGAGTACAGCAGAGGGGTGCCGGGGTCTGGAGAGGTCCCAGCTGCCAGCCGCCTCTCTGATGTCGACGTCTGAGGCACGATTTCCAGCACTGCCCAGCACCTGAACACACAGGCAGATTTGTAATACAATTAATAACAACATTAATTTGAGCACATATACATGTATTCATGTCACCCCATTGTCAAGGAAATCCAACACATTTAAAGAAATACATGTCCTTCCATAACCAACTTTTTACAAATCAGCATATTTTCATCGCAACAGATAAAAAAAGACATACGTTGAATACATTCTCAGCACTTTTTAAGAATGTACCTGAGCTACAAACCAATATGGTATTTGGATATGTACAGTTTACAATAAAGCTGAGCATACAGAAGGGCTTTAATGGCTATTAGTTACTTTCTTGGTTAAAAGGACAGACATAAGGACTGTACAACACAGAATACCTTGTTTTCTGGTATTATATTAAACAAATTATTTGATAAGAGCATGTTTTAGAATTACAGTGTGATGTCAAATCTCATTACAAAGGGCACGTATAACTGTTCTGTGGAGATACCATGAGCCAATGGAGCCAATGTAACCACATGCCATCCCATAACATCTACAAGACGTGGTGATGGATGATGCTCTTATTTCCGACGAGACCTTCTTTAGATGAAAAAGTAGGATCAAATAATGTTTATAGAGCACAAAGACAAGGATAGAAAATGATGGGTAGATTTCTGATGTATGCACATTGACTGATGTCTTGTTGTAGGAAGTTGTCCTGCCCCTCACAAAGACCCTAGGACCTGCGCCGGGCCTCAAAACCAGTTTTCATAGTTGCCAAACTATAACATTACAAATTGAGCATCCTTCATATGATCCCAATTGGTCCAAACATTTTTTTTCCCATATATTTACAATGGGAAAGAGTATTCTGTAAATCAACTTCTAAGTACGGACACTTAACTAACCCTTAGTTGATATATTATTTCCCAAAAGGTATAAAATGCAATACAAGCCAGATCCAGAGTTATATTTCCTCGGCCTTGTGAATTTTTCTGCATGCAGTCGTTGTGGTAGGAGGCGAGGTTTATGTCTCTATGGGCCCCGTGGATGTGTAAGATTAGTTTTATACCAGGCAGTAATATGGGGCCTTGCTTCCAACAACACTATATCAAGTTCTCTTTATACATCCATGGTCCAAAGACACCACACAAAAGCAGTTGTCTTTTGTGGAAAACCTTCATAAAGCCATTGTAGACTGCATTCACAGCCTCAGACAAACAAAGTACGAGACTATCATCAAAGTGGAGCATTTAACGGCTAAAGAGACAGATATATTTCAGTTAGGAGGAGTCCAAAAATAGAGCTAAGAGACGAGAGTGCATTTTGGACTTTGTACCTCATTTGGACAGACACAAGGTCAGAATGATTGCTTACTGTATGTTGCTCTGTGTCTGCTAGATGTGTACACAAGCAACTATAAGCTTACCTCTAACACAGGGATTTGCGACTGACCATTTCCATGCACAATGACCTACAGTATGGAAAAAACCCCAAAAGCATATTAGGGCCTCTTTGAGTAAAGAATAAACAGCAAAATCATCTGGACTCACATTGAGCCACTTGCAAAACGATATTCTCAACTCCTGAGCCACATTTTAAGCCCAATAATCCTTGGGGGCGCAGATAGGTATTCTAAAAACAAAAGCGGCGGATATGTGAACCTGAGAATGAATCACAAGTTCTTTGTTTGAAAGCAAAGGCCATAAAGTTAGGCTGCAGGGAGAAAGAGAAAGCAAGTCATGGACAAGTACATTTTCTCATCTCTGCGGCACCGGCTGTTGGTCTGTTTGAATCGGCAGTGCAGCTCTGAGAGATTTATCCATTCATTTGTTGTGGCTACGCTCGAATGCACCCAACAACACACCATTTCTATTTTATTCTACTAGTCTTTCACTCTGCCGGGCGGCTCAACAGAATTATGTCCCCGGCGATAATTATCAATCAAAATTATGGTCTAAAAAATGGAGGCCGAGGAAATTGCTTACCAGGACGTCAAGCAGGAACAGGACCCCAAAAAGAAGAAGTAGTGTGATAAGAGAGGGAGAGGGAAAGTAAGGCTGGAGAGAGGAAATGTGTCCATGCAGTGTAAGCCGTGGTGGTTTCAGTCAACTTATTGTAACCTTGCCAACGTCACACCTTTTGAAGAACAAATCATGTAAATTCCAAGGCTTTACATAAATGTTCAGTTCTTTCATCATAGATTTGAGCTAATAGGTTATATACAATGTTCTAGACTCCTGGTAGTCTCAGAGAATTGAGCAATAGTGAAAAGATGTGTGGCAGAAAGACAGCAATAGGTCTTATTCGTGAACACTTCCCTTGTTGCTTTCCTCAAAGTGTGAGGCTACAATTGACCCATTTCTCATTCATGTCTATGAAATGAGGGGAAAATACAAAGGTGAATCTGAAAAGCAGGTGCGTCGTGAGCAATACGTTGGGATGTGTTCAGACACAGCACTGTGGGTTTTAATGCAATCACAGAACAACACAGAATCCCTCAGGTCATGTGTTTAAAACTAAAGGAAATAGACAACAAGCACAACAAATCCAACTCAAACTGTGCTCACACGATGATAGCTTATTTCAGTTGCAGTCAACCAGCACAAAAATGTACACCAAATACTTGATTTAAAGGGTGAACTGTTTATTTACTTTACATGGTTTTAACCTGCAGGAGCCAAAGGCGTGCCGAGGGCTGAGGACTCTTTAATACTTAGTCAAATGGGCCAAACCATGGGCTTTCATATTAAGGGGGCGATTTGGGTTTCGTCAGTGTTTTTTGAATGTGTTCATCTTACATGTTATCCCTTTGTTTGCTATTTGTTTCCGCCAAGCCACTATATATGTTATCTATCATAGTGAGAGGTTGGTTTGGTCAGTTAACACATGTTAAGTTGCTGTTATATCTATAGTTATTTTCTTTTCCCTAAGATTCTTAGTTTTATTTATAGTTTTGGATAAATAAAAAGACACTCCTGTGTCCTTGTTGCCTCACTGCTTGGTCCTTGACACCAGGGTTTGCTTGAATAAAACTACTCGAGTTGTTTCTCTCAGACTTTGGCAGCAGAAACAGGTTACTGGTCTGCACCACAACACATTCCTCAATGTGAGGTTCCTGGGACAGTGAGGGACATCAGCTAAACACTGATTGATACCATTAACCTGTTAAGCTCTGAGCCTGTTTTTCAGGTCTCAGGCTCGAAAATGCCATTCCCAGAACAAATGACCATATCTTCCCTTCTAAAAGGGTTAAATTAATAATCTTTATTCTCAAAGTAATGATAAACCTGTGAGTTGGATGTAGAAAAGTCAGAATCAATATAGATGTTTTTTATTTTAAAGAAAATTCAGATTTTACATCGTAAAAAACTGTAAATTATAGTGTCCGTCCAAAAATTATTTTTTACTTATAGTGAAAACTACCCTTGGATGATGGGTTAGTAGACTAAAAGCTTTAGGAATCCAAAGTACAACATATAATAAGTACCCTGTATAAAGATTGATGCAAAACAAGTGACATTTGACCTTTTTAGAGAGGTTTAGCCAAAACCACTCCACCTCTGAGGTGATTTGGGTGAAAATGTTTTTTTTTCCATATCTCTGGCCCCCCTTGGTCGATTTTGATGGTTGACACCTCTTTCTGACCGTGAGAGCCAATATAATCGAAGGGGGCGGTGCGTAACAGGTTAAGGCTACCAGGATAATATTTCTTCAGATATTCCACCACTTCTGAACTCAGTAACACCAGACAGTATAGAACAATGCAATTCAATAAGGCCACCGTTTTCAAAATGTATTTAAAGCTTGGTGAACATAGAACTACTTTTTCTAGGTTGAAACCAACTGTTACTCTTTTTTTAGAATAGGATTGGATATAATTGGTACGACACAGTAAGCTGATACCTTTTTTTTTTACCCACTTTCTGTAGAGGTTTAGAACTGTCAGACATTATTCAACACTTATTCCCAAATTTCATCAAATTTGAGCTGTTGCAAAATCACTGACTACATTCAATATGACACAATGGGCAAAAGCCACTTATCAGTACCATTAGAATGAAGGGATTTCAAGATGTCTAAACTGTTGCTGTTATAAAGACTTCTCTCAGTCTGGGTAAAGTAATCTCACTTTGGTTCCAAGAGGACAAACATTTCAAAACCTCATCATAAGATGATCTGGCTGAGAGCAGTAGAAGCATACTTAGTAAAGGCTGACGTACACTGGCTGACTACTCACCATTTATTGAACACCACAATCCACCCACATGGATGAAAAGTCACACTCATAAAGCCTTAGAGTGTGAAATCCATCTAAAACAGAGCACTTAGGTGAAGGCTCATCTAACCATGCATCGATTCAACTAAAAGTAAAAGTGTAATTTGTTTTTTTTGCAGTGCGTGTGTTGACCTAAGGGCTCAGTATATGCGGTGAGAGAAAGTAAAGGCTGTTTACCGGGCACTGAAATAACTCTGAATTGTTATCATGAATCGATAAATGGGGCTCCCCTGTGAAAAAACCAGCCATTATGGAGCATTGCCTCGCCACGGAACACTGCTTTCAGAATCCGGTGTGTAGGTTGGACACAAAAGGAAAAAAAGAGCAGCCTGAAGCTCATAAATCTCGGAGAAGTATCCCAGAGGAGAGAGACTTATTGTGTGGAGCTGCTGCAAGTTGTTTTGCCAGAAGCTGATCAGTAAAGTACAGCAAAGGTCAGATACAGACAATTGTTGGGTCTAGCTCAGTGAAATTTGTCATCGTTGTGTATCTGGTGCAGCGGTGCCATGATATATTCCTTCTCGCGCTTGCCCTTTTATATTTTAGGATTTTTTAAGATGATTTATTGGCCTATTTGCCTTTGTAACACAGAAAGGGTGAGAGAATTGCAGCAAAGGGGCTTTGGCACGAAAAGAAACCCAGGCACTGGACTGTTAGGACTGCATGGTACAACCTTTTAAAAATAAAACAAAATCACCACATTTTCAAAGGTAAATAAATGTTTCCAAATTGTCTACATTTTACGAAAATAAACTAAATTCTGAAAAGATTACTTATCATTCTCGAAAACAATTTGTTTTCCTTGACAGCATGTTTTGTAAGCCTGCCTGCCAACCTGAGTTACTCTTTCAGACTTCTCCAATACAAGGAGACAACAAATCTTAATCATTAGTAAATTAACTGTGGAGTGAAGTTAAAGTTTGCTTATTATTTTCTTTATCGCTCGCATGAAACTAGCTGTTTGCTCACTACTGTAGAAACAAACACGCACATATCAACAAATGATTAAATTATCAACACTAAAACGGTAGATGCAGACGGTTTATGAAATGTAAATGGAGCATTCAAACTAATTTATATCCAAAAACATTCACTCACAAAAAAAGAAAGAATATCAGCCTAATTTTGGCAGCCCACACTGTAGACACATTTGTTATGTTAATATGGCTGCTGTTTGGTATTGCTTAGCATCTTTACTGAAGAGAGAGAGATTTGAATACCATTGTAAAGAAATGCAATCTGATTCAAAATTCCACACCCCTGAAGCGTGTTTCTATGTCAACGGCAGGAAATATGTTTTATTGTTCTCCTCAAATGCTCAAATGCTCTGCTCTTCTACTGTAAACAAAAAAAAGCTTTCAAGTGATTGTAGATGTCTGTTTTGCCCGCTGCACATGGACTCTAGTGTTGATGGTTGTTATGCCAGTTGGCTGATGTTGTTACTCGCTCTCCTCAAACCTCTGCTGATGGTTTCAGGGGCTTTTTTCAAAGGTTCCTGCAGTGATGTGCGCCATGTAAATCATGGTCCATCACTTATCAGCTTATAAAAGCAGAGTAACTGAATTTTATTGTTTTGAATTATAGCCTACATTTTAAACCCAAACTCCCGTTTTTGGCAGCTTTCAGCCTTAAATTCCACCAAGCAGTTTCACATCAGCTATTCCCACTTCCAGTACTAATGCATACTGCTAGTTCTTCAGGTAAAGCGTTACAGCAGCGTAAACTGCAGCAATAAAATGGTTTTATACCACATCTATCCTCTGTAGTGGCTGACAGGATGACATGAAAATTGCCTATTTATTACTGTCTTATCTTTTGGTGTAGATGGTATAAGTTCTCTGCTATAAAGAACTACAAAAAGTACCGAAGCACACCGTTCTTTCGTACTCCACATTGAAGCAGACGTCCTCAGTTAATAATAACTCTCACTTCCGGAAGGGTAGACAAAGGTCTAAAGTGTTAAAATGTATAAAAACAAGTAAACCAAGAGGGATGTATTCATTATCCTGTCAGTGTGCTAGTTCGCTAGCTGATGTTAGCCATCTAACAAACATCGTTTTTTCATCGTCATAACTACACTGTAGCTATGTACGCATGACCAATAAAAGCCTTGAACTTTGAACCTTGAAACAAGCTAGCTAGTGAACATTAGCTATCTACTTCACAATCACTATCTGTATAGCCAACTATTAGCTCGGGAACGTGAACTAGCTTGTTCGTAGCTAACATTCACTATCTACCTACCTTGATGGACATTGCCAAATTGGTGGCTCTCATAATTTAAATTATGGTAATTATTATTAACTTATGGTTAAAGTTACAGTACAGACATGTGTAACCTTCGGTATTGAAATAAATTATAAAAACATAATCGACATGTCGATTATGTACGTCAATCGGCCACCCTCACACAGCCAGCAGCTCCTCACAGCTCCAAAAACTAAATTCCCAAATATGCATTATTTGG
The DNA here is from genome assembly GCF_902827165.1 of Trematomus bernacchii. Lineage (NCBI taxonomy): Eukaryota > Metazoa > Chordata > Actinopteri > Perciformes > Nototheniidae > Trematomus > Trematomus bernacchii. The sequence continues at coordinate 1,621,437 of NW_022987708.1, read as the reverse complement.
ATGAACTTATCACATCTTAATAATATAAATGGTTACTTTCTGAAAGAAAAATTAAGGTTGATAAAGCTGGCTAAGCTAACAATTGCAGTCTAAACTGCTGTCCCATATCAAAATAAGACAATGTGAAAGTGCACTAGATCAGTCAAAGAGTAATGTGAATTATATTGTACGATCTCATTGCACAAGATTCTCATTGCTTATAGACTCAATAAATTAAACCAAACAATTGCCAAAAGTGTGAATGTTTTCCTTGCAAGGACTGTGATGTCTGAAACAAAGCCACTCTGAATATCCTGCCTCGATAATCCATAACCCTCTGCAGTTATTTACAGAAAATAGCCCAGTGTCCTGTGGTGCTCCTTCTGGGAAACAATGCACCAGACGCTCCCCTGGGGAGAAAGTCTGTGCCATTGTACATGCAGAGTCAGAGGGGAGCTTTTTTTAAACCTGCAATTTCCATAGAACATGGCTTATTTATTTGGATGAAAATAAAGGATAACGACATGTGAAAATGTGTATAAGCCCATAACAATGCATTGTCTAGGGGTCAATTATTATTAAGGTGTTAAGGAGCAAGGATGTAAGAGCATATTGTGCTTACCAGAGGATGTTGAGCACGGTGCAGGTTGTCAGACCTCCTAGCACTGCCCTCCGAAACCACATGATCTGGACAAAAAGAAAACACAGTGAGCAACATCAAGCAGGCATGTCAGTGACGGTGACACACTCTGGGATTTTCACCTTGTCTTTCTATATTTTAGGCAAAATAAAATGTACATCTCTAAAGACAATACCCTCAAAGATTATCATGTTGGGGATAATCTATTATTTCCATTTATTTTTTACATTGTGTTATTCAGCAATCGGCAATTGTGTCACCTTGTTTTTCTTGTTATTTAGGAAAGTGATTGCTTAAATGTTTGTATTTTAAGTGCATATTATAGAACAGGTATAGGGCAATATCAAAATTAGCCCAATCATTTTTTTATTCACAATGTTTACTGATAGTCATCAAAATATGCATGGGTCCAATTCTTAAAGTGGACCTATCATGCTATATTTGAATAATATAGTGTAGGACCATACCTATATAAGGCATATTTATACTTTTTTATTTTCAAAATACCAAACAGATCATGCATTTTAGCCATGCCTCATTTTGCTCAATTTGACATTTTTTAGCTCTGTTTGTGTAAGGGCAGATAAGGGCAGAACAGCACCATCTACTGGCCTGGCATATGTACTACAGCGTCTCCAGCGCTTTCGAACGGCAATGGCCGTGGCTGTCTCCTCCTGATAGGTGGAGTTGGCCCAATAGCCGTAGCGCCACCGTCCTGACGTCAGGAAAGTGTTCAAATCTGGATCAGTTTTTATCAGATCCGTTGCAGCCCCTTTTTTAGAGATTTGGGTATGGAGGAAAATAGAGAGGGTTGTGTTTTCTGACACTTGGTGAGTTCCCTGGAACACCGGGGACACATATTCATGTATAAAAGACGTACAAAAGTGCATTTTGCATGATAGGTCCCCTTTAACTTTTCCCTAAAACATTCTAGCATTTCTTTATCTAACACAAAAAAAACTTGAATTTTAAAAACATTTGTCAACAATAGATACGTTGTTCCTGTTTTTATTGCAATTATCAGATACAAAATTATAAGTATAAATAAATCTATGCTTTCAAATGCATTATTCAGAGATATTGGGCCTGTCAAATTAAAACTGGAACATGTGAATAAGAGAGAGCTGAGCCCTAACCAGCAGCCCCTCTGACCCAAACCAAACTCTGAGCAGCAGGCGGCTGAGACGGAGCCAACCAGCATGCTGACCAAATGTGCTACTAAGAACTCATGTTTAAATTAAATAGCAAGCACTGAATTCAAAGTATGTATTTACTACACTAAGAGGAGAAGGAGATTTACCTGAGTTCTGTTGTGAGAGATTCGTGAGTAGAGCAGCGGCATCACGTTTACAATCCCTCCTGTTAGGACAAAAACACAACTGCAGGTCAATGTGATGATGATGTGTGACAGGTTGAATGCAGCACAATAATCATTTTATTTCTGAAATCTTCGTTCTCGTAATCGTTTAACCAACATTGTAGTTAAAAATAAAGTTTGAATAATCACCCTGTGCTAGAACCAAACAAAAGATAATACAAAATGCACTCGTGTAATAAAAAAAAGAAGTTAATTTGTCATTTTAAAGTGGACCTATCATGCTATATTTAAATGATATATTGTAGGGCCATACCTATATAAGGTATATTTATACGTTTCTGTTTTCAAAATACCAAACAGATCATGCATTTTAGCCATGCCTCATTTCGCTCTATGTGCTGTTTGCTGTCTACGGGTCTGATTCTGCTGACCACGCCCCCCTGCAGGAGAGGTGAGCCGTGCTCTGATCAGCTGCTGGGCTGTCAGAAGAGGGGGAGAAAAAGAGATCTCCGTCCTCCGTGTTTTATTATATAAGCCGCGTTCACACCGGAGTACTTTCACCGTACTTTTCGCGTTTTAGTTCCGTGAGTACCCCTTATGTCGCGTTCACACCAAAAATCGTACTTAATCTCGGGTAATTTTACCCCCATTTTTAGAGCCCGCTGGGAGAGCGTACTTTTCTGTCGGTGAAAAGTGCCCCAGTGCTGATTGGCTGGGCGAATTGCAAACCACGCCCGTACAACTGTGAAAAAGTTGTGTGGAGACGCCATTGTTTTTCCTCGCTACAAAAACGGAGCGTTGGGTTTATTTTTGAAAGCAGTTATGGCAAGCATCAAGAAATGATGAGGAGGTGTCGGCGCTTCTGGAGATCTACGCCTAGGACGCGACCCAGGGAATGCTACTGAAGCCAGTTCAGTAGCTTTCACTCGACCTGGGAATGTCCACAGCCCCACGGCACACACCGGCTAAAAATAAAGAAACTCGGGCAGGACTACAAACGGCGGATTCAGTGGCCAACGATGACTACCACGACGAAGGTAAAATCAGCTACATGCACTGGGGTTTTAATCTGCACAATAATGGTCTCAGATGTACTTTTATTTGCTCAGTAGATCAAGCTAGCCATGCTAGACTGAATAGGCTAACACCGGCCCCAAGCTAGCTACATCTAGCTAGCTAGATATTCTCGGCCGCTATGAAAACGTTTTGACTTGTGAATAACTGTGCAGTGTTTCTGTAATTTGCTTCGCAAAGGTACACACACTGTAACTTTGTCTTGAAAGAACGTTACGCATCATGTTTATGTTTATTTCCTTCTTGGTACAATTATGAAACAGCGTGAAAACTAGAGCTAGAGGTCACATGACTTCCGGTAAGAAAAACTTTAACAACATTAGACAAAGTTCAAGCATACATGAAGCACTCTTCAAAAAGGAACAATCCTCCGTGTTTGAACCTCTTAAATTGCTGCATAGCCGATTTATTTGGACTGGATTATCCCAGAGTCAAAAGATTCTTTAGAACACAGTTTCAGATTTGTGAAACCTTAATTCTATTTGTGAAAATACATTCCTAGTATGTTGTAAAACTACATGGCGACTAAACAGATCTTGTATCTTGCTTATTTTCCCCTCTTAGGAAAGCGGACACGGGATGCGAATTTCTTTGACACCGCCCAGGCGTTGGAGGACCGGCGTGCCGTGGTGAATGAGTCGCTGCGTGGAGATCAGATGGTGCTGTTCACCAAGGCCCAGGAAATGGAGGACAAGATGCTCACCTCGATGGAGCGCCAGGCAGAAGTGTTCAAGCAGCAGATGGAGCGCCAGCAGCACCAGGATGAAGTGTGGGCGCTGCGCCATGAGGAAGCGTCGGCGCAGCGCCAGGAGCGGCAGGATGAGCGACAAACTGCATTTAATAACTGTTTATTTGGTATAGTTTCTGTAAATACTGACACACGACACACAACTTTGCACTACGGTGTGTATGCTGCTGAGAATATTACACTTACACTTAATGTGTCTATTAAGTATTATTCATCATTATTACCGAGGCAAATAAAGCACATGCCTGGAAGCAGAGTTGAAAATGGGGTCAGGTTTAGGTCAGTCGTGTTTTGTTCTAACATTGCCTCTGGATAAAATCATCAAGGGTTTGTTAGGAGTACTGGGAGCTGAAATGGCCCATCTCATACACACATTCAGACATCAAATGTCTAAATGTCAGCAAATTCTCAGTAAAATGTGAATAAACACACTTAACAGGCCTAGTGCACAGGGCTGGTTTGTAGTGTTAGCACTTATGAGCATGCAGACAAAGTGGATGCTTAGAGCACCTCTTTGAAAAGTAACATTTGGGGAAACAACACTTATTTTTAAATTGTGGAAAAGAAAACACAATGTGTTCATGAGATTGATGGACCAGTTTTTGAGTGCTCAAAAATGTCAGCTGTTAAATCCACTGCATAAATGCAACATTACAAAATATTAACTGCAAGTATCTTTTAAAGATCTTTATGTGCCTAGATAGTTGCATTGTGCCTGACACTGGGACACCAGTGGGACAGTTTATTTTATATTGTTATTACTGTTATGACTTTATTTTATATATAATGTTTACTGACATGTACAACTGACACTTTATTTACATTTAAAATTGTTCTATTTAATGTTATGTCTTGAGAGTGCAATAAAGAAAACCGACATGGCGATTAAGCTTATTTCTCCTGACACTTTATCTTTAGTGACCTGTGTAGCATCCTATACATCACATGTAAGTGATTATTGTGATACCATCATGTTTCATCGGTTATAAACTGGCAAAGCTTTATTTGTCATTTATTTATCATCAATGTTGCAACCTTGTGGGGGAATGGCAGCGGCACATACACAAATATGATAATTTATATCATTTTAAATATTATTTGACCTAAACTTTTAATTCCCCCCCATTTCACACAACATGGAGTCCACTATGGGCCAAAACTAACATGTATGTTTGCATAGTGTTTATGGCAGACGGATGCAGTGGGTCTCAGGAAGATATATATATATCATTAAGGTGGGTTTGCTGCTGAGACTCCCTACACCTGGGACAGTTTATTTTATATTGTTATTACTGTTATTATATAGTACAACTGACACTTTATTTTATATTGACAATGTTTACTGACATGTACCACTGACATAAACCGACATGGCGATTAAAGAGATCCTGTATCAGCCATCCTACGGTGAAACATGGCAATCATGTGTGCTTTCCGTCGGCCAATCCTTTTCCTACAGCTTTTGAACTGCCTTTGATGCTGAAGAAACTTTGCGATTATAGCATTCGACGTGTGGCGGCTCCGGATTTTTGTCGGACGCCTAATAGGCTCAGGCTCTGGCCGCATTAACGAAGTTACAAAGCTGTATAACATGAGCACAAACAGCACAACTTCAGTCGACTCCATCTCCATCATCCATCCATGTCTGAGGTCGGAAGGTAAACAACAGACAGTATACGCGGGAAGTTTTTCTTTTTCTTCTTCTCTTGTTTTGTAGCGGATTGCAAACAACTTTAAGGTGCTTACCGCCACCTACTGTACTCGCCGTGAAGTCGTTTGTGGCCTGCCAGTAAAGCCAACGCAGAAGAAGAAGAAGTGACGTCAGCGGCTCATTTGCGTAATCTTCCCTCAGGGAAAAGTACTCCGGTGTGAACGCGATCTGTACTAAGTGCCCTGGGGTTAAAAGCGCCGGGGCTCTTAGTGCCGGAACTAAGTACAGGAAAGTACTTGGTGTGAACGCGGCTATAGAGTTGTTATTCATTTGTTTTAAAGCTCAATAAATAACAAAGAAGACCTTTGACCGGCACTTTTCTAATTTTGTCCGGAAGATTTCAACTTTAACGGACATCTTGACCGGCGAAAGTAACTGAAACTGAAACTCTGCCGCACGGTCCCCTCGTTCCTTGGAAGAGGCGGAGAGGTGGGTGTTTGTCATCTACTGGTGGACTAACCGGAGAGAGTCTTCTTCGCTGCTTTTATGGCAAACTACAGCGCCACTTACAGGCCTGGCATATGTACTACAGCGTCTCCAGCGCTTTCGAGCGGCAATGGCCGGCCGTGGCCCAACCCCACATTCCCCTGATAGGTGGAGAGTTGGCCCAATAGCCGTAGCGCCACCGTCCTGACGTCAGGACAGTGTTCAAATCTGGATCAGTTTTTATCAGATCCGTTGCAGCCCCTTTTTTAGAGATTTGGGTATGGAGGAAAATAGAGAGGGTTGTGTTTTCTGACACTTGGTGAGTTCCCTGGAACACCGGGGACACGTATTCATGTATAAAAGACGTACAAAAGTGCATTTTGCATGATAGGTCCCCTTTAAAGCAAATAAGACAAACTCTACGAATACAGACTTTACATTTTCCAACATCGACATAATAAAATTGAAATGTAACCATTTAATATATAAAATCGCTCATGTTTTCATCATGGGTATCTACAGCATTACTATACTTTAGAGAAGATTGGTATATGATAATTTACATTATATATATGTATAAAGCTATAAAGACTTGATCTGACCATTAAAGTATTATCATATTATCGTATTTCTGCAGGAGATCCACACATAGACAACTCAACATCCCAAAGAGGTCAAAAACTTCACAACAGCCCTTTAAATTGGGACAAAATGTATTGACAGAGTAATTTAAAAATGACCCCTCTCACAACTAAGAAGAAGTTAAGAAAATGGACACTGCAAATATAGCAAGGTAAAATGCCAAGTGGGTACAGCTCATTAACAATGTTAATCTTGGGTTTGCTTTCACTCGATGAAGCTCGTGCAAGTTCTTTCATGAAGTGCAAGTTCTTTCATGAAGACTTTCACCTTTCCTAGTCGGCTTCTCGTCCCCCTAAATCTATCACAGCACGATGGGGTCTAATCGCCAAAGTTTAATATATATTGCCCTTTGTATACACAGCAATAAATATGTTTATTGCACTAAACAAACTTCAACTGTCAATCACTCCAAACACTCTTAAAGTTTAAACCAAGGAGGAGGGGCAAACTTAAAATATTGTAACGCAATTTAATCACATTACAAAGTTTGACCCAAAGTTGCTCCCACGCGGATGTTCCCCATGAATTGAATGGTTTTGGAAGAGCAAAGATAGCAGATAAATTGGCAAGAGCTACAAGTATTGCACAGATAGTGCTAGCAATATGATAGCAGAAGAGATAATATGCATATCAGACTGACACAGTGAGGCGACAATAACATAACTTACAGGGATAATAAATAATAAACATTTTCAATGTACTGTAAAAGGCCTTGTTGACTTTGGAAGGTTTAACATTGCGAAGGTAAGAGGAAACAGAGATTAATATTCCATAGACATCTCAATTCAATTCACTGTCACTCTCTACCACTGTCGTCCAGCAGCGGAGAAGGCATTGTATCATTTCTAAAGGAATTTGAATAAATGCATATTCTGCATTAATCTCATCTCTGCTGGGAAGAAGCTGCGACAGGTAGCTTGATATCAATATTTACAATTCATATAAGATCCTTTCAAGAAGAGAAATGCTATTTGATCCAAAATATTGCTTTAAAATGTATGATATTAAGGATATAGAGTGGTGCAGGGATGACGTATACAAAAAAGCAATGGGATTTCTCCATAGGATTTTGGAAAAATACCTGTTTGATAAATGCACGTTTTGTTCAGCCGGATAATATCCACATGTCTACCCTACTTTTATCATTTTCGAATCGTAAATCTAATCGCCAGAAGCAAAATGCTAACGTTATGCTATAAACGAGCTACAGCCGAGTACAGCAGGGTCGCACGACTTGAACCTCACGCCAACTTAAGATCCATATTCAAAAATACAGATTCAAAATTGTACAAGTTGAAGCGTTTGTTTGAACAGTTTGCAAGAGTGCAGGTACTTGCTTTCAAGCAGAACAGGGCAAACAAAACTTAGCGGGAGTGTTTACGTGTTCGGCGTAATGACGTACAACGTCCTTGACAACTTCTGTAGTCCTATTCAGCCACTTGTTAACAACCATCGTTTTTCAGACACACGTAAACTCTTCAAAAATCACCAGTGGGGTCACTGCTGATGTATTTAATGTCGTAGAACAAAAGGTGATCCTTATATTTGTGTCAACCACAGACCATATTTCAAGCTATTTTCCAAAATCCTATGGAGAAATCCCGTTGACTCTGAGCCGAGGGAACCGTAAGTGTTAAAATGCTAACTCACTTGAGGGTTTTAGGACTCGTCACGGCACCACTCTATTATGTATTTATTTTGGTTTTGTCACAATGTTTCTTAGCTAACAATAATAGATGGTGACTTAATGAAAAGAGGAACAAAAAGGTTTGATTAGCAGCATTATATTTGTTATTCAGACAACATTTTAGAGGGTTTAATTCCAAATTATGCAAGTTAACTGATTATGGCAGGAAATAGTTCAAATTTAAAAAAATAGCGCTTTTCTTCCTTATATATTACACCTAAATATGGAAAGGTTATATGTTGTATGTTGTCTCTGAAATACCAAATGTTTTAGGTGATAGTATGCTGACTTAGTTAACTGTTTTAATGTGACTGTTGAAACTCAGGTCAGAGTCCATGACTACACCTAGATTTCTGGCTTTATCTGTTGTTTTGAACATTGCAGACTGAAGCTCAGCGCTGATTTTAATTCGTTCCTCCTTGGCTCCAAAAACCATTACCTCAGTTTTATCTTTATTTAATTGAATCAAGTTCTGACACATCCAGTCATTGCATTGTTCAATGCATTATTACTTATTTTGTAGTTTTTCATTATCTGAGCCAGTGGAGGCATGTAGATGTTAAAAAGAAGAGGCCCCAAGATGGAGCCATGAGGAGCCCCACATGTCATATTTGTAAACCCAGATGTGTAGTAACCTATAGAAACAAAGTGTTTCCTGTCCTTTAAGTAGGATTCCAATTTAGAAGTTACAGTTTTTTCTTCTCATTGAATCTAAAACTCAGATTTTGTGTGGCTGGTTTAATGTTTTCCTAACATGGGCATTCAGAGGCTCGAAATCAAAGCACTGTAGAACGAAGGAGCATTTACTGGAAAAATAAATAAATCCGAAGGCCAGAAAGGTGAAAGATGAAGACAGAAAGAAAAAAAAGAAGAAAGTAATATTTATTTTAGAAAGCGGATTCTCACCCAGAGCCACCGTGCCCATAAGGAAAGGTTTCCCCATCTGACTGAAGTCGCTGCTGCTCTGCAGGCCCACCTCTGACCCCACTGCAAATGTCACTGCCACCTGAGACACACACACAAACACAAACACACACACACACACACACACACACACACACACACACACACACACACACACACACACACACACACACACACACACACACACACACACACACACACACACACACACACACACACACACACACACACACACACACACAGTACAAAGGTGTTCTGTTAAGATTGAGATAAAAGTAGATACACATCACAGTATTTTTCACAGTGGGTGGAAATGACATCCTCTAAAGCCTCATCAGCAACAACAACATCAAAGAAACATTTTTATGTTCGCAGACAGTGAAAGTGTTGATGATTTATTGAATTTTGTAGGTACAAAAACATTTTAAATCTAAATCCATATGGAAATCCAAATTGGACCATTCCTGTTAGAGGGAGAAATGTATAAATATTGATGTACATCAAATTAAAATATGGCTTTATTATAGTATAGTAAGTTTAGTGCCTGTCTTATAATTCAGCCCTTTACAAAGACATATGACTACCTCTGGATAGTACATTTAAAATCAATAGCTGTATTCATTTATGTGCAGTTCCCCCCCCTACCTTTGCATAAGCTTTAATACAAATGACTTACTGATGGACCACAGTCAATACCTGGACTTTCTATATTCATGTTATTTTAAGTTGTTTTCAAATGTTCTCTACATATATCAGGATTGATTTATAGACTTAAAAAAAACGTTGTGTCCTTATCTTACAATCAATATGTTTATCCATTCTGTCTACTTTTAAGTTGTTTTAAAAATCAAAGAGTGTACACTATTACATGGTTTACATCTATTTCTGTCTGAAATAAAAATAAATAAATAAAAAGTTAAATTATTCTTGTGGGGGGGAGGAATGCACAAATGTTGATGTACAGAAAATAAAAATATGGTTTATTTTAGTAACTGCCTGCAGACCGTCATAATCCACACATGGTTAGCCATTTATAAAAAAAATATTATTTTTGTATAGACTATATTATATTTGATATGTTAAAGAGGTTTTTGTGCATGCAAATGGTCTGCATAGGCTGAAATCCCAAAGTTCCCTCCAGAGGGAGTTTTCTCCCACACACTCGCCCCACTGACTACTGACCATGCTACAGATGTTAGTGCAAAATCTACAGCTCCTCTACCACAACCATCAGCAACAAGTGGACATGGAGAACTACATGAACTACATGTTGCTAAATCCACCGCGGAGAATAAACAGAAGGGCAACCATGGCAACCATGCTCGGGGGGTCTTCTTCGCTGCTTTTGGTGTATTTTATGGTGGAAATACAGCGCCACTTACAGGCCCTGCATATGTACTACAGCGACTCCAGTGGGTCGAGCGGTCTCGTGTGGACGCAATACTTTTTTGATATCGAATTCGGTTCGTTTTCGCTATTGTCTCCGTGTGGCTCCAGCCTAAGGGGCGGGACATCTCTAAGAGGTTGACCAATCACAACAGAGCTGGCCTGCTAACCAATCAGAGCAGACTGGGCTCTGGTGACAGACAGAGGGTGAAAAGAGGTGCTGCAGCACAGGCAGTATGAGAAAAATAAAGAGCTTTTTGAACATTAAAGCATGGAAACATGTCACAGTAGAGTAGAGGCAGAAATACAAATATGAACCTGAAAATGAGCAGAATATGTACGATTTAATGCAAAACGTGTCTAATATTCACAACCTTTTCTGTCCAAAGTGTCAACTGGCTGTTAAAAGGGGCGAAAATCTAAATTGAGAAGCACTGAATCCACACTGGAAGCTTTTTTGTAACCACTCATGCCCCTTTCACACCAAGGCTTTTCCCGTTCTAGCTCCGTGCTAGAGCTTTTCTGGTTTGGAACCGGTTCTTCGGTTCAGCTCCCGCTCTGTTCACACCGCTCAGAGCCCGACTGGTGCTGCGTCATTGCGTCATCGTTTGCGTCATGACGTAACCGCTTGCGTGCCTGCTTCATAAAGCCAAACCGCGCGGAAACCCCTCACATCGACAACAACAACAATGGCCGATTGTATTGAAGCGCTACTCGTTTTGGTTTTGCTCTGTCGAAAGGAAATGGAACAAATGGGACGACTTTACTACCAACTTTACAGTCGTTACATGCTACATTCAAAAGTTCTTACACAGTTACACAGTGGGCCAAAATAAAAAAAATCGGTACTAGTCGAGGGCCGGACTGGTTCAATGTTTATTGCAAAACGTATTGAAATGAACTTATTGCACATATTAAACCTGAAACTAACAAAGCTTAAATGATTGCCTATAAAAACAACATTACACAGGGTTAGGCTTTTTGTTGTTGTTAGAGGTTGATCCCGCCCCTGCCCCTGCCCCCGCCTCCGACGTAAGCGTGACGTATGCGGTGCTTGCTTTCTAGACCGACAACTTTTTGGTGCTTGAAACGAACCGGATTCCGGAGCTTAGAGGCAGCTCCGCTGCGGTGTGAACAGGAAAAAACTGTGCTTTTCAAGCTCCAGCTCCGAACCGCGTTGGTGTGAAAGGGGCATTAGCTACAGAGTAGAGCATCATGTGTAACACTGAGGCAGAGAACTGAGTGCTATATGTGTGCAACAAAAACACACGGTGCCCTGTTTCCTAATGGACAGAGAGATGTGAAAAGTGTCGAAATTCAGATGGCGGCAGATCATTTCACAGCCACTAGTAAGAAACGGAGGTGAAGGAGAAACAGACGAGAGAGGAGGTGAGGGAATAAACTAAATGATACCCAGACATGAGTGTGATCAGAAACAAAAAGCAGGGAGAGGAGAGAGCGCAGAGGAAAAAAGACACAACATTTAACAAGATGAAGGAGTGAGAGCAAGTGATGAAGAGGAGTGTTGAGTGAGAGCACAGGATGATTGATTCTAATGACTTTCAAGTGAGATACCTGTCTGCCAACTAATGCTTTTTAAATGGACTGAAACATCTGAGAGGCTTCTTTAAAAAATCTTTAAGAAGTTGTCTCATCATCTCACGACGGGCAGGTTTCATTAGTGCTCAGATGGGGAATGGATTGCGTTTTACTTAACTACTCACCGCACACACACACACACACACACACACACACACACACACACACACACACACACACACACACACACACACACACACACACACACACACACACACACACACACACACACACACACACACACACACACACACACACACACACACACACACACACACACACACACACACACACACACACACACACACACACACACACACACACACACACGCACCATAAACCTGGCTGCATTATCCTCTTTCAAAATGATTTGACCGCCGCGAGCAGGGGCTGCAATATACCCTTGCTGTCATGGGAGCAAGCAGCATTAAAGGTTCAATGACAACTTTATTAGAGGTGAGGGTCCGGAGTCTTAACCAATTATAAAGCCTGAATAAATGTCACGCTAATTATTTCCAGAAAGCCGTGAAATTGTAGTCGATTCTCCGTGAATAATCTACCTTCCAACACAATTCCACAGTTGGCTGAATAAGATTCATTTAAAAAGTGTGTGTGTGTGGGTGTGGGTATGTCTTTGTGTTTGTGTGTGTGTCGTCAACGTTTCTATGTGTTTGATGGTACATCTAAAGCATCATTTAGGCCTATTTCACAATGACTGAATGGAGCTCTGATCATGGTGTATCAACTTAATTTAGGCATCACTGTTATTCTATTTTCTGGCAGGTTTCTATATGAAGCAATCAGTCAGATGTCAGAGAGGAAGAGGAGAAGAAGAGGAGAGGAAAAGAAGTGAGGAGAAGAGAGGAGACAAAGTGAGGAAGAGAGATGGGGGATAAGCAGGTGTGATTTTCGCTTTACCATCTATATCTGTAAAAAGAAAATCATAGTTCCTGAGTTATGGCCGAATACAACGGTTTTGTGATGTCATAGAGACTCTAACCACACATCCACGGTCTCAAAACAAATACACTATCCAAAAGATACCTGATACTTTCTGATAGATCATTTAATAATGCTTAATGTGATCTTTGCGTTATTATTTTTGATTTACATGTATATTAAATTCTTCTTAGATTTTTATAAGCTTTAAAAGAATGGCATTGGCAGCGGTTAAGTCCTGAATATTGTTTGCCCGTACTCACTTTTCAGGGCAGTGAGCTCAGCATAATAACTGAGAACAAAAAGGGAACATTATTCTGAGAAATTTCTGCCTGAATAGAAACCTCAAATAATAAAAGAGGACATATTATGCTCACTTTCAGGTTCATATTTGTATTTTGTGCCTCTACTGTGTCCATACTTTAATGTTCAAAAAGCTCTTTATTTTTCTCATACTGCCTGAGCTGCAGCACCTCTTTTCACCCTCTGTCTGAAACCAGAGCCAAGTCTGCTCTGATTGGCCAAAAGGAAAGTGTAGTAATAGTGTAATTATAGTGGGAGAGAAACTCCCTCTGGTGGGAACTTTGGGATTTTAGCCTTTGCAGACCATTTACATGCACAAAAACCTATAGAACACACTACAGGAAAGAAAAACCTTCAAAAGCACAACAGAGCCTCTTTATAAACTGTGGAGTTAATGAAAAAAAAAAATGTCCTTCCATCCCCAGCAGAAATGTTGGCCTTGGCCTGATTTATATCTATACTGTGCTGCACTTATCTTTAAATGAAAATATCAATTTTACTCTTGTGTCCATTAAGTATGGAACCAGAGCCAGGAAGTAATTACAGCAGCTTAGCTTAGCATAAGGACAGGAAGCAGGGGACCAACCAACTGTTCCGTCCAAAGTTTTAAAATGAGCCAGATATTCAGTGTTCATTGGTGAGCTTTAAAATATTTGACATTTTTAATATTATGCAAGGCAGCTGTTCCTCACTGAATCAGGTGTTTTTTCTAAGCTTCGCTACTCCCCAGCTGCATACCTAATGGTATTAGCTGGATGGATGGATATGTGGGAAAGAAGCATTGGCATAACACACAAGTTAAAACTATTTTATAAAATAGAACAAAATATAAACATATAGGTTTCAGTCAGGTCAGAAGTTGAGTTTGAACGTTATAGTTCATTCACTCCCAGAGGCCCGGCACACCCACGGGCCACAGCTCTACTCAACCAGCCTCAGTATTTTTGTTGGTCTTCAATACTTCTTAGTTATTTGGTTTCAATAGTTTTTTATATAATTCTAGATATTGTTTTTCAATAATGGATAGTATCTAGTAATGGTTTGGTACAACCTTGGTTGCAGGACCATGTGAGCTCAGCCGATAATAGAAGTTTAGTTAAAGCACTGTGACCACTGATTGGTCAGAGATACGTCCTGCACAAACCCACCATTTTAAATAGCCACGCTACCGCCAATAGGACGCCCAATAAACAAAACTTTAATTTGATGCTCTTAATGAACATTTGTTTACATTAAAGTAAAATTGTTAATCCATTTAATAACATTCAAAATAACTGGCATGTTCATGAAGTGGTGCTACGCCAATAAGGGTGGCTGTGACTCTGGAAGTGGAGAGGTCAATACTAATCATAAGGTTGGTCGTCCGATGCCATGCCTCTGTAGTCATGTGTCCTTGGGAAGAAACCCAAATTGCTCCTGATGGCATGGCCGACGGTGTGTAAGTGTGTGTGAAAGTTAGTTTTCCTGAGCAGGTAGCCTCTTGTATGCGTCTGTATGAACGTGTGTGAATAGGTGAATGCTGATTTGTAAATAAGGGGACGAAAGTTGGGAATGATTGGTATAGAACTGCAGTCCATTTACCATTTAGCCTCAGATGAGAATCTCACCTATTGCTCGCAATGAAATAGAAAAAAGGGTAGCACAAGTGAATAAAGTCAAATAAAGCAGAACTATGCAGCGGGAATGAAGCACTAGTGTCCTAGAAGACAACACACTGCTGATGTGTCTGTCTGAAGCCATCCATTTCCTTACAATGGCCTTACTTTCAGGATCAATCCTAATCAAAAAGATGCCCGAGAGTGGGGGGGTGGGGGGGTGGGGGGGGGGTGTGTGCTTACATGTCTCCCACTCTGCCTCTTCACAAACGCCCTCAAAACTCTTATTTAAATCCTGCTCAAAACATCAGTCAACTTCATAAGTTGTTTACTGCCAAGGTTTCACATTCACTTTTCATAAAGTTGACTTTAAGGCTGGATGTACCAATCTAACTTTGGCATTTATAAAGTGTTTTCTTTTTTTTTCTTGCAGCAGGGAAACATCTCCCGGAGGCCAGTGTTTGGAGATCGGAATAAATTATGGACTGCTTCATTTAGGAATATACAGCACTGAAGAGAGGCAATCAGAAAGACGCTAGGATTGATTTTATTTTGAGAACGTTCAAAAATGCGGGTGTATGCTGTAAAGGCTATTTCCAAACAATTTATGGTGGAATACTAAAAGAGCCACAAAAGTAGAATGCATCTTCTAATTGAAAAAGCGATAACGTTTTTTAAAATAATAACAAAACAGCAGCAGAAACATCTGACATCAATCATAACTTTGTGTTAATGAGCACAAACCTCTATCCACCACACCCACACGTCTCATCTGCAGTATTTAAGATAACATGAGAGGCAGTGTTTTAACAAGCAGCCAGCCTACGCATCGGAGCTCTTTACTGACCATCAGACAGCCACAGTGTGTAGGAAGCTCCTCAGTATTCCCATCCTCATGCCACAGGGTTCACACACCCTCCAATATTGAGCAAAATCCACAAAGACAACTTTGAAGGTATTTTTTATTCTTCATTTGTCAGAAGTTTGTCCCCTACCCCCTCCTGGGTTCAGGGGACTATTAAGGGGCTGCTGCCATCTGTCATATTAGAGAGAGAAACAGCACACCTCTCAATAGCTTCTCTAGCTGGTGTAGTTGTCAGTGAATCAATGAAAAAGCACAACTGTTGTGTAAACTTAAAGTAAAACTGTGAACAGGAAATGAAAAGCAGAGAACGTTTTTAAATCAAAAGCCAGAAAAAAAACAAATCATTTGAAAGAAGGAATTCCGATTGAAATGCCTTTATTATGGCAATGTTGTATTATACTCATAAAGCATTGTCAAATCCACAACATGTGTTTATCAAATAATATATTAATATCTATGCAATTGACATTGCGTTGACATCGGCAGTATAGTGATATTTCTAGCTGATCATATTGGCTCCTTAATTGTCTCTGACCTGGAGCCCCCACATCAAGTACATCTGGACCAGACTTCTCCAGTGGACAGTTAACTGTAGCATCATTAATAAAGTAAGTGTAATGTGTAACAGCCCAACACTGTTGTAGCTCTATGAACTGACAGTATTAGCATATGTAGTCCATCACCCCTAACTCCCCAGGACCAGTCAAATCATGGTCCATTCCAGAATGCTTCAGATACTGGCTGTTTGGCTTAGTTGATAACCAGCATTTTATGTGAGTGTTAATAAAGATTGGCTCATATCAGTAACAGATTGACATGTTCTTCATTCAGCGGGGTAAACATTACTTTTTACATTTTTATATTCAGAAAATGGGCAGCATTTAAGAGATAGTGTGTCTACTGTTTTGAATTCAAGATTAGGTTGATGTCATTAAAAAAACTACAAGGATGTTGCAGTGATTCTTTGGAGGAATAGCTAAAGCCCAATCTTTTAGGGTAGTTATAGTGGTACAATCTGATTGGCGGGTCTTTGTGTCTGACATGGTGACTGCAAATTGGTAAACCAGCTAACTAACTGAACTATCCTAAGTCCTCCAATCGCAAAATCAAAATGATTCCGGAAAAGTTTAGAAGCTAATGCTAGCACTAGCTCCAAGCTTTCGGACTGTAAGACGAACAGCCAGAATACTATCAGGACTAAAAATGGCGTCTGCTTTTACCTCTCTCGAAAAGTCTGAGACAATGGGTCGCCATCGGAACAATGAATAGCCGGACGGGAGGAGTTATCCGTCTGCTTTGTTCCACTAATGGAATCTTTTGCTTTTACACAAGGAATCATATATTCCAGCTAGAAGTGCACTTCTGACTTCTGAGAGCGCTGAACTCTGCCAAGGCTGTTAGTACAAAATAATATGTGTATCCGCCCGGTGATTCAGATCCACTCTAAAGTTGAATGGGCTCTTTTCCTGGGCCATGCTTCCACTAGTCTCGTGAAAATCAGGCCAGTAGTCTTTTAGTAATCCTGCTGTAAACACACAAACAAACTGAACCGAAAACATAACCTACTTGGAGCTGGTAGTGATGTAAGTCATAAATACATCAATGGATGCTTTTTTTCTAGATAAATGCGATTAAAATAATCTTAGTGTGATACATTGGCTGTGATGCTTTCCAGTAATCGTTGACTGAACTCATACTTTACCCATCCTTTTATTTGCCGTGACATCACTTATTAAATTCTCCTGTCTCCTTCTTTCTGCCCCCTCTATCTTGGCAGCTCAGGGCATGGAAACTGCTGTTTTCTTTCTAAGTATACCAAGATAGAAACATGAATATTTCAGCCATAAAGAGAAAAATCACATTTACTGGGCCATAGATGGCTGGTGCTTGACGATAGTGTGTTTTATTCCGGTGCAGTTGGCCTTGCCTTCCCGGCTCTTTCTCATATTGATGCAGAGTACAGCGAATGGCTCTCAGTGCCCTGCTCCACAGCTCAACCTCTAAATCTTAACACCTCCCCCTGTGTGCGATTTATAGCTCGCGGACATATTTCTCTTACAGTACATTGTGTGTGTATGTGTGGAAGCAAATGAGTCTCTGTGTAAATGTCTCCATCTACAGGGCATGGGTAAAACAACCTCCCCAAAACAATACCAGTTAGTAAGTTGTGGCAATAGGATTACTCAACCTCCTTTGCAAACGGAACTTCAGAAAATGATTATAACATTGAACCAATAAAGCATTTACAGTGTTTTGTTGGTGCGTGGGCTATCAATGCCATCTTAAATCAATTTGTCCGGTTTTGCCATTGTTGTTCAAGGACAGAAGATCCTTTAGGGAGTCATAAAGGTTCCACTGGCTGCCTCCCACCCTGGAGGGATGAAGCCATTGATCTAATGTTGCTGTTTGGATAGTTGTTCTACTACAGCTCCAATTCATTCATCTCCACTATGGCAGTTTCGGACAAGGCACTGACCTCAACAATGTACACTTCACTTTAAGCTTCTAAGTGTTTGAATCGTACCTATTAAGGAGCTTAAATAATCCAAAGAAAATTGGGCCGGAAGTTAAACCATTTAATGAAAACAACTCCAAATGTTAACCATGTACATTGTGTACATCACATTTTTCTACGAAAGGATTCACTGGGGTCTAGCATGCAAGTTCCCGTAAAAAACAGGACTATGGATTTTGAACTATGGATTCCGGGAATTAATTACAGCTCTCTGGATCACGTACATCCAAGTCAGGTTTTTTTAATGGGTTTTTTGGTTGGATGACATTAAAAATCTATGGGTTTACCCCAAGCTTACCCAAGCTTAAGCGATTTCATTGTTTAGTTCTTCTAAATAAATCGGTTATACAACCCATTAGTGTATACTGAATCTTCTAGGTTGTGTCTAAAAACGTCAGTTGTTAACAAGGGTCTAAATGAGACTGCTATGGGTGATCATGCCAAAGACAATTCCACCTTTAGCCTAGCAGTGAGGCCGTGAAGTCATGCAACCGTAGTGTAATTTGTTTATAGCCTAAGGTTAGCTTTAACTTCTAGCGATTGCATTTAAGATCAGATGATCCTGTACAATGTGTAAGTAGCATAAACGCGTGTTTGCGACAAACCAAATGTTCTTCTTTGTTAAGGATTGAATTTGCAATGTAGTTGTCAAGTTAACTTTTCGTTTTATATGTTTTATTTCCGGTAAAAATAACACCAGCATAGCTAGCTAACAAGCTAACTAACTTTGTGATGCTGCCTTTTAGACAGAGCATGCACTTGATGTCGAGACAGACTACAGTTGACCTATATCCTTTGTCATAAATGAAAATAAAACCTGCTGTTACCATCCTGACCTGCTTTAGGGCATTCATTTTTAAAGCAGAAGACATCCTACAGAGGTCAAACTTACTGAGGCTAAAAGTTAGTTCATCAATTAGGGAAGCACTGATTATGGAATTCTGGGCCGATACCAATATTCAAAATAACAATTTCTACCAATTGAAGATGATCTTTTATGTTGCTTCTGTTACTTATTTAGTTTTTACTTCATTATCATCATAATGAAGCATCATTTTATTATTTTTTTCCTGGTATTCTTCTCAATTACTTAATGTACTGTGAGGAGCTATAGTCATGTATTTTTCACGACGTAACTTTCTTTTGCATCCTGACAAAATAAATGAGTATGAGCGGCCCCCCTTATCTGTGATTCAGTTACCACCAACTCTATAAAAATGCCAATAATTTCCCTGTAAATGCATGTTGCTGTTAGCGCTGATATTTGGGCTATTTTCGCGATGAGCTAATTTGCATTGCAAGGTCATTTTGCACCAATTGTACGCATATGACCCAATTTAAATATGTAAAATTAGCACAGGAGCTCTGACACCCTGTTTGCTTGGCAGCCCTTTGTGAATGCTTTAAGAATTAAACTGTTTCTTTATGTTTTTTATTAGCGCAGGTTTAGCAGTCTTGAGACAACTTTTTTTTTGTGATTTTATTTTTAGGTGGACAGCTTGGATGTTCCTCTCAAAAAAGCACAACATGTCATATTATTGAGAAAGAAACCCATGGCTGCCTCCCCTGCTGCGATTGGGATATGACTAAATAACACTGACATCGATCTCTTCTGGTACTAATCCAGCCTCTGCTCACGTTCCAATATGTCAATGATGAAGCTGAACTAACATGGTGCATTTTATAAGAGGGAAAAAAAAGCGAGGGGCATACAAGAAAAGAGGAATCTTTCCTTCGGGATATACTTATGTAATAAAAGAACTGTGACACATGTTAGGCTTCAGCAGCAGAACTCAAAGAGCAGCACGATCAGTAGAAATTGCTGCATATGATTTTCCTTTAGGGACTTTTTTTTTTAGTTAAGAAATTGTGTTTTATGAATACTGAGAGAATTACAGTATGGTTTAGTTAATATACTGATACACAAAGAAAACCATGTGGTCTAAAGCTCCTTAATAAATGGCTTAGATGTATTAGTTCATAAAGAGGCAGAGGATATTGCACTTTAAAACTTAAAGTTGAAGTAGAAGACATTTTACCTTATCCAAAGTTGTTTTTTTGCGTTCTAGACTGAGCTATCCCTAGATATGATTAAATCTTTGAATGCCGATTTCCTTACAAAATGACTTCTTCAATACATTATGCTAGGCATTGCAGGCGTCATAGTCCAAAACATAGGCTTTGCACAGTTTGTTACAATACAATACGTTACGATCATTTGACCTGGGATTCAACTCTGTATTTCATTTGATGATTGACCAGTGCGAAAAGGAAGGCCTCAGTCTAACCATATTTAATCGCAAGACCCTGTATTTCTGATTTGATGGTAACAACTCATGTTCACTGTTCAGAACATGGTTTGGGTCAGAAACATTGTTGTCGGCCAGCCTCCATATGTTGTTTTGGTAGGTTGATACCAAAACCTACCAAATGGGTTTGAAAGTGGAAAAGAACTGTCATTACGTTAAAACATCTTTCTCTGTTAGTTCCCAGTTTATCAAAGGGTTGAACTACAATCTTTGAGCAGATTCTTCATTTGTAGCGCAGTTATGACTTTAAAGTGGAGGACAAACACTTGTACTATGTAGTATTACAGTACTGTAGAACATGCAGAAGTATTTGTTCAACTCGCTATGAAAGACCCAAAGCGGCATACTAAATAAAATATTTGTTTTGTCTTTTTACTGATATAACCAGGGGTGCACATAACTGGTACGCATGCGCGGAAAACATCTGAAACGCGTAAAGTGTCACTAAGCGCCTTTGCGTACCGACGGACTTGTGAAGCTTTTCCAGAAGGCGCTTAGATCACGGGACGACAGAGTCGGTCCCCGTGTGCACGGACGGGGCTGCTGTTAACGTCGGTGTGTAAAACGGAATTGTGCCGAAACTACGCCAACTGGCTGCGGAGGGAGACTCCCCTCTGCACATTCTGTGCCCCACGCACACACTGGTGAACTGCGCAAAATCAGCTCGCAGTTCGCAGTGCTCCACTAGCACCGCCCGTCGACGTTCGCAACACAGAGGGCTTCATCACATAACTTCACGTGGGGCCACAAGTTGGAGTACCAAACACTGTCTCCTCGTACTCATCCGAGTAACTCACTAAGAAAGTTATGTGCACCCCATATAACACTACATTGAAGTTGTTGCTTTAATACACACATTCATATATTCTGTCCAGAGGTAATATGACGGGTTATTAATCAGAAACTAGGACTACTTCTTCTGTAGTACTGCCTCGTCTGTCTCGCACTTCTTTTTTATTTTTTATTTCTCTTGTTCATATTGGCTTTAAAAGTGATTCATATGTAAGAAATAGAGGTGGAAATCCCTCCTAAAAGTACGAATAAGATTGATATGTAGTTAATTTATTAACTTAGGCTTGAAAATGAAAATGGAACATGACCTTTCATTTCTTATTGTGATGAAATATTGTGTAAGTTGTGTCAGAAAGAAGGCGTCAATCAAAGAGTTGGCACAGCAGAATACTGTAAGGCGGTGTAACCTTGTGGAATGTGATGCTGTTAAATGTGGCCC
Source organism: Trematomus bernacchii (assembly GCF_902827165.1). Lineage (NCBI taxonomy): Eukaryota > Metazoa > Chordata > Actinopteri > Perciformes > Nototheniidae > Trematomus > Trematomus bernacchii. Next base: position 1,599,546 of record NW_022987708.1, on the reverse strand, counting down.
GAGTTGAAAGACTTCTATCGAGAGCCCCCGCTGAGCTGCTGACACCCCCTGATGCTGGCGAGCACTGACCTGAAAAAGGCCCAAAACTACCACCCACAGTGGGGGCTGACTGAGCACCACAATGCCACTTCCATCCATTCTGCCAGCATGACCTGGCACGAAAGCACGGCAGTCATGGCGACATGACATCCATCAGAAATGGCCGAAGGATATACGCTTTTAGCAAGTGAATAAAGACGGAGCTGAAAAGCCTGTAAAGTGTGAAGCGTGAAGGTTACGGAGAAGACTGCTGAAAGATTTCCATTTACTTTACTTTAGAAGACAAAAGGCCTTGAGTCTGCAACTATTTGGTACAGCCCTATAACTATCCTTTAATAAAATGTTTTATATTCTGTTTACTGATTATGATAGCTTACTGTTTGTTCCTGTAGATTCACGGGGAGTTGCCGTGTCAGATTCAGCTTATGGGACGCTGTGGAGTGTCTTTGCCTAAGAGCCTTACCTCATTATATTCCATAATATTTTGAATTATCGCCTGCCGACACTGTATTTAACTAAGGAGAGGGAACTGTGTGTGAAACGTCTAAAGGGTATGCCAGTTATCTGAATAACTTTTTAAATAGCAGAAAAATACTGTGCCATTGACATTAAACACGATTTCCGTTGTTTAATGGCACAATGGCTTTCTGCTGCCTCTAGATATTAATGCACAAACTATGCTTTCTTGATACTGAGGAATGTAAAAGCCAGAAAAGAGGTCCAGCGAGACATGTAGACCCTTGACCCTGACCTCTTTTGTCCTGGCTAGATCGTAATGGCAATTTGTGCAGCTGACATTCTTCATTCCAGGTTACATTCAGATTTTAAAGGTCTCTTATCATGCAAAATGCACTTTTTGATGTATTTTATACATAAATATGTGTCCCCGGTGTGTCAGGGAAGTCACAAAGTGTCAGAAAACAAAACCCATCTTTTTTTTTTTTAAGCTAAGGACCCAGAATCGGCACTTATCTAACAGTGCTGAAATAAAGTGGTATGAGGCACAGCTAGAATGGGTGATCTATTTGGTATTTTGAGCAAAACACATCTTAGACATGTTTTTTATATATTTTTTATATATCTGAGACCCATAATATGTCCATAAAAATAGCATGATAGGAGATCTTCAAGCTTTTAATCGGCAACTACAAACATTCAGTTCCTTTGAAAATAGCGTGATTTTATGGTCAATCAATGATCGCTACAGATTCTCATCTGTGGGAACACTTTCTAAATGTCAACATGTAGAGCCGCCACTTTGCATTAATGCCACTGAAGAAAGCCATGCAGTTGCAATGGCAGTATCTGTATGCTTCACATTATTCCCCCCCATGGCCACCTATATCACTGATGCAGAACATCACATTAAGAAAATATTGTTGTGTGTCGTCGTTATTTTAAAAGAGGGCATCATTGTACATTTGTTTTTATCGTTCTCTTTAGTGTTATCTCACTATTTGCTCACACTGCAGTTGGACAGAGTCAGGGTAGAGCAGACAATCACAAAAGGCGGGAAAACACAAAGAAAGGGATTCAAGCAAGACAAAAGGAAAGTGTTTTAGGAAAATACCAACTACAGGACAATGATAAATGTGCCTGACCTCGACCCATTTTAAGACAAATGAACACCAATGGGTACACTAGCAATGACAGTGTGCACCACATGTAAGATATACTGTATGTGTTTAAATTCTAAATAATTGCATTTTTATTTGTATTATGCTATTCATATTTTATAAAGAAAGGGAAGTCAGTAGAAATGTAAAGTGATAAGCCTATTAGGCTAAGATAC